>NC_044980.1:10948462-11257116 GCF_008728515.1 Papio anubis
TAGGGATCACTTAAGGGGAGGCAGCAATTTTGAAAACATAAATTAAAGAACAAGGATGCACATTGACATCACAAGTTCTGTTTGATGGGCTGAATGTAGTAAAATGTACCAGTAACACAAGCAAAATTCTATATTAGGGTTTAGAAAACCAATGCGCAAGAATAATATGGAAAGCCAAACCTTGGTAGCAACATACATTGGACAAAATATCCTTAAATATGTTGGCAATCAGTTTAAGTTGGAATAATCAATACTAAGAAGTTCTGCCAAAACTGTCACCCTAGGCTCTTGCTACCTAAAGTGTGGTCCCTGGAGCAGCTAAATCAGTGTCACCAAGAGCTTTCAGAAATGCAGCATCTTGAGGTCCACTCCAGACTTACAGAATCAGACTCCGCATCTCAAAAAGACTCCCAGGTGATTTAGTATACTCATTCAAGTTTCAGAAGCCATATCCCAGTCTGTTACTCACATCAGACCAAGTAAAGCTCTAGTCTATCCTAGACAGACCACAACTGCAAGACAGGATCAGCACTATTAACGAGATGCAGATCAGCTGGACCAGGGCATGGACAAACTCAAATCTCTAAAACTATCAAGGCTATTCAGAGGCTGGGATGATTTGGTTTGGAATGTGTTATTCGGTAAGGTTGCCACTAGCCACACGTGGCTATTTAGCTAATAATATAAGGCTAGTCCAAAATAAAAGGTGCCATAAGCATAAAATACACTTCAGACTGCTGAGGCTTAGTAATAAGAAAAAAAGTAAACTGTCTCTTTCATAATTTTTATACTGAAAATGTCAAAATAATATGTTGGTGTATTCGTTTAACTCAAATATATTATTAACATTAATTTCACCTGTTTCTATTTGCATTTTTTCATGTGGCTACTAGAAATTTTAACTTGCTTATATGGCAAACATTTTATTTCTCCTGGCATTGTTGCTTTAGAGACAATCAGGAACAGGTACAGTAGTTCTTTTCAAACATGTGAAGTGCTGTTATATAGAAGAAACATTAACTTGGCTCAGTCCAGAAACAATAATTAGAACCCTGCTATAATACTGCTTGATCAGCAAAGGCAGGTAACAAATCTTTCTTTCCCAACAATGTCCAGTAGGGAATGTCATCATTCTGACAGATCCATCTTCGAATCGGACTCTCACGAAAAGGTTGCACTTCTTGTCTTACCAAAAGATGTGAAAATATGGCAATAAAAATAAAACAAGAAAACCAAACTACCTGTCAAAAAGCACTGTCTCATTAGTACTTCCCAGTACACTCTCCTTTTGCCTGCAGAGAATAATTACATAAATCATTTTATCTTCTCTTTAGAGAATGACAGGTGGACACCCAGGCAGGCAAGCACATCATCAGAGGGATTCACATTCAGGTTTGCAAAAGAACATTTTTCTGACGGTGACACTTACTTTTGTTAAACTTCCTCATGGATACATTACAGATCATCTACTGGAAGAAATATTTGCTGTCTTGAGACTGTCAGGATTCTCAGACAGCCTGTATCATCAGTATCAGAGGAGGAAAAAATAAATAATTTGTAAAACCACCCTGTGTCCATAAACCTGATCTCAACAAAGTATTAAGACTGTCAACAGAGTTTAGCAAAAAATGTCTGTCTCACTACTATGATATTTGAGATAATACTCAAGAAAATATCTTACCTTTATTACAAGATAAAGCTACAATAATGTGGCTATTTCACTAGTTCTACACAGTTCACTTTCTAACTGTGTATTAGAAATGCTAAATACTTATTTACGATCCTAGGAGATTGACTCTTTGACTCTATTTGGATCAATAAAATCAGAAAAAAACTCATTTTTTTTTCCAGGGGTGGTTTCTTTGATTTTCTTTAACAGAACCAGGTTTTTAAAGGAAAAATAAAATACTATATTGTCTGTACTAGCACAGAAAATCTTAACAATGGTTTGATCGACCTTCAAATTATAAAATATAAGTACCCCAAAGTGTTTCAAACACTGCTGTCTTTAAGATAACAATTTAGATTCAAGAGAATTCAGTCTGAGTCCCAGTTCTCATCAAGCTCAATCTGTTTATGAGACTTTAGTTCACTCATCATTTACCAAGGCATTGGCTGTTGTACTTATTCCTCCAGCTTTTACTTCCCATATTCCACATTTCTATGTAAATAGAAGGGAAAAAATGACTTCCCATTTAACTAACTAAAGCCCATGCATATTTATTTTAATAAAATAGGTGTTATTCAGGGATGAAAATCTTTACAGAAACTTTTAACACAGGTTTCTAAGAAGTCTGTGTGATAGCTCCCTGAAAACTTTTTAAAGTTTATAAAGCGATCTAACATGAGTGCATTGTGAATATCTTGAAGGGATGAATAGACTAAAAAATACACACACACACACACACACACACACTCTGCTTGCCAGATTTTGAAGACTAATAATGCAACCTCTAAAGCCAAATTAGGATTCACATTTGTAGATTCCCATTAAAATGAAAGCAACCATCAGTTATATTTACTTCATCCCATTCTGAAAATTGGAAAATAGTTTATAGCATAAAATAACTCTGGCATTAGTTTTACAAAAAGTTACACAGGGCCAGGCGTGGTGGCTCAAGCCTGTAATCCCAGCATTTTGGGAGGCCGAGATGGGCGGATCACGAGGTCAGGAGATCGAGACCACCCTGGCTAACACAGTGAAACCCCGTCTCTACTAAAAAATACAAAAAAAAAACTAGCCAGGCGAGGTGGCGGGCGCCTGTAGTCCCAGCTACTCAGGAGGCTGAGGCAGGAGAATGGCGTGAACCCGGGAGGCGGAGCTTGCAGTGAGCTGAGATCCAGCCACTGCACTCCAGCCTGGGTGACAGAGCAAGACTCCCTCTCAAAAAAAAAAAAAAAAAAATTTTTACACGGAAGTTCTGGCATGTCACAGAACTTTGTTTCTAATCACAAAATAATGAATTCAGGGAGCACCTATTGTTTAATTTGAACTCTTTTATAGGTACCATGTATATTCTGTTGCCAGCATTTTGATGAATTGATTTTTAAAAATCTCAATAACTAGCTCATTTTTCTAATCAATCACTATATTTGGCTGGCAAACTACTTTCTTCCTAGCAAACTTCATATATAGTAAGTCACGTTAATATTTTTAACCAAGCTTCAGAGCAAGTGTCTGAGTTGAATTTGGATGTCCTGAGGTTGGCTATACATAAAGGCAGGAAGGTAAAGATCAGGGATTTAGCCCCTTAATTGACTGGGGGAGGAGGGACAGGGGGTCAGGGAGCCATCATTTTCATGAACAGGAGCTAGCATGTGACTGTAACTGGAGTCCCTTAGTGTATCATGGCAAGAAACCTGACTCTCCAGTGGCTACTAGCCGAGGACATGTTAGGAAGCCACAGCTATGTTAAGACAGCAGCTTCAACGTGGAAATCAGGTTTCTACCATCAACTTTTAGGACATGAAATAGCCAGGACCTGAATGCTTGTCTTAGCACCATTTTGAATGTGATCTGCCAGTCAACTTTATAAAATCAGGGTCTAAACATGTTGTTTTCTTTTTTTATTAACTACTATATCACTTGCCCCAGCACAATACTTTAATAACTATTTTTAAATGAAAAAGTAAATCTCACCTACTCCATGGTGATGGATATGGACTATATTATAATGGCCTCCCAAAATTCATAGCATCATAACCCCCAGTACATCAGAATGTGACCTTATTTGGAAACAAAGGCATAGCAGATGTAGTTACTTAAGATGAGGTCATACTGGAGTAGCAAAGGCTTCTAGTCCAATATGACTAGTGTCCTTAAGAAAAGGAGCACCATGTGAAGATGAACACAGAGCTTGGAGTGAAGACACAAAAGCCAAGAAACAGAAAAGGGAACTGCTAGGGAACTACCAGAAACCTGGAAGAACAGATTCTCCCTCACAACCCTTAAAGAGACACCTTGGTCTTTGACTTCCATCTCCAAAACTATGTTTCTATTAATCCACTCAGTGTGCAATGCTTTGTTACAGAAGGCCCAGCACGCTAATACAATCGTCAAGATGATCTATGGCTTGATATTACACACAAGTCATGGAAAGTTTAAATCTGAATAAAATCAATAAAATATCAAGGCTAAGAAAGGAATTTTTCAAGGGATGGGTTGCACTATATTTAATGTTTGAGTCCGTGATAAATTGTGACTAGTCTATATTTAGAAAAGCATAAATGCATAAAATAAATCAAATCAAGACATCTAAAATGTAACCCCTGTGAGAAAGAGAAACTTTGATTTGTACTTTGACACATCCCTGGAACATAAATCACACCTTAGCACATTATGGCCACAAACCATAATGATTTTTAAATGAATGAATGGCTAATGCAGAGAAGAAATATTCCAAATACAGGAGCAAATTGGAGAACTTGCTTAATGAAACATTAAAAACTCAAAATCCAAACCAGAAATAAGGTATAAAAAAATCTTTTCTAACTATTTCTATTTGGACAATTTTGTCATTGTTGTGTTAAGTGAATGTCAGCCAATTAAAACAGAAATATTAATGGAAAAATTAGAAATATGGCATATAGGTTGTCAGTTTGATAAAAATGCAAGTACAATAACATTTTCAACATTTCAACAAACTATCAATTTTTGGCTTCATACTGTACAGATGGCAAAGGTGCTGTGTTTTTAAGCATCAATTAGAAGTAACTGTATATCCACATATAGAAGAATGAAACCAGACCCCTGTCACCATATACAAAAATCAACTCTAAATAGATAAAAGACTTAAATGCAAGACCTAAAACTATGAAATTAGTTGAAGAAATCATAGTGGATCAATGCTTCATGAATTTCAACTGGACAATCTTTTTTGTAATAAGATCTCCAAAGCAGAGACAACAAAAGCAAAAATAGACTAATGGGATTACCTCAAACTCAAAAGCTTCTGAACAGCAAAGTAAACAATAAAATGAAGAGACACCCTACAGAACAGGAGAAAGTATCTGCAAAATATGCATCTGACAAGGGGCTGATATCCAGAACTTATAAGGAACTCAAACAATTCAACAGCAAAAATAAGCAAATAATCTGATTTTAAAATGGTCAAAAGACCCAAATAGACATTTTGCAAAACAAGATATGAAAATGGTTAACAGACATACAAAAAAAATCAACATCACTAATCACCAGATAAATGCAAATCAAAATCACAATGAGGTATCACCTCACCCCAGTTAGAATGGCTATTATCAGAAAGACAAAAAATAACAAATGCTGGCAAGAATGCAGAGAAAGCGAACTCAGTACATTGTTGGTAGGAATGTAAATTAGTTCAGCTATTACAGAAAACAGTATGAAGGTTCCTCAAAAAATTAAAAATAGAACTATGGTATGATCTAGCACTCTCGTTACTGGGTGTATAGCCAAAGGAAATAAAATCAGTATGTCAAAGATTACATATATATGTGTGTGTGTGTGTGTGTGTGTGTATGTATACATGCAATCAGTTTGACATACTGATTTTATTTCCTATATACACACACACACACACACACACACACACGCATACCCATGTTTACTGCAACAGTATTCACAATAGCCAAGATACAGAAATGAATCTAAAAGTCATCTACAGATGAACAGATAAAGAAAATGTGATATATACACATACGCACAATGGAATACTATTCAGCCATAAAACTGAAAGAAATCCTGTTATTTGCAGCAACACAGATGAGTCTGGAGGACATTACGTTAAGTGAACCAATCCAGGCACGATAAAACAAATACGGCATGATCTCTCACTCATTTGTAGAATCTAAAAATGTAGACTTCATAGAAGTAGAGAGTAAAATAGTAGTTGCCAGAGGCTGGGAAGGAGGAGGAAGAGGCAGGTATCAGGAGAGGTTGGTCAGCAGTTATAAAATTATAGTTAGACAAGAAGAATAAGTGTTGTGTTCTACTGCACAGTAGGGTGACCACAGCAAGTAACAATGTAGTATATATTTCAAAATACTAGAAGACTTTGAATGCTGTCACCATAAAGAAATGATAAATGTTTAAGGTGCTAAATACGATAATTACTCTGCTTTGTTCATTATACTATGTATACATGCAATGAGACATCACAGTATACCCCATGAATATGTATAATTATATGTGTCAATTATAAATTTTTAAAAACTAAATTTAAAAAGAAATTAACTATGTGAAACAATGTGGAAATAGATATTGAAATTTTTAAATAAGAAGCATAATTACAACAACATATCTACATATACTTTCATTAATGAATTACTTGTGGATTATATTGTCAAGTGTCAAATAGAAAAATCTTTCAATTACAATAGCAATTATGCTAAAAACCGGACATTGTTTAGAATTATGTTAAAAAGTTATTTAATGCTTATTTTAATATATTTTAAAATACCAATGAGAATCCTAAATTCCTATAGTAACAACAATTTTCCATACTTCCACACATAATTTTCATAGACTTTTCTCCCTTGCAAGGCAAAAGTTTGTCCCCATTCTTTCAATTTTAATTTGTTTTATTCAACAATGAATATTAAAATATTTACCAAATTACTTCCTTGTGTTTATGGGAGAAAAACTATAACCTGGTCTAAAAAAGTATGTCTTTCAAGAAAAAAAAATAAAGACATCCAGTTTCAAATTATTTTTATTATAGTTAGGCATGGACAAATACAGCTAGGCTAGAAGTCCTTAAGTTTACAGAAACTACACACTTATAAAATGCAAAATTATAAAATAAATGTAAAAAAATAGTAAAATAAATAAAATTCTAAATAACAGCATTAATATAGTGTGTTGGATGTTGTAGCTTGGGAAAGTTACCAGGCCTAACGTGAATTTGGGGCTGACTGGTAATGGTATATATCTTTTGAAATCTGGTGTGTCACAAAATGGCTCAATTTTCCCCCTACCTGATTCACACAATGGCACTGTTTACTTCCTGAGGACACGTTGGCCTTCACTTTGCACAAATCTTAGGCCTTCATGAATGTCCTAAGCCTACATCATGCTGTGCTCCACACTGTTGGTTCAGGCTATGTCTTCCACATGCAAAGCTTCTGGTAAAGAGCTTCTATACACATAGCTCCACCTGTAATGACTCTAGGTGCTCGGGGAGGCATATGGTATACGTGGATCACGTATCATGTGAGTCAAATCCTGACCCAAACCTGCTAGGTCAGAATATTTCATTCTCTTGTCCAGGATGATTTCCATGAGATCCAGGCTAGATCAGGCTGAGTGAATCCTTAACAGTCTTTTGGAACCATCAGGAAAAAGTATATTCTTCCCTATGGCTGCTCAACTCCTAGCATGTATACTTGGAGCTCCCACTGACATATTGACACTACTTGTAAAGAGCCTGCTAAAGATGAAGGTAGTAAAGAAGAAAGCAGAACTAATAGACAGTGTATTGATCCATTTTCATAAAGACATACCCGAGACTAGGTAATTTATAAAGAAACAGAGGTTTAATGGACTCACAGTTCCACATGGCTGGTGAGGGCTCAGAATCATGGCAGATGGCAAAAGGCACGTCTTATAACGCAGCAGGCAAGAGAGAAAAAGAACCAAGTGAAGGGGTTTCCCCTTATAAAACTATCAGATCTCGTGAGACTTACTACCATGAGAACGGTATGGGGGAAACTGCCCACATGACTCAATTATCTCCCACCAGGTCCCTCCCACAACATGTGGGAATTACGGGAGCTACAATTCAAGATGAGATTTGGGTAGGGACATGGCCATATCAGACAGAAAGAGAAAAAATGAGCTATGACCAGTAGAACGTGGGGACAGAGCAAATCTCTAGCATTTTTTCTAAGGAGAGTCTGTAAATTCCACATTTCCTATTACTCCAGGTTAAGTTCATTTTCCATGATTTGTAAAGGGAGTCCCAACTAATCAGAAAACTACCACTGGCTGTCAGTGACATGTCCAGATTAAAGAACTGGTTCATCTGGGGGTATGGTTTAGGTAGTGAGCACACTGCCCTTGACTGGAAAGGTAGGTATTCACTATCTGTTAAGAAAGTGGCTGTCAAACTCCTGTCTATGTATCTCAGACCACAGGGTGGAGGGTTTGAGGACTTGACGAAGTGTGCCAGATGATTCCCATGGCCTTTTGTAAATTTCTCCAAAGAACAGGCAGTCTTACATCCAGACTGGCACAGTGAGAAACAGAGAGAAAAGAAAATAAATATCTAACCACAGTGGCACATTCTGCCCATGGCCAGGAACCCAGAATGGCTGAGTAGGAAAACCATGAGCCTTGCAGGGTTGAAAGCCAAATCTAATCCAAGGCTCAGACCTCCTTTTCCAGCAATCTGCCTATAAGGTAGGAGGTTTAAAATACACCCAGCACTCCACTGATGGGTGCAGCAAACCACCATAGCATGTGTATACCTATGTAACAAACCTGCACATTCTGCACCTGTATCCCAAAACTTAAAGTATAATAAAAAAATGGAATAATAATAAATAAAATTACTATAAAAAAGGAAGTACAGCCAGTGGCTGAGGAGAAGGGATATAGGTGGAAGATGAGCTGAGGTGCTAATACGGAGCTCTCATGCATCCTCTAAGTCCAAAGGCACATGAACACCATCATGGAAAGATGTTTCACTCCACTCCACCCAAAACTCCGTGGAAATGAGAAATATAAGTGAAAAAAGTAGGCTAAAATTTTGTGGCAAATTAAAAATGATGAACGTATTTCGTAAAGACAAATATATTCCCTAGATATGAAATTCCAAGGTAATAAGTAATAAAGTAGCTACTAACAATCAATCAACTTTGCATTGATATAGAAAGTATGGACTTATCTGCATTATTTATACTAAATATATAGCTTTATTTCTTTTATGAATACTAGTATTATTTCTACTTCCCATTTTCAATAAATTATTAAATTGGCAGGAGACATTGTATTGGAGAATGAGAAAAAAGGCAATTATGATTAATAAAAAATATTTCTTAAAAAAATAATGGGAGTTCTTCTCTTCATTTATTTTCAAATCCATTCACTACTGAGTTAAACAAAGATAATAACACCCAGAGTGCCGATCCAAAATCACAGCATGCACTCACACATATTTGCATCTCATTAATGAAAAACAAAAGTTTCTATTTGAAGTACATTTTGTACTATCCAATATAAACTTCCCTGTAGTTCGAACATAGTATTAATTTATAAAGTAAATAAATATCGGAAGCTTCCACATTTGCTGTGATAGGGAACTTCATGTGTCTACTTGGCTAGGGCATGGAGCCCAGCTGCTTGGTCAAGCACATGTTTAGATATTGCTGTGAAGGTGTTTGTGAATTTGATGAATATTTACAATCAGCTAACTTTAAGTAAAGCAGATCACCAGGCTTAATGTTGTGGGCCTCGTCCAATCAGCTAAAGAACTTAAGAGAAAAGACAGAGGTTCCCCAAATCAGAATTCTCCTCAAGACTACAACATAAATGCCCTGTTTGAGTTCCCAACCTACTGGCCTGTCCAGCAGATTTCAGACTTCCTACAGCAGCAGCATCCCTACCTGAATTTCCTGCCTGTCAGCTGGCCCCATAGCTTTTGGACTTTCCAGGCCCCATAGCTATATGAGCCAATCCTTAAAATAATATTCGTATTCTCTCTCTCTCCAATGTGTGTGTGTGTGTGTGTGTGTGTGTGTGTGTGTGTGTGTGTGTGTGTGTTGTTTCCCTAGAATGAATTTCTCTTATTAGAATAACATTTAAACGCACCCAAAATGATCTTGGCTGAAACACTACCTTTCAGGAGAAGAAAGGTCTTCACTCTGCATGATTGAAAGAAATGGTACAGAGTCTGTTTTCTCAGCCCTAGTTATTTCCTAGAGGAATTTGCTGACTTTACTCTGTGGCCTGAAGGGAACTGGTCTCACCCATGTGCAGTCCACAGGAGCAGCGGGCTTCACGCAGCTTTGTTCATTAACACAGGGCCTGTTTGGAAATCCTACTTTTAAAGTCATTAAACCACGCCTACCCAGGGCTTCTTCACAGAAGTGCTGGATTCTGCCTGTAGTACTGAGTCACAGGCAATCATGTTTGTATTTTGGAGAGTTTGCTTGGCCTGTGTGCTGCTGCCAAGGCTCTACATTGGCAATGGCCAATTCCATTTGTGATTTTGGTAAACACAGTATGTTTCATAAGGTGCTGGTGGTAAAAGTAAATCCAAAATTCTAAGCTTTGATATTCAAAATCCTAGCCAGAACCAGTTATTTATATTTTAATCAGCAGTTAGGGCAGAGGGCAGCTAAATGCAGTCGATGCTTTCTAGAAAAGGCAAATAAAAGATTTTGAGTATAATTGCTAGTCATTCAGTCATGGAATACTTTCTCCTCCTACCTCAAGTCAGCTACAAGCTTACCTTCACCTTCTATCTCCTGTTTCCTGTTACACATTTACAATTAACTTACGTCTCTTAACCACGCCACCTCTTCAATCACACCCAACGGCATTTATTGTTTCTTCCCCCTTGTTCCTACCTTTCAGACTCTTCGGCTTTCATCAGATATTTTCCAGCTCCCACTGTAGGCCATGGTATCACACTCAGCCCCAAGAATGCCACAGGAATGTCACCCAGAGACTGACCTCAAAATGCTCACAGTAAAGCCATTTATTTTAACCAAAGGTGATTATTCTAAGTCTGAGATTTTTTTAAGTGCATTCTTAAAATTAGAAAAAAAAAATCCACAATCCTTGCTTAATTAATTATAGATGAAACATGGTCAGCACAATGCCAAATCACTATATTCCTACCTTGATCCTAAGTGATGGTCTAATGGCAGTAAGGAACAAATGGCAAGATACAGGAGAGAACTGAGGACGATACTGCGAGAAAACTTGAGTAAACATAACATTTGGGGACACTTCTATATGACGTGAAGGAAATCCCAACTGTGACAGTATCACTGGCCAAAGAAATAGGTACCAATCAGGGTGATCCAAACAGTATCCAGTTCGAAAATACACATTTCATGAAAAGATACTGTACACTCACAGTGAAAACCTCAAAGTTTCTGTTTACATGCAGTGGGACACAGTCTCCTAGATCCTGGAATTATATTGACTGACCCTTTAGAAACAGAAACAAGCAGGTAAGAAATGTAATAGAGCAACCAAATATATGTATTTGAATTACTTGTTCATAGAAGACCCAATTAATTATTCAGCAAAAAGAAAAGAGGCAGCTGGAAATGAACAATAGGAAACCAATTTGATAATGGGTTTGCCCTTATGTGTGCACTTTACCAGCTAGAAAGTCCAAGTGATCTCTCTGAGAATTACTCTTTCTCTCTCCTTTGACTGTCTTTTACTTACCTGTTTCTCTGTGTCTCTCTTTTGATGTTTTTCTCTCTTTCCTTTTAAACCTCTTCCAAATAAAAGAATCACATTCAAACCTAGGAAGATTAATCAAAACCTGTCAACATTGGAAAACACACACATTTCTGGGAAGAATCGACTTAGTTGCAGATGGCTCCCCATCTTCTCACCAGGTCTCTTGCGCTAGGAAAACTCGCTCGCTCTCTCTCATCACTCTGCCAAAACTGCTTTACTCAAGCTCCCCAAGGACCATCCTCTTTCTAAAGCTGGGGACAATTTTTAGGCCTTCTTTTCTTCACCTTCCTGCAGCATTTGACAGGTGGAGGCACAGCCAAGCTCTTCCTGGGTCTTTGTGTTTGGCTTCACGAACGGCATTCTCTGCACGTTTTCTTCCTACTTCACTGGCCACTTCTCACTCTTCCGTTGTTTCCCCCCTCTCCCTGACATCCCAATCACGTTCACCCCAGGGCTCAGTGGTCTTACCTCCTCCTCTGTATTTACATTCACTTTCTCAGAGATCTCACCCAGTCTGGTGACTTTAAATATCACCCATACACTGATGAATCTCAGGTCACTCCCCCAACCCGGACCTTGACTCCTAGATCCACCTGCCTACTGAGCCACTGCCACCTAGATCCACTGACAGCTGGGTGCCCCAGAGGCCTTGGTGAACTTGAAATTCATCTCAAGTTCATCCACCTCTCAGACCTGCCCCACTCACCTCCTTCTCCTACTCATTTGGTGCCAATTGCATCCCTCAGAGTTTCTGAGGCCGAAAATCTTGGCAGTCATTCTTAACTCAGCCTTTTCTCTCCCATTATACACCTAATCCACCAGGTAACTCCGTTGATTCTACCTTCTAGATAGGTACAGTGTTGAGTCACTTCTTGCCACCTCCATTGTTCTCTCCTCCTAGTCTGAGCCGCCATCATGTGTCATTTAGATTGACAACACCATCTCTGAACTGGTCTCACCGTGTCCACCAGTGCTCTCCTGCAGTCTGTTCTCTACAGATTCATCAGACTGATCCAAGTCTATGTAAGATCACGTCACTTCTTGGCTCAAAACCGTCCATGATAAACAAGGTCCTGGAAAACCTGGCTGAGCATTCATTCTCCTAAGCATCCTCCCACTATTCTCCTTCCAGCCACACTGTCCTCCTTGTTGTTCCCAAAGCACACTCAGCACACTGCCACGGGTGGCCCGTTGTGCCCGCTGCTCTCTGGGCCTGGACCTGTCTTTTCAAAACCAGCATCACGGCTAACTCCCTCACCTCCTTTACTTCTTAAGTGTCAGTTCTACATAACTATCCAACATAAAAGTTCAACTGCATTGCTTTTGCCTGGAATCCTTTCTCCCCAACCATCCTCTACTTTTGTTTTCCATGGCACTTATCAACAGCTAACACACAATTTACTCATTTCTGTTTGCTGTTTATTGTCACCCTCCTGAACAGCTGGGCACCAAATCCTTGTCAAGCAGACACTTAAAATTACCTATCACAGTGAATGTGGAAGCTTCCGATATTTATTTACTTTATAAATAAATAGTATGTTCGAACTACAGGGAAGTTTATATTTGTTCTGTGATATATTCCAAGCATCCAGAAGAATGCCTGGCTCAAAGAAAGAGCACAGTAACAACCTGCTGAGTAAGTGAACACTCAAAACTCTAATTTGAGAAATGTATCCAGTATTTGCAAAATCTCTCCTACAGCTTATAGAAGGTATATATTCCATCTTAATACAAGTATCGAACATGCAGTAAAATCAACTCTGAACTGGGAATTCAAACCCTGGGTTTGAACCTGGATCTCGTTCTAATGATTCGGCCGTGAAGTAGTTCTTCAACCTTCCTGAGACTCAGTTCTTTACCTGTAAAATCAGGATAATGTTTAGCAGTTTTAGTTGTTGTTTTGGTTTTTAAAACCAAATATGATGATGCATGTAAAACTATAAATTCAGAAAAGCAAGATCATCTGATAAGAGGCCCCACTATCCTCTTCTAAACTGGGCCATTTGTGGTGCGCTGTCATTTTTCATAAAGCAAGTGATAAAAATATTCTGTAACTCTAATGTGCAGCTGCACTCACAGACCAAAATAAATCTGATTAAGACACAGTTCCTTAAAGAGTGATGGTTACTTGAGTTTTTGCAATCAAGCATAAAAAACCTGTAATGCCGGAGGGCAGCCTTAAACCAGGGATTAGCTGGAGATGCCAAAAGGATTTGTGGAAAAGGCATCAACCCACAGGTTGAAACAAGGACAGCAGCATCTTATGTTACCTAGGGAGATACCAAAGGACGGTGGTGAAGTGTGTGAGCTCCTGAGCCAGACTCACCAAGTTTGAATCCTAGTTCCCCTACCTTTTCTGTGTGTATAACCTTGGACCAGTGAACTAACCTCCCCTCATTGGAAAAACAGAGACAAATTGTAGGATTAGCATGAGGAGTAACGGAGCTACCATCTAGGATGCGCTATGATGTGTGTTCAACAGAAATTCCTTTGGGCAAACTAGGGTGGGAAAATTCAAGAAGAGTTTAGTGTGTACATCCAACAGGTGAAAACATTTTCCCTTCCAATTAAATAAAGACCAATGGAGAGGAGATGTGTAAGCACCTTACTGGTGGAAAACAAAATCTCAAGATAAAAAGGTATATGAAATACACACAACTAAAAGCCACTTTTAACTCATCTTGAGATTATTCAGAGATTAAGTATTCTTGAACTCAGTCACTTTAGAATAGTCAGAGACTTCTGGTCACCCTGCATAGAGGTTCCCTAAATGAGGTTCTGATGCAGAGGTATTCACATCACCTGGCAACCTCTCAGACATGTGCATTCTTAGGCCTCACCACAGACCTAATAAATCAGAAACTCTGGGCCCCAGACCTAGAATTTTAACAAGCTTTCTAGATGATGGGGATGGAGGTCAAAGTCTGCAAACCACTGCCCTAAGCCATCAACTCCAAGAGAGAATAAAGGATATTGCCGGATAATTGAACTTGACTCTTCACTGCTTTATCTATGTTACTCGTTTATAAAGTGTGGTTGCAAGAAAAGGCTTTGAGAAAGCACTGAATGAATACTATGTGCATTAAGAAACTGTGGTTAGTTTAGTAGGGCACAAAATCTTCAACTCACAAATATCTATTCAGCATTTATTATGTATAAGCCACCATGCCATAAACTGGGAGAGACAAAAAGAATAAAACATGGACCTTGCCCCCTGGGAGTTTATAATATTATAAGGTATTCAGATACAGAAAGAATGAACAGAAATACAAAGCAAAATATATTTTCTGCTTTCCCAGCTAAGACATTGAGCAAAGTTCTGGAATACTGACTACACAAGGCAAGATCAGAACAGCAGCTCATCCGGCATGGCCAGAGGGAACAAGGTAAGAAGGGACGCTGTGGAAGGGAAGGCTGATGGGAAATTGGGAGTGAGTGTCATCTGAAGGAGTGTGGCCTTTGTCACTTTTTCAGCGCCAAGTTGCTGAAGACTTTTTGCAAAAGGCTGTGTTTCTCCGTATTTGACAAATTCGGCTCAGGATGATAATTTAGTATAAATCTGAGTGTCAAAGTTAGAAAGAGGCTAGACACAGGAAGAAAAGGTAACTGTCCAGAAAAGGGAGGTGGGAGGGAAGAAATGGAAGTAAAAAGTGCAAAATAGAGGAGAGAATATGAAAGGGCATCAGGAACTACAGTGGCAGAATGAATTACCAGATAAGTCAAATAGCACCCCAGGTTTAAAACTAAAAAGAACACCAGAAAATACATCTCTCTTCAACATGTATGTGGTTTGTGATATGATTCGCTTACTGGTAACATGGCTGAATCTGAGCTATCTATAATATTTTTAAAAAATGTACTTGGACCAGAATAAATCTGAACCTTATGTGATGAGTTCCTGGCACAAGAAATAAAACCGAAATCACAGCAGTCTAGAGTGTGAAAGCAATATGGGTGGTTTTGGAAATCCCTTTAATAATTACGTAAGATTATTTATTTTCAAAATTATCAAATTCCCCAACAACACTTAAATAGTTGAAATTAGTGCATGCAGACATATCAATGTCCAATAAACTGATTTGAGACCATGCATTTAAAAAAATTCACATACTTCACATTAGATATCCGAACTTAAAATCCATTCTTACACCACTGACATCAGGATTAGATTCCTAAATTATACAGTCCATACTAAATAATAAAAACATTGGTTTTCACAGTTCAATTTCCCCTACTCTCACATGGTTAATCTGAATCCAATACAAGAAAAGAGACAGAGGAATGGTGCTTCCTGTGGAGCAAACCTTTGAAAAGCACCCGGGATGAGGAGGATGTGCCAGCCATATCAAGGTACAAAGCTCTGGCAAAGACGTTTGCAGGAGGAATGTAGGGCGAAACAAAGGCACTGAGGCAGCAACAAGCCTTGTTTGTACAAGAAACAAAAACAGCAATGAGGCTGGAGCACAGCAGTCAATGAGGGTGTGTTAGCAGGCCATGGTAAAGATGAGCTCCCTCCTGCACGAGAGCCGGACAGGCTGTGAGCAAGAGGACAATATGATCTGACGGCCCTTCGCTGATGAGTTTATACCTGTGTCCTAATGAGGCCTGCAAATCTTGTCATTTGGACCCAGAATAATGCTCAAAGCTCTTGACTCATAAGGGTATCTATGATCTTTGGGGTCAATAAACAGAAGAGCTGACATATATTAAGTACGGGTTAACCTAGTTAGTGTCATATTTAATAAATTTGAGCTGAGCTACAAATGTGCATATTTGATCAGGGACTACCTATGCTATTAAATAAAAATATCTTCTCTATGAGAGAAATCATGCCTCCCTGCTCTATAATGTGTTTTGTGAACGTGCATGAGCATCCAAGAAAAGGAAGAATACACAACATGATATATTATGATTTCAACACGAACCTTCCAGCCAGGATCCACAAGAGGCTGACAAAGTCTGCCCACGATCAGGATGGCCGTGAAATAGAAAAGAGAACTTTTCAGATAGGAAGCACAGAAACTGCGAGTTCCTTAGGGGCCTATAGCTAAGCTGGCACTCCTTACAGCATATGTTTGGAGGTTGGACTTTCTACCTCAAAATGACTGTGATCAAATGAAATTACAGATGATGTGGCTTCAACCCAGCCATGGACCATTTTTTTTTTTTTTTTTTTTTAACAATTCTTCACTCTTTTATTTGCATAATGGTGAATTTAGTTTAAACTAATTCAAAATGATATTATTTATAACTTCTGCCACATCTTATAGTCAACTTGAAACTTAAATTTCTTTTTTTTTTTTTTTTTTTAAATTTATTTATTATTATTATACTGTAAGTTGTAGGGTACATGTGCATAACGTGCAGGTTTGTTACATATGTATACTTGTGCCTTGTTGGTGTGCTGCACCCATCAACTCGTCATTTACATCAGGTATAACTCCCAATGCAATCCCTCCCCCCTCCCCCCTCCCCATGATAGGCCCCGGTGTGTGATGTTCCCCTTCCCGAGTCCAAGTGATCTCATTGTTCAGTTCCCACCTATGAGTGAGAACATGCGGTGTTTGGTTTTCTGTTCTTGTGATAGTTTGCTAAGAATGATGGATTCCAGCTGCATCCATGTCCCTACAAAGGACACAAACTCATCCTTTTTTATGGCTGCATAGTATTCCATGGTGTATATGTGCCACATTTTCTTAATCCAATCTGTCACTGATGGACATTTGGGTTGATTCCAAGTCTTTGCTATTGTGAATAGTGCTGCAATAAACATACGTGTGCATGTGTCTTTATAGCAGCATAATTTATAATCCTTTGGGTATATCCCCAGTAATGGGATGGCTGGGTCATATGGTACATCTAGTTCTAGATCTTTGAGGAATCGCCATACTGTTTTCCATAATGGTTGAACTAGTTAACAATCCCACCAACAGTGTAAAAGTGTTCCTATTTCTCCACATCCTCTCCAGCACCTGTTGTTTCCTGCCTTTTTAATGATCGCCATTCTAACTGGTGTGAGATGGTATCTCATTGTGGTTTTGATTTGCATTTCTCTGATGGCCAGTGATGATGAGCATTTTTTCATATGTCTGTTGGCTGTATGAATGTCCTCTTTTGAGAAATGTCTGTTCATATCCTTTGCCCACTTTTTGATGGGGTTGTTTGTTTTTTTCTTGTAAATTTGTTGGAGTTCTTTGTAGGTTCTGGATATTAGCCCTTTGTCAGATGAGTAGATTGCAAAAATTTTCTCCCATTCTGTAGGTTGCCTGTTCACTCTGATGGTAGTTTCTTTTGCTGTGCAGAAGCTCTTTAGTTTAATTAGATCCCATTTGTCAAGTTTAGCTTTTGCTGCCGTTGCTTTTGGTGTTTTAGACATGAAGTCTTTGCCCATGCCTATGTCCTGAATGGTACTACCTAGGTTTTCCTCTAGGATTTTTATGGTATTAGGTCTAACATTTAAGTCTCTAATCCATCTTGAATTAATTTTCGTATAAGGAGTAAGGAAAGGATCCAGTTTCAGCTTTCTACTTATGGCTAGCCATTTTTCCCAGCACCATTTATTAAATAGGGAATCCTTTCCCCATTTCTTGTTTTTCTCAGGTTTGTCAAAGATCAGATGGCTGTAGATGTGTGGTATTATTTCTGAGGACTCTGTTCTGTTCCATTGGTCTATATCTCTGTTTTGGTACCAGTACCATGCTGTTTTGGTTACTGTAGCCTTGTAGTATAGTTTGAAGTCAGGTAGCGTGATGCCTCCAGCTTTGTTCTTTTGACTTAGGATTGTCTTGGAGATGCGGGCTCTTTTTTGGTTCCATATGAACTTTAAAGCAGTTTTTTCCAATTCTGTGAAGAAACTCATTGGTAGCTTGATGGGGATGGCATTGAATCTATAAATTACCTTGGGCAGTATGGCCATTTTCACGATATTGAGCCCAAAATCTCCTTAAGCTGATAAGCAACTTCAGCAAAGTCTCAGGATACAAAATTAATGTGCAAAAATCACAAGCATTCTTATACACCAGTAACAGACAAACAGAGAGCCAAATCATGAATGAACTTCCATTCACAATTGCTTCAAAGAGAATCAAATACCTAGGAATCCAACTTACAAGGGATGTAAAGGACCTCTTCAAGGAGAACTACAAACCACTGCTCACTGAAATAAAAGAGGACACAAACAAATGGAAGAACATACCATGCTCATGGATAGGACCATTTTTTAAAAATAACTTTATATGGGGATTGCTTGTGCTTATTTTTCACTCTTGTTTCCCTCCAGTTTTAATTTGATGTTTCTTCTGATCAATCCCTAAACACCTTCTTAAACACCTTCCACGACATGGGGTTCTATTGAGTTAATAACAAATATAGTTGGCTAAGTTGGTTTTATATAATATTGCCTTATAAATGGTGTCAATATACATGCACACAAAGAAACTCCCACAATTTTACAGGCAAATAGCCAGTCGATAGGAATGGGGTGAGGGGATCGAAGGTTGGATGACAGAAAGAACTTTAAGTGTTTGTAAGGTAACTAAACCCAAAATTGCTGTCTGCAAATGTATGATTATAATACAATCAATAAAATACCAAATCTGTCCTATTCCTTGTAGTTTTACCCACTATATTGCTCCACATGAACCCTACAGAGAACTTAACTGATGTATGTATCATGGATGCATATTCTTAGCCCCAAAGCATTAATTATTCTGTTACTATCCACATTTAATCAAATAAGAAAACAACAAGAATAAGTAAGAATAGGCCAGGCGCAGTGGCTCACACCTGTAATCCTAGCACTTTGGGAGGCTGAGGCAGGCGGATCACGAGGTCAGGAGATGGATACCATCCTGGCTACAATGGTGAAACCCTGTCTCTACTAAAAATACAAAAAACTAGCCAGGCGAGGTGGCAGGCTCCTGTAGTCCCAGCTACTTGGGAGGCTGAGGCAGGAGAATGGTGTGAACCCGGGAGGCGGAGCTTGCAGTGAGCCGAGATCGCGCCACTGCACTCCAGTCTAGGCAACAGAGCAAGACTCCATCTCAAAAAAAATAATAATAATAATAAAAATAATAAGTAAGACTAAAACAACAACAATAAAACTATCTAATATGTCACAAACTTATATACGCTTTCCCCAAGTTAAATGCTTTACATGTGTTATCTTGTTAATTGGAAAAACCCAGTGAAGTAGGTTCTATGATGGTCAAGTCACAAAGCTAATGGCTGGAATCAAGCCTGAACTCAGGCCCACACTGAATCACTGCAAGAACATCTCCTTCGGGACTGTCTGCTAAGACACGGCTCATGCTCCTTTCCTGTATGGAGTCTTCACTCTCCTTTAACACTGACATCTCCTTCCTATGAATGACTGAAGCAGTTCCTTTCTGTGCCATTATGTGTTATGCTTAACACATGGTGCCTTGTTTCATAATTTGCACTATCACCACAGGTGTTAAATTCCACATGCAGACTTTCATATGGTCACAGATCTAGAAGAACGAAACAAAATACGGTAAATGACAACGAAAATAGAAATTAAAATATCTTCCCATCAATCATCAACGCTGATCATTATAATATTATAGGAAAAATAAATATCCAGTTCTTGGAAGAAAACAAGTTCACGCATCATCTGGTCCCCCTATATGTCTACACGGCTCTGGGGGACCTCTATCAGTCATCTTCCTGCTGCCCACTACTTGCTTTCAATACAAGGAAGGCCCTAGAGACTTTGAACATGATTTCCACAGAACAGTCTCCTATTCTTACCCTTAGTAACTGCTGTTCATCTATGAGAGCCACCTACGTGACTGTAACTCGCACACACCGCACACATTAGCCTTTGTCTCAATGCTCTCTCCTCCAGATCCTGCTTTCTTCCCACTTAACCTTTTTCTCAGTAGCAAAATTTGTTCATTAATGGGGTAAAATCAGTGTCCCCAGAAAACTCTGAGCACCACAAGGGCAGGTACCATACCTATTTTGTATTCAGCACTCTTTCCTTAACACCTATACTTACCACAGTATGAGCACACTACAGGGACTACCAGATATAGACTGAAAGATCCCTCCCCATCCCTTTATTTGCCATTTATTTAAAGAACTGGCAAAATAAGGGAGAAAAAATAATACAGTTGAATTGTTACTGTACTTTTTACAACTGTCAATCATACATTCATTCATCATAACAACTGTGATCAATCGGATTAACTATCTAAAATATTTAAGGTTCAACTGGTTTATGCTACAATTAAACATGTGAAAACTCAAAAATTTTATCAGACAATAAATTTGAAGTACAACTCCATTCAAAAGCTAGATCTGAGCTAGATCTGCCTTGTAAGTTGTGAGTTTCTATTCTGCCAGTAAATGCCAGGGGAAGAGTGATTCTATCAGTGTTTTAGCATTTCCACTTCAATTTTCCATGAAAAGAGAAATTGCAGAAGCACCAAAAATAAAGAAGAACTGCTACTTCTTACAACCAATTATTGTTCTAAAGCGTATTTACATAAGCAGTGTTCTTACTCTATTTTACTTGCTCACTCACACTGAAATTAACTAGCAGGTGATTTTATTAAGTATTATATGCTATTTTGATGTTTTTGAGTCCTTGGATGACATGAATGTATAGACAGCATATGTATAATAAACAAAGCATTTTCAAAATAGAGATGTTTTGTAACCAGGATTTACTGGCCATAAAAATATTTTAATCTCATGATGAATTTGTCTATTGAGAGGTATTACATCTTTTAAGCAAAATAGCACCCACATTTTCCATACACAATGCTTTTTACAGATTTACTAATGTTTCAACCACTGGACAATTCTGTAATCACATTTGCTGGACAACTCCCTTTTTAGTAAACTGTAAAGCTCAGTTGTAAATGCTGTTGTTTTATTAATATTTTGTAGCAATTTAAAAGATACGTAATCCCTAATGTTTAACACAGAGGTTTAGAACCAGTTCTCTGTTAGAGCTAAGTACTGTTAAGCTCATCTGTAAATTTTACCATTTTAGTATCTTAATTGGATTTCTGGCAATTATAGCTAAGATTCTATAATGCACATAAGAAGTGTTTCAGCTACAAAACAGGAAAAATTTAAAATATACACACGCCTTTACTGCTTATAAAAATTACAAGCCAGAGGCTGTTTGTTTTTATAAAAGTGCTATAATTTACCTTACAACAGATATGTAAAGAAGCTAAACCAGGTAATTTAGGTACCAATTAAAACTTTTAATTCACTTTTATTCAAGCAGTGACCTAGTCTACCACAGTCGTAGCATTTAAATACAATAGTTTTTGAAGAAGGTTGGCATATCTCCATTACTCCAGGGCCTTGCATAAAACATGTCAATTCCATAAATATTGCAAATATAGGTATTGTCCCAAGTCTGCCTAAATTGCCATCTACACATTACTACATCAGTAAAGGTTTTCTCTCAATAAAACATAATTTCTTTTGTTGCTAAAAGGTAAATAATGTTTTCAGAAATCTTTCTATTATAAGTATTTTGAAGTGATCTTGTTCTAAAAGGTACTGGAATGCTCTTCCTGTTATTGCCCTCTAAGATGTAAACTATAGAAAATGACTTGAACAGAAAACAACCCCTCCCACATACATGTTCTGATATATGTAAGTTCATTTTTTATGTCTGTACAGCATGATCACCAACATATGTGATAGTTTCGAGTTTTTGAGTTTTATGTTTCAGAAAGTCTTAGAGTCCCATTCAGCCTTCTCTGCTCAACTCTAGACGTGTATCATCGACTGCCTATTGGACCCTTCCACTCAGACATCTGATAAACCTCTGCCACATGACAGAGCATAATACCACTTAACAGAACTGCAAAATAAAAACATAACAAACATGATCTACTGAACCTCTCCCAACTCAAACTTCATTTTCTCCCCTTTCAATGAATAGAACGCCATCCTTCCAGTTGCTATGCCAAAAACTGGGAGTCATCTTTTATCCATCTATTTCTTATACCCCATCCAATCTGTCAGCAAATTCTTTGACCTTCATATCATAACCAGAAGATGATCACCTCTCTTGCCATCTCTCCTCTGAATGCCGTTGTCCAAACTGATGTCATCTTTTGTTCAGGCCCTCTGCAAGTGCCTGCTATCTGAGCTACCATCCCCACCTCACAATTGAGCAGGGTAATCAGAAGAATCCTTGCAAAACATGAGCTGGATCACGTCCCTTCTCTTCTCAAAACTCTGCAGTGTGAAAGCCAAAGGGCCCTCACAGTGGCCTACAGCGTCCACTTGATGTGCTCTCCCATCATCTCTCTGAAGTGATGACTGCATTTCCTATGATTTGTCTTTGTGCCTGTGTACCAGCCATGAGTCCAAGGATTGGACTCCTTGGCATTTCTTGAGTATATTCGGCATTCTCACACCTTAGGGATCCAATTTACTGTATCTACAAGGCTACCATCCCTATCTTGTTGAAATATTAGCTCAAATGATGTCTTATCAATGTAACCTAACCTATTAATTAACAGAACTTCCAACAATGCCCCTACCATTTTGTGCCCAATCCCTTTAAACTTACTCTGTGGTTTTCTATAGCACTTGTTGCCTCATTAGATACTCTATACTCAAATTGGGTAAATGGAATTAAACGGGAAGTAGAAATTAAGACTTCTTTCAACCACTGAT
Source organism: Papio anubis (assembly GCF_008728515.1). Lineage (NCBI taxonomy): Eukaryota > Metazoa > Chordata > Mammalia > Primates > Cercopithecidae > Papio > Papio anubis. The sequence continues at coordinate 10,971,543 of NC_044980.1, forward strand.
TTAAACGAATTTCCACATTTACATTATCTAAATATGGACCAATTCTTAGGAAACTTTTCTCAGAGACTGTCTTGTTTTAACCAACTTACTACTAGACATTTTCCATTAAAATTTAAATATTCCATTTAAAATCAATCATTTCTGGAAAATAAAAATTTTCCATTAAAATGAAGGCTTTTTTTATAGTAATTCATGTTTACTGTAGTATTTTCAGGACAGCTGGTTAAATATTGGGAAGGTTCCCTCTCAAATCTTGGAATTTGTTCAAGTATGCACTAACAACATGACATCTTACTTTGAAGGCACCATGGTTTTGAAAAAATTTATTCCATCTATTCAAAGACTTCTTCACAAAAGTATTCCATTTAAATGTTTAAAATATTCCATTTAAAATCAATAATTTATGGAAAATAAAAAATTTTCCATTAAAATGAAGGCATTTGTTATAGTAATTCATGTTTACTATAGTATTTTCAGGACAGTTGGTCAAATTTTGGGAAGGTTCCCTCTCAAATCTTGGAATTTGTTCAAGTATGCACTAACAACATGACATTTTCTTACTTTGAAGGCACCATGGTTTTGAAAAAATTTATTCTATCTATTCAAAGACTTCTTCACAAAAGTACATCCAAGGAGTATGGTATTAGGAAACCGGAAAACCTGATGCATTTCTTACCATTAGTTCTAAAACAGACATTTCCATGCCTTACTCTATAATCCTAAGAAGTTGTATTTTGAAGAGTCACTCAAAAAATAACAATCACATTACTACCATTACACCTGCTTTCTCATTCCCCAGCCCTTCCTTCAAAAAGGAGTCTTCATTTTGCCATAATTATTAGAACATTGTTTCTTGGCTATATGACAATTTATCTCCTTTGAGACATTGGCCAGCTCTTCTGTTTTCAGCCTCTTGAGAGTTCTCAAACTGCTTTATATTTATTGTCAGTGCACATGAGAAAAACAAGCACCATATTAAATTGAATATGAATAAAATAGAGTGAATATCATTTGAATACATAAGATAAACAGTTTTCTGTATCCCCTTCAAGAGAAAATTTCAGGCTAACATGAAATATAAAGAATAGTGAGACTTCAAAATTCAACGTACACAGCTCAGAATTAGATTTGGAGTCTCTGTACTGCTTAGCTGCCCCTAGTTTAGCAATGCAACCTGAGCACATCTATTTTCTCGTATTTCATTTAACCTTTGATCTTACATGAAAACGTCCATGTGTTTAAACTGTGTTTTCCTAAGAAAGCTTAAAGCTTTTTCTTTATGAAAAGAAATTATGTATTGATATTCATCTGTATTCTCCATGGTACAGAGCACACTGTTATGCAAATAGATGTTCAATAATAAAACTGCTGATTGCCAAACAATTGTTGGTTCTTAGTGTAAATGGTATATACCAAAAATATTCTCTGTCGGGACTTGAGGGCTGTAGGTCTCAAAGGATTTTACTCAATGGGAATAAATCAAATTATGGGGCCAGATATATCACACCAGGACCTCATGCACAATAGCTTCCTTAGCTTAGGAACCAATTATTTTTGATTGGTGTAAGCATTACATGGACAGCTGCTACCAGGACAATAAAATTATTAATAACTTCCAGCAGTAAATTCAATTATTGTGATTATAGATGCTTGGATATGGGTTACACGGGCAAACCAGGAAGTGAAAGAACCTCCTTTTTAATGCTGATTTTCATAAAAAATAATCAAATCTGAGCACTGGAAGGCCAACTTAACAATTGCTTGGCAAATTCATGTGCTACAATCAGCATAAAATGATAATCACTATCCATACTTTGCCTCTTCTATCAAAGTACCACTTCTGTCTAAACCAAATTTGAGAATAATATAATCGCATATTGGAAGCAACATATTTAACACAAGATTATAGGCAATTTAACAGTCTGATGCAGGGTTGTCTGACAGAAAGAGATGGTTTTACACCCCCAAATTCTACAATTCTATTCAACATTCTCTACAAAATAGATACAATAGATAAGTGAAATCAGCAGAAGTACACCTAGGACTAAGAGCTCCTGATATCAGGTTTTATTTAGGGGACATCTAAAGCAGAACTCCAAGATCTTTCAGCAGTTTGGGTCTGCTCTGCTGATTCACCACTGCTGAATCAGGAACTGATCAGGGTCATGAACGTCATGTTTCTCTGCATGGCTCAGGTCAGCGTGTCCACCTTCTAATTACTGCTTGACTTGCTTCGTCTTCCTCAATCACAGCAAGCCACTTCCCACAATGAAAGGCAGGCTTCCAAGAGCTCACCTGAGGGATGCCACCAGCAAAGGCCTTGACCAACCTCCACGGCCTGAAAAAAGGTGTCAGGTCCCAGAGACAAATCATTCTTCAATTTTAAAGGCAGACAAATGATGCTGTTCTTCCTAGAAAGTTCTATTGCCAGTATTTAGTAGAAATTATTGTGCTACTTAGAAATGTGGATGCCACAATAAGCAGATGCAAAAACGTGACATTTTAAGTATTTACAAATCTTCTGACCATGATTCTCGCAAAACAAATATGATCATCTTATAACCAAGAGGAGTTAAAATTGTATCTAAAAGTCTCACCTTTCTCCTCTAGAAAGGCCACTCAGCTTACTGGTCCCAGCACCGGGCTGACTCTCCAGCAGCCCTAGGATTAGCTCTCCCACTGCCTTTCCTGGATCCACTATCTAGCTGTCTAGTGTAAGGAAGGCTTTCTCAGCTACAGGACTGCTAACATCACAGGACAGATAACTCTGTTGTAGGGGGGCTCTCCTTTCTCCTTTGCATTATAAGAGGTGAGTGGCATCCCCGAACTTTACAGCCTAACTTGAGAGCTGCCCTGCCACACTTCCTCCACCAGTTGTGATATGCGAAATGCCTCCTGTCAGTGCTCCGTGTCCCTCAGGTGGCAGAATTGTCCCCACTTGAGAGCTACTAGTCTACAGTGAATCACAAATCTGTCTGGCCTCAATTCTTCTTCTTCTTCCTCTTCTTCTTCTTCTTTTTTTGAGACAGAGTTTCGCTCTTGTTGCCCAGGCTGGAGTGTAATGGCACGATCTCGGCTCACTGCAACCTCTGCCTCCCGGGTACTGGCGATCCTCCTGCCTCAGCCTCCCAAGTAGCTGGGATTACAGGCATGTACCACCACACCTGGCTAATTTGGTGTTTTTAGTAGAGATGGGGTTTCTCCATGTTGGTCAGGCTGGTCTCAAACTCCTGACCTCAGGTGATCCGCCCACCTCAGCCTCCCAAAGTGTTGGGATTACAGGCATGAGCCACCGTGCCCAGTCTGTTCTTGTTTTTGAATGTGTAAAATGGGCTGATATAAGAATATGAGATGGAGAAAAGTATATTTACAAGCATATTCACAAAAGTTCCTTTTAGAACTAGGATTATATTGCTTGGAAGTTCTCTTTTTTGTTTGGCAGCCTATTGTCACTGAAAGGAAAAAATTTCAAAGGGCCTGATATGGGAAGAACTATGTATTTTGAGAAAGGGAGAGAATTTATCAATAACTTCAAAAAGAAAGGGAAAAGAGAGAAAGGAGTTACTGAAGGGGAATAACTGTCAACCTCTTCAGGCATCAATTAACTAAATAAACTCTTGATATAACTCAGATTTATTAATAGAGACCAGCAAAGGGGACAGATTTTCACTTCTAAGCTGGATCAGTGAGGGAAGCAGAACAATACCCTCCAAATACATACATGTTCTAATTCCGAGAACCAGTGAATATGTTATGTTCAACACAAAAGAGAATTGAGGTTGCAGATAGAATTAAGGTCTCTACTGGGCGGAGCAAGATATTTAATAGGAACAGCCCAGTCTCCAACCCCAGCCAGCCACACAGAAGACCGTGATTTCTGCATTTTCAACTGAGGTACTGGGTTCATCTCACTGGGGAGAGGCCGACGATCGGTGCCAGTCAGCTGCTGCAGTTCGACCAGCTGAAGCAGGCTTAGGCATCTCCTCACCTGGGAAGCCAAGGGGGAAGGGGAATCCCTTCCTAGCCAGGGAACTGGAGACACACTACACCTGGAAAAATCGGGTAACTCCCCACTCCACATTGCTTTGGGCAAACAGGCACACCAGGAGATCATATCCCACACCTGGTCGTGGGAGGGTCCCATTCTGCCCACGGAGCTCCCCCCTCATTGCTAGCACAGCAGTCTGTGATCTACCGGCAAGGCAGCAGCCAGGCTGGGGAGGGGCTCTCAGCCATTGCTGAGGCTTAAGTAGGTAAACAAAGCTGCTGGGAAGCTCCAACTGGTGGAGCCTCACAGCAGCTCAAGGAAACCTGCCTGTCTCTCAGACTCCACCTCTGGGGACAGGGCACAGCCACACAACAACAACAACAACAACAACAACAACAAAGCAGCAGAAAACTCTGCAGACGCTAAAACCACTCTGTCTGATGAAGCTTTGAAGAGAGCAGTGGATCTCCCAAACACGGAGGCTGAGATCTGGAGAACGGACAGACGTTCGCTCAAGGTCCCGACCCCCGAGTAGCCTAACTGGGAGACATCCCCTGGGGCAGTCTGACACCCCACACCTCACAGGGTGGAGTATACCCTGAGAGGAAGCTTCCAAAGAAGAATCCACAGGTACACCTGCTGTTCAGGAAATATTCTATCTTCTGCAGCCTCTGCTGCTGGATACCCAGGCAACAGGGTCTGAGTGAACTCTCAAGCAATCTCCAACAGACTTTACAGCTGAGGGTCCCACTGTTAGAAGGAAAACTATCAAACAGGAAGGGATACTTCATACCAAAACCCCATCGCACATCAACATCATCAAAGACCAGAGGCATAAAACCACAAAGAGGCTGGGAAAAAAGCAGGCAGAAAAAGCTGGAAATTCAAAAAATAAGAGCACATTCCCCCGCAAAGCAGCTTTGCGCTCATCGCCACAGCAACGATCAAAGCTGGACTCCGGAAATGACTTTGGATCGCATGAGAAGAAGGCTTCAGTCCATCAAATTTTTAGAGCTAAAGGAGGAATACGCATCTAGCCAAAGAAAGAAAACTAAAAATCTTGAAAAAAGTGGAAGAAATCTGACGGGCTAGGACTAATTAATGCAGAGAAGGTCATAAACTAAAATGAAAGAGATGAAAACCATGACACTTGGTAGAAACAATGCGACAAATGCACAAGCTTCGCACCCACTGGATCAACTGGAAGAAAGAGTTATCAGCTACTGAGGATCAAATGAATGAAATGAAGTGAGAAGAGAAACCAAAAGAAAGCAAAAAGAAACAACAAAGCCTGCAAGAAAGTGGGATTATAAAAAGACCAAATCTACGCCTGATTGGGGTGCCTGAAAGGAGGGGGAAATGGAACCAAGTTGGAAAAACACTCTTCAGGATATCATCCAGGAGAACTTCCCAACCTAGTAGGGCAGGCCAACATTCAAATCCAGGAAATACAGGTCTTCACAAAGATACCTCGAAGAGCAACCCAAGACATATAATTGCCAGATTCACCAAAGTTGAAATGAAGGAAAATCTAAGGGCAGCCAGAGAAAGGTCGGTTACCTACAAAGTAGTCATCAGACTCACAGCAGATCTCTCTCGGGCAGAAACTCTACAAGCCAGAAGAGAGTGGGGGCCAATATTCAACATTCTTAGTACCTCAACCCAGAATTTTCATATCCACAAACTAAGTTTCATAAGAAGGAGAAATAAAATCCTTTACAGATGGGCAATGCGAGATTTTGTCACCACTAGGGCCTGCCTTTACAAGAGACCCTGAAGGAAGCACTCAACATGGAAAGGAACAAACTGCACTACAGCCATGCAAAACATGCCAAAATGTAAAGACCATCCGGCCGCGTCGTCCCGAACCCGTCCGCCCAAACCATCCAACTCCAAATGTAAATGGACTAAATGCTCCAACAAGACATCACAGACCGCGTGGATAAAGAGTCAAGACTCATCATCATCAGTCTGTTGTATTCAGAGACCCATCTCACCTATATATTACAGTCACAAAATAAAGGGATGGAGGAAGATTTACTAAGCAAAATGGAGAAATGTTAGGGGTTGCAATCCCACTCTGATAAAACAGACGTCCATCAAAGCATCAAAAGAGACAAAGAAGGCCATTACATAATGGTCAAGGATCAATTCAACAGGAAGAGCTAACTATCCTAAATATATATGCACCCAATGGGTAGAGCAACTTAGATCACAAAGTCCTAGAGACTTACAAAGAGACTTAGACTCCATACAATAAATAATGGGAGACTTCAACACTCCACTGTCGGGCATTAGACAGATCAACGAGACAGAAAGTTAACAAGATGTCCAGGAATTGAACTCATCTCTGCAGCAAGCAGACTCCATTAGACATCTTATAGAACTTCCACCCCAAATCAACAGAGATTCTTCTCAGCACCACATCGTGACTTACTCCAAAATTGACCACATAATTAAAGTAAAGCACTCCTCAGCAAATGTACCAGAAATTATAACAAACGTCTCTGACCACAGTGCAATCAAACTAGAACTCAGGACTAAGAAACTCAATCAAAAACCAAGCTCAACTACATGGAAACTGAACAACCTGCTCCCTGAAATTACCATTGGTACATAAATTCCAAAATGAAGGCAGAAATAGTATGTTCTTGAAACCAATGAGAACAAAGATAATAACATGCCACCAGGAATCTCTGGGACACATTTAAAGCAGCGTGTGTGAGGGGAAATTTATAAAGCACTACCGCCAAGAAAGCAGGAAAGATCAAAATTGAGACTCTACCCGCATCAGCATCCAGGAGGCTAAAGAGCAAAACACACATTCCAAAGCTAGTAGAAGGCAAGAAATAACTAAGATCAGAGCAGAGAACTGAAGGAGATAGAGACACAAACCCTCCAAAATCGAATCCAGGAGTTGGTTTTTTGAAAAGATCAACAAAATTGACAGACCACTAGCAAGACTAATAAAGAAGAAAGAGAAGAATCAAATCGAATTTAAATTAAAATTGATAAAGGGGACATCACCACCAACCCCACAGAAATAAACTACCATCAGAGAATAACAAACACCCTCTACGAAATAAACTGGAAAACCTAGAAGAAATGGATAATTTCCCTGACACTTACGCTTCTTCCAAGACTAAACCAGGAAGAAGTTGAATCCCTGAATAGACCAATAGTAGGCTTCCTGAAATCGAGGCAATAATTAATAGCCTACCAACCAAAAAAAAAAAAAGTCCAGGACCAGATGGATTTCACAGCTGAATTACCAGAGGTATAAGGAGGAGTTGGTACCATTCCTTCTGAAACTATTCAATCAATAGAAAAGAGGGAATCCTCCCCAACTCATTTTTATGAGGCCAACATCAATCCTGATACCAAAGCCTGCAGACACAATGAAAAAGAGAATTTGTAATCAACATCCCATGAACATCAAGTAAAATCCTCAATAAAAATACTGGCAAAACCGGATTCAACAACACATCAAAAGCTTATCCACCATGATCAAGTGGGCTTCATCCCTGCATACACCTAACATTCAAATCAATAAACATAATCCAGCATATAAACAGAACCAAAGACAAGAACCACATGATTATCTCAATAGATGGCAGTGCTTTGACAAAATTCAACAGCCCTTCATGCTAAAAACGCCAATAAATTCGTATTGATGGAACATACCCCAAAAATAATGAGCTATTTATGACAAACCCACAGCCAATATCATACTGAATGCAAAACTGGAAAAATTCCCTTTGAACACTGGCAATAAGACAGGGATGCCTTCACCACTCCTATTCAACATAGTGTTGGAAGTTCTGGCTAGGCAATTAGGCAAGAGAAAGAAATCAGGGGTATTCAAAGGGAAAGAAGAAGTCAAATTGTCCCTGTTTTGCAGATGACATGATTGTATATTTAGAAAACCCCATTGTCTCAGCCCAAAATCCTTTAAGCTGGATAAGCAACTTCTGCAAAGTCTCAGGATTAGCCAAAATTAATGTGCAAAAATCACAAGCATTCTTATACACCAATAACAGACAAACACAGAGCCAAATCATGAATGAACTTCCATTCACAATTGCTTCAAAGAGAATCAAATACCTAGGAATCCAACTTACAAGGGATGTAAAGGACCCTCTCTAAGGAGAAACTACAAACCACTGCTCAATGAAAAGAGGACACAAAACAAATGGAAGAACACCCATGCCTGTATGGATAGAAGAATCAATATCGTGAAATGGCCATACCGCCCCAAGGTAATTTATAGATTCAATGCCATCCCCATCAAGCTACCAATGGAGTTTCTTTCACAGTAATTGGAAAACTACTTTTAAAGTCTATATGGAACCAAAAGAGCCTGCATTCCAAGACAATCCTAAGTCAAAAGAATAAAGCTGGAGGCATCACGCTACCTGACTTCAAACTATACTACAAGGCTACAGTAACCAAAATAGCATGGTACTGGTACCAAAACAGAGAGATATAGACCAGTGGAACAGAAACAGAGTCCTGTGAAATAATACCACACACCCACAGCCATCTGATCTTTGACAAACCTGGAGAGCACAAGAAATGGGAAAGTATTCCCCGATGACAATGGTGCTGGGAAATACAGCCATAAGTAGAAAGCTGAAACTGATCCTTTCCTTACTCCTTATACGAAAATTAATTCAAGATGGATTAGAGACTTAAATGTTAGACCTAATACCATAAAAATCCTAGAGGAAACCTAGGTGTTCATTCAGGACATAGGCATGGGCAAAGACTTCATGTCTAAAAACACCAAAAGCAACGGCAGCAAAGCTAAACTTCTGGACAAATGGGATCTTAATTAAACTAAAGAGCTTCTGCAATACAAAGAAACTACCATCAGAGTGAACAGGCAACCCACAGAATGGGAGAAAATTCTGCAATCTACTCATCTGACAAAGGGCTAATATCCAGAACCTACAAAGAACCTCCAACAAATTTACAAGAAAAACAAACAACCCCATCAAAAGTGGGCAAAGGATATGAACAGACATTTCTCAAAAGAGGACATTCATACAGCCAACAGACATATGAAAAAATGCTCATCATCACTGGCCATCAGGAGAAATGCAAATCAAAACCACAATGAGATGTACCATCTCACACCAGTTAGAATGGCTTAATCATTAAAAAGGCAGGAAACAACAGGTGCTGGAGAGATGTGGAGGAATAGGAACACTTTTACACTGTTGGTGGGATTGTGCCATCCAGTTCAACCATTATGGAAAACAGTATGGCGATTCCTCAAAGATCTTAACTAGATGCACCATATGACCTAAAAGCCATCCCATTACTGGGATATACCCAAAGGATTAAATTATGCTGCTATAAAGACACATGCACACGTGATGTTTATTAAAAGCACTATTCACAATAGCAAAGACTTGGAATCAACCAAATGTCCATTAGTGACAGATTGACAAGAAAATGTATACCATATACACCATGGAATACTATAAGCCGCTAAAAGGATGAGCTTGCATCCTTTGTAGGGACATGGATGCAGCTGGAAACCATCATTCTTAGCAAACTATCACAAGAACAGAAAACCAAACACCGCGATGTTCTCACCATAGGTGGGAACTGAACAACGAGATCACTTGGACTCAGGAAGGGGAACATCACACACCGGGCCTATCATGGGAGGGGAGGGGGAGGATTGCATTTGGGAGTTATACCTGATGTAAATGACGAAGTTGATGGGTGCAGCAGACTAACATGGCACAAGCATACATATGTAACAAACCCGCATGTTATGTACATGTACCCTACAACTTAAAGTATATAATAATAATCAATAAATAAATAAATAAATAAATAAATAAATAAATAAAAAAGAATTAAGGTCTCTAATCAGCTGAATTTAAAATTGGGAGATCATCCTGGATTATTTAGGTGGGCTTACAATAATCATAAGGGTTCTGAGAAGTGGACAAAGCAAGAAGAGGAGAACATATGGATGTAAAGTGGAAAGGACTCAATCTGTTGTTACGGTCTTTGAGGATGGAGGAAGGAGCCACAAGCCAAGGAATGTGGGCAACATTTAGAAGCTGGAAGAGACAAAAAAAAAAAAAAGAGTTCTCCTCCTCTAGAGCCTCCAGAAAGGAATACAGCCCTGCTGACACCTTGATTTTAGCCAAGTGACACCCATACAGAGCTTCAAACATAGAGAACTTTAAGAGGAACAGGTGTAGTGGCTCACACCTGTAATCCCAACACTATGGGAGGCCAAGGTGGGAGGATCTCTTGCAGTCATTAGTTTGAGACCAGCCTGGGCAACATAGAAAGACCTTGTCTCTACAAAAAATTTAAAAGTTAGTCAGGAGCAGTGGCACATGCCTATAAACCTAGCTACTTGGGAGGCTGAGGTGGGAGGATTGCTTGAACCCAGGAGTTTAAGGCTGTAGTGAGCTATGATTTTGCCACTGCACTCCAGTCAGGATGATATTGCAAGACCTTGTATCTAAAAAAACTTTTAAGAAAATGCATTTGTGATGTTTTAGGCCACTAAATTTATGGCGATTTGTTACAGCAGTATCAGAAAATGAATGCAGTCAGGTATAACCAATGCATCATGTGAGGACACAGGACTTGGTTAAAAAGAAGCCTGAGCAGGAGGTTCAAATCTCAGTTGCCCTGTAAATGGACGTATGGGCCAAGGTTAACCATCTACAAAAATCAGGAGGTCCTCACTGGCAGCTCTGATACAGGAAATTTAAAAACAAATACATTCAGAGACTGGGAGAATTGAAGGAGATTTTTGTATCTGAAGTGTGCAACACTGTGCCTGGCACATCCTACGTGCTAAATAAACATTTATTATAGATCTCCTACTGCATTTTTCCTACAAGCAGAAAAGCTTTTGCCACAATGTAATTGCCTTTCCCATGTCGTCCTAATAACAAACTACACTACCACTCATGCAAAATAACGCACAGGGAGAAAGAGAAATCACATACCATTAGGCTTCTCTTGGAATCCTTCGCATGATCAATAATGCATTCTCTTCTGTGTGGTCCCAATCAATACATGATTCTAGTTATCATGAACTCACTCCAAGTCACTGCCTCCCTGACACCTTATCACGAGCAGTAGATAAGCTGTAACAATTTTTCTAGATATCTGCAAGCACATCTATCACTGTGACAAATGCATGATGTGGCATTATATCTTCTCTTCTTAGCTTTGTTTTAATATCACAAGTCTGTATGCAATACCACAGGATTCTGATTCAAGCTCACATTTTAATGCTTTCCGGACTGCCAATGCATAATGACCCTTCTTGACTATCCAGCTGGTTGGCTGGTACGAAATACTGTGAAGCCAGGGACGGTTTCAACAAGTCGAGTTATTCCACAGAAGGATGAACTTGCTAGAGGCTATGGTACTAATTTTATTGCATGTTAATTCTAGCCAGGAAAATTGCCCTTTGCTCAGACTTTGGACTGATTTCAGAGAAAAGTCCAATAATTATTTGAGGCAAGAAATAATTGTTGTTTTTGTTTTTATTTGGGGGAAGAAAATACAAAATCACAGAAAACACTACAGGGAAGGAATAAGATCTCAGATTATTATAATCAGTCAATCAGAACTTTAACGAGCTGTTTAAGATTATCTGTCCCACGTGGAGATGCCAGTTCTGTTTCATTAACAGGATACTCAGTCACACTGGCAGAAAATTCTGTGGCTACTGTTTGAGAATGAATGATCATTATGTTTAGAATTATTGTGTATTAGACCAGAAAGTAACTCAAAAGACCCACCAGTTTTGCCATTAGTTATAGATAGTGAGACCATTGATTCATTCATTCATTCATTCAATAGTATCTATGCTCTATAAAGCCTGTGCTGGCCTCAACTAGTCAAAGACACTGACCCTAAATCAACTAGCAAATCAGTGCTAAAGCTGTGATTCTAAGCCAAGAACTTTGGCAGATCATTGCAATCAATACACCTAGTAAAACACCAACTTACACTGTGACTTCATTAAAATAATGTACTATTTATAAATTTTAAGCATGTATGAAAACCGAAACAATGTAAGCAGTGCTGAACATGTAGAATGCCTGTTTTGTGATCTAAGGCACATCGGATTGTTTTTCCCAATTATCATGGAGCTAGTTCCTTACACTTTGCTTCAGGGCTCTTTTGTCAACCAAGGTAAACCAATGATGGAGAAGCAGGGGCGGGAGAGACAGAGTCCCCAGGTGGAGTACTAGCACTAACGCTTACCATTACGCATGACCTCTGACAGGTCACTTCACCTGCAGGCACTGCTAGAGCAAGCAGTGAAGCATGCACAGGGGTGTCCCTGGCCTCCAATGCAGCCACCATCCTTGCTGTGGTGCTTAAGATCACACTAGCCCCAATTAAGACCTGCAGCCGGACTCCTGCCTCTGCTCTGTCAGGACAGTCGTTGGGTGCTCCGGGGTGGTGATTTGAGTGTGAATTCCACCTCAGGGCAGTCTGATGTGGAAAACAATAATGATAGACCCAAGTTACCAGCTTGAACATCATCTTACCTTCAAATGAGGTACGAAACTCACTGAAACTAAATGAATCAAACTAATGATCTTTGGTGTTAAATGACTGAATATTCAGAATCAAGGGGATCATGGAGTTTGCCTGTTCTTTAAAAGTATCCAACTCAACTAGACGAAGAAGAAAATGTAAAAGGGGCAAATGACTTGAACAGACATTACTCCTAAGAAGATTGCTATGGTTTCAATATTTGTCCCCTCCAAAATGCATGATGAAACTTAATCCTCAACGTGGCAGTACTGAGAGACAGGGCCTTTAAGAGGTAATTGGCTCATGAGGGATCTAAGTTCATCAATAAATTTATTCATTAACAGATGAATGAGAACCATGGGAGTGGGACTGATGGCTTTGTAAGAAGAGGAGAAAAGACCTGAGCTAGCGCACTCAGCCCCCTTGCCATGTGAGGCCCTCCACAGCCTAGTGACCCTGCAGAGTCCCAAACAGCAACAAAGCCTTCACAAGATACGGCGCCTGGACCTTAGACTTCTCAGCCTCAATAAATGGAAGAACTACATTCCCTGTCTTTATAAATTACCCAGTTGTACATTTTCAGTTATAAGCAACCAAACACAGACTAAGACAAGGGCACCCAAATGGCCAATAAGCACAAGAAAAAGACACCTAACATCAACAGTCATTAGGGAAACGCAAATCAAAATTAAGAGTGAAATACCACTTCATATCCATTAGAATGGCCATACTTTAAAAAATGGAAAATACATGTTGGTGAAAATGTGGACAAACTGTAACCCTCATGCATTGCTAACAGGCATGTAAAATGGTACCGCCTGTTCACTCCTCCAACAGGTAAACACAGAATTGCCATATGATGCACCAATCCCGCTCTTAGGTATATACCAAAAAGAACTGAAAACAAAGACTCAGATACTTGCACACTGATGTTCACAGCAGCATTATTCATAATAGCCAAAAGGTGAAAGCAACTTGAATGTCAATTGATGGATGAATGGGCAAACAAAACGTGATTTATTCATACAATGGAATATTATTCTGACATAAGAAGGTGCCAACTTCTGACACATGCCACAACATGGATTAACCTCGCAAGCATCATGCTGAGTGAAATAAGCCTGATACAAAAGGTCAAATACTATGTGATTCCAGCTATATGAAGTACTAAGAATAGCCAAATTCATAAAGACAGGAAGTAGACTGATGTTGGCTATGGGCTGCGAGAATGGAAAGGTGGAGAATTACTGTTTAATTGGTACAGAGCTTCTATCTGAAATAATGCAAAAGTTCTGGAAATGATGACAGTTGTACAGCATCATCAATGTATATAATGCCACTTACTTCTATACTTAAAAATGGCTAAGATGGCAAATTTTATGTATGTTTTTTTCTTTGAGACGGAGTCTCGCTCTGTCACCCAGGCAGGAGTGCAGTGGCCGGATCTCCTCTCACTGCAAGCTCCGCCTCCCGAGTTCAGGCCATTCTCCTGCCTCAGCATCCCAAGTAGCTGGGACTACAGGCGCCTGCCACCACGCCTGTCTAATTTTTTGTATTGTTAGTAGAGACGGAGTTTCACCGTGTTAACCAGGATGGTCTCGATCTCCTGACGTCGTGATCCGCCTGCCTCGGCCTCCCAAAAAGTGCTGGGATTACAGGCGTGAGCCACCGTGGCCAGCCTATGTATGTTTTAATGCAATGAAAACGTATCTATTTTTCAAAAGTATTTTGTCCAAGAGGTACACTAGAAAGTGAGGAGACAAGTCAATTTAGTCCAAATATGTGTATTTCCTTTTCCTGTGCCAGAAGGGGGGCACTAAAGTGTTAGGAACAAAATTTAAGAAAATAAGGAAGCAAGAAATATTCTAATTCCCCTGACACAACCCTAATTGGTAGTAGGATGAAAATCTCAAAACGTCTGCACCTTGAGAATACTAGAGAGGCCTTGAAGAAGCATGAAACCACCTGGCAAATACTTACACGTAGACTGACTTCGAGTGGAAAAATGGTCATATTGCATCCATGACCACAATGCTTAGCAAAAGTGCCCAATGGATAAATCAGAAGGGAGAATATAGGACTGCGGTAGGGGCTGGGTCCATGGAAAGCCTCTGCAAATCTACATCAGTGGTTCTCATTCATAGGCAATTCTGTCCCCCAGGAGGCATCTGGCAATCCCTAGAGACATTATTGGTTGTTACAGCTGGGTGGTGGAGTTCTGCAGGCATCTAGCACAGGCTTGCGATGCTGCTCAATAGCCTGTAATGCAAAGGACAGCCCATGACAACAGTGATCCAGTCCATAACGCCAATAGTGCTGAAATGGAGAACTGTCAGCTACATGAAAGCTGAGCCTTCCATGTAGCTGGTCAATCAGTTAAGATGGAATGACAGGGACACTCATGATAGAGCTGTATGGTCAGAAAACTTGGAGATGAATTTGCTCACAAAGAACATGCTTTTGCAGAATTCCCTGACTTAAGTAAGCTCCAGGATCAACAGAATCTCCCTTGGCTCAATTCCCTGTAAAAGGAAGTGAAAAAATGTATCAAGTGCCTAGTCGGCTTTTACTGGGCAAAGCAAGAAAACCTGTCTTCTCCACATCTCCTGAAGAGCAGAGAACGGTTTGGTCCTTGCTGTTGCTACCCTTCTGCTCACTCAGTTCACTCATGAAGAGGTGGCCCCAGCATGCGCTAGTGCAAGAATTGGCCTGAAAATGGAAGTTAATGCCTGGAGGGAAAGTTCCACAAATTCAAACAGTCAGGTGCAGAAGACAAACTTACTACCTACTGATCAAGACATAACTCTGTAACCTCGATTTATGGAAAACTAACCTTTGGTGGAGACACAGGAGTAACGTTTCTGCAACAGAATGAAGGGTTGTGTTCCCAAAAAATTCAAATGTGGAAATCCTAATTCCCAGCATAATGGTATTTGGAGACAGGGGTCTTTGGCAGGTAATTAGGTTTAGGTAAGGTCATGAGGGTAGAGCTTCTATGAATGGGATTTGGCGTAAACTGACTTAAGACAGTGTTCCTCTAAGCCATCTCTCGTGTTTACATGGCTTAGTCGGTAGATGATACCACACAGAGACAGAGAAGTTTGCTAACTTATCTATGTCATAATTTCCTCATCTGTAAAACAAGGATAAAAACAATCCCTGTCCAATAGGATTATTAGGGGGACTCAGGGAGTTAATATTCGTAAAGGACTTGGAATGATAAAAAAAAGTGCTACATATGTATTTATAAAATACAGACTGTAAAGAGCTAACATATTAGAGGCAGCCTTTCTGATTAGCATCATTTCTTTAAGAACGATCAGACTTATAAGAATTTGCATTTTAAAGAAGAAAAGATGATAAAATCTTTAGGAATTTAACTGAGAGTTTACCAAGATTTCATCACTATACCAAAGAAAGACTTTCTGGCACCCTCTAGCGATTTTATTTTTGTCTCTAAATAATCTTCATAATGTTGTTCATATTTTAGTATTTTCAAATGAAACAACTCTTCACAACTTATTGTGAGACTTGAGATTGGATAAGCCTGAGACACAAATATACTAGTAAGAGTTTTCACTGTCAAATTTCTTATTCTAATATTGGGAGGAAGAAATGATTACATACTTTCAGGGGGAGCGGTAAAAAGGCAGAATTATTTTATGTGATAATTTCTGGATATTTCCTGCAGAAAAATCTATTCATTCTTTTTTATTATTATTGTAAGTTCTGGGACACATGTGCAGAATACACGTGCCATGGTGGTTTGCTGCATCCATCAACCTGTCATCTACATTAGGTATTTCTCCTAATGTTATCCCTCCCCTAGCCCCCTACCCCTCGACAGGCCCTGGTGTGTGATGTTCCCCTCCCTGTGTCCATGTGTTCTCATTGTTCAATTCCCACGTATGAGTGAGAACATGCGGGCTTTGGTTTTATGGTTTCCAGCTTCATCCATGTCCCTGCAAAAGACATGAATTCATCCTTTTTTATGGCTGCATAGTGTTCCATGGTGTATATGTGCCACATTTTCTTTATCCAGTCTGTCAATGATGGGCATTTGGGCTGGTTCCAAGTCTTTGCTATTGTGAATAGTGCTGCAATAAACACATGTGTGCCTGTGTCTTTATAGTAGAATGATTTACAATCCTTTGAGTAGATACCCAGTAATGGGATGGCTGCATCAAACGGTATTTTTGTTTCTAGATCCTTGAGGAATCACCATACTGTCTTCCACAATGGTTGAACTAATTGACACTCCCATCAACAGTGCAAAAGTGTTCCTATTTCTCCACATCCTCTCCAGTATCTGTTGCTTCCTGAGTTTTTAATGATCGCCATTCTAACAGGCATAAGATGGTATGTCACTGTGGTTTTGATTTGCCTTTCTCAAATGACCAGTGATCATGAGCTTTTTTTCATATGTTTGTTGGCTGCAAAAATGTCTTCTTTTGAGAAGTGTCTGTTCATGTCCTTTGCCCACTTTTTGACGGGGTTGTTTTTTTTCTTGTAAATTTGTTTAAGGACCTTGTAGATTCTGGATAGTTGTTGGCTAGCCATATTCAGAACTGGATAGTTGTTGGCTAGCCATATGCAGAAAACTGAAACTGAACCCCTTCCTTACACCTTATACAAAAATTAAGATGGGTTGCAGACTTCAATATAAATCGTAAAACCATAAAAACCCTATCAGAAAACCTAGGCAATACCATACAGGACATAGGCATGGACAAAGACTTTATGACTATAACACTAAAAGCAGGGGAAACAAAAGCCAAAATTGACAAATGGGATCTAATTAAACTAAAGAGCTTCTGCACAGCGAAAGAAACTATCATCAGAGTGAACAGGCAACCTACAGAATGGGAGAAAATTTTTGCAGTCTATCCATCTGACAAAGGGTGATTCATTCTTAAATTTGTACAAAACTAACATTTGTTGGAAACACAGGAATTCAATAGTGTTATGCTTATCTGTCTGAAACCCATATATAATAACCAAAAAAAGCAAAAGGTAGTTCCAGGATGTTTACAGTGTTTATGGCAGAGCACATTTATGCACAAGTATTTAAAAGTTAATATAATGATATGACTCAAAATGACCTGAATTGATACTAAAAGATGAAACAGTTATCCCAAAACATAACTATATTTTGCACATAAATAAGGCAGCATGCAAAAGTTAAAGTACAGCAAACCTGCTCCCAAGCCTAGTTAGTGGATATACAAAGACACATTCTGGCAGGGCTGAGGTTACCTGTCACCAGCCCCTTAATATTTATCTTTCAAGGTGAATTGGATCACAAAGAGATTTTATTGACCGTCTGTGAGTTTACCACTTTATCATAACGTCAAAATCGATAAAAACATGTTGTGTATAAGTCACCTCTCCATTCTGAAGCAATTAAGAAATATCAGATGGAATTAAAAAGATAGCATCCACTTTATTGCTAGTGGAGCTGAATTATCCCCTTGGGCTGGATGCCAAAGCAGCTACTCTGCTACTTCACTTTCCGCATGGAACTTTCCCAACTGGACAAGGGGCTGGAATGGAGTCCACCCCTTTGACACCTGCCCAAGGTGGGGGTGACAAGGAGAAAATGTGCAGCTTCACTGCAGCCTTGCATGGTGCACTGACCTTCAACATACCCATTCCATCCAAAAGCGGGACCAGCTGGTGACACACGCCCCCACTGGTGACAAGGAAGTAAAAGCAATAGAGAGGGAGCCTAAAAAAGGCAATGTAATATTACTACCTGCAGGGGAATGGCGGGGATGGGGAAATCGAGTGCCCTCACAACACAGACATCCAAGCCCTAATATTTAACAGTGAATGAAATGTGAGGCATATTTACAGCCTTAGTTTGAGAGCCAAGAAAAATAAATTGAAACACTGGAATTGATTAATCATGCATTGAAGTCCTATCCCAGTTTTAAGTTAAAACAGTAACTTTTAATGATAAAATTCTCTCACTCTTATGACGTCTTTGTGAGAAATTTTAAATAAGCTCTTCACTGCAAAAAAACCACAGCAGTAATATCAAATATCACTGAACTAGTAAACATAAGATAGCAGTCCGAGGGGAGTATGTGCCAGAACCCCGAGAAGATCCCCCAAACTGCAGAAAGTACCAAATCCTCTATACACTATGTTTTTTCCTACACATACATACCTACGATAAAGTACAATTTATAGTTAGGCACAGTAGGAGATTAACAATAACTAATAATACAATAGGACGATTATTACAATATACCAGCTTCGCTACTCTTGTGCACTGGAGCCATTATTAAGTAAAATAAGGGTGATGTGAAGACAAGCACTGCCATATCACGACAAGGGACCCCATCACCAAGCCAGTTATTAAGTGACTACTGGGTTGCGGGGAGCACAGACAGCATGCATTCCCTGGAGAAAGGGGCAATTCACATCCCAGGTGGGAAGGAGTGGGACAGACAGATTTCAGCATGCTACTCAGAATGGCACACAAGTTAAAATTTACGAATTGCTTATTTGTATAATTTTCTGTTTAATAGTTTTAGACCACAGTTGACTGTGGATAACTGAAACCCAAAATCTGAGGATAAGAGGGGACTACTGTAATGTTTAACTCAGGAAATCGATACCACAATCCCTTACCTGGATAGCCTGTACTATGCCCAGGTAAACCCCATCATTAATTTTCAAAGGAAAATATAACCTAGACATCTTTTAAGTTAAATATAAAAGAATGGACACATACCAGTGATGACTTGATTCTTTCAAACAATTGTGAAAAAAATATATAAACAATCTAATCACAAATTGGTTTGCCCATGTAGAAAACAAACAAGAATTCTGACCTCATATAGTAATCATGACTATATCCTTTCACTTAAGTTGATAGCTTAAAAATAATTTTCCTATGGAATCACAAAACCTTTGTCCCTTCAGAAGCAAAGGTTTCTAAATTGTTCAATCATTCTGCTAGAAACCTTTGTTGTTCAGGGTTTCAAACTCTAAGTACAAGCTAGCTGTTAGACTACTGTACGTAGTTCTTCAACTTCAAAACTACCTCCCTTTTCCTACAACCTCAATTTTTGCTTCCTAACCCCTAATTCACTATGAATTTGTGTAAGAATACGGCTATTTATGGTTGCTTCTCTGAGAATACATAATTCAATTCGAAATATTCATCCCCTGGGAAAGAAAACTGCTGCCCAAAGCTTAAAATGCATTTGGGATTAATGACTACAATGGACTGACTCTTTGTGCCTCTCTCCCACAACCAAATTCATATGTTGAAGCCCTAACTTCCAATGTAACAGTATTTAAAGCCAGGGGTCTTTGAGAGAAAATTATATTTAGATGAGGTCACGAGGGTTGGGTCTTCATGATGGGATTTTACTGTCCATATAGAAGGGGAAGAGAAGCAAAAACTCCCTGTCATGTGAGGGAACAGTGAGAAAGCAACTGTCTGCAAGCCATCAAGAACTCAACCCTGCTAGCAGCCTGATTTTGGACTTCCCAGCTTTCAGAACTGTGGAGAATAAATACTGCTGTTTATAAGTCACCCAGTCTATGGTATTTTGTTACAGCAGCCCCAGCAAACTAATACAGTGACCTTGAAGAGACTCGAGATTACACTAGGAAGATTCAATAGCTCATGGAGTTTCCCATCCATAAATGAAGACCAGAAAGTAATCAAGGTTACCAAGACCAAATGTTGGTTCACCAGCAAGTTTGCTTTTGCTTCCACACAATCTCACAAGGAACATCCTTGATAAGAAATAAAACATGAAATTGTGAAGAAAGTGTATAAATTCTCTAATTTTGTAACAGCTTGACGGAATAACGTTCCTGAATGACTCCCATTTATAAGATCTTCAACCTGGTGCTATTCATACAAAGAAGTGGAAGGCATGATCATTCCCTATCCACAGTCCCTTAGATATGGGCAGAACCTGTCATGGTAGAAAAAGAGGAGAAGAGGAGGAGGGAGGAGGGAGGAGGGAGCAGGGAGGAGACAGGAGGCAGGAGAGGGCAGGAAACAGAAGGGGAAGGGAGAAGGTGGAGGGAAGGGGAAGGGAAGGGGAAGGGAAGGGGGAGGGGACGGGAGGGGAGGAGAGGACAGAAGGAGAGAAAAGAAGGAAAAAGAAAACAAAAGATTGTATATATAATCTTTCAACTTGAGTCAAAGGTGACTTGGGTCAAAACACAATTCATGGAGAAGAATTCCATCTAAGAGTCAGCAAGTTTAACATTTAATCATAGAGTTAAAATCAATATAATCATATTTGCAACAAATTGACTGTGTATGTACACACATGCACATATAATTAAAAAGCACATAAATATTTAAACAAAAGAGAAGGATTACTTTGCATGGGAAATAAAGCTGGGAGAAACAGTCCAGTAGCCTGGATTGGGTAAAATACTATTTTGAAAAAACACACCACATATTTAAGAGCATTTAATAATGATGTAGAGATTGAAAAGGTGTTCAAAGCTAGCATTGTTTAAGTTTATACATTAGGCGCTTTAATTGGCACTGAGTTATAAACAGTTTCTAAATTTCACTATGATATCTCAATGTTAACTTTTAAAAGTAATTTTAAATTATTATTATAAATCAAACATGAAAGAAATAAGCCACACTTATCATGATACTTCGTCCAGCAAACTTGCTGAATTCCCTTAATTATGACAGTTAAAACCTTAGAGTTCCTTGAGATTTGTAAGTAAATATTATCTGCACATAGTTTTAAGCTTTTCTTCTTGTTCCTGCCTATACTTCTTATGTCTATTCTTGTTTTATAGTAATGACTGAGGTTAAAGAAGTGATGTTAGCAGATACTCTTTCATTTTTGTGTCTGAAATGGGACTATACACCTTAGATTTCAGTATTAGTTAGACTAAGAATGTTTTAATTCCTGGTTCACTAAGAGATACTAACTATATCTGATACTGAAATTTATCATTTTTAAATGTAAAATATGCACATTTGTAATAGCTGGTTTTCATCTTTCTTTCATTTTACTCCATTGCCATTATTTTCCTAATTTCTTGAGTACTTAGCTCACTAATTATCAGTTATTCTTTTCTAATAAATTTCCCTCTGTGTACTAAACTAGCTATATTCTTTGAGTTTTGCTATTTGCTGTTTTAATTGGCATCCAGTTATAAACAGTTTCTAAAATTCATTATGATGTCTTGAAGTTAATTTCTAAAAGTAAACTTCCTAGAATCATTATAAATCAAGCCTATAAGAAATAAGCATATGTAATTTTTAAAAGGACCATATTTTGAAAGATAAGCAAATAATTTTTAAGCTGTGTTACCAATATTTGAATATGCTTGAAGATTAACCCTAATATGTAAAATATCTATTATTGAGAAGCTTTCATTTCATATTACTGTCTAATTCACAGCAAGAAAATCAACATTTGAAAAAAAAATTCCCTCTTTCAATAATGATAGTTGTCAAGAGCACCACCACCACCATCATCATCATCATCAGATTCTATCAAGAGGTATTTCTCTTTAAGACAAAGATAGAAGACTCTCAAAATGTGAAGGACAAAAAGACTTTTCTTCCATTTGGGAAGAACTGCTATAGAACAAAGAGAGGAAAAATACAATTTCAAATTATTAACATCAAATTTCATTAAACTATATATAAATTCCTCTAATATATAAAAATATTTAAGTACCAAAGAGCAGCATGCAAACTTCTGAGACTTTGTATATGGCAGAAACAAATAAATATATCTTGTGTATAAGAAAAGAAATGTAGAAGGCAATTATCTTCTACTCAAGCTTTCTTCTTTTGAAAGTGTGGTACAGAATAGCTTAACAATTTTGTACACACAGACACACAAAGGAACAGAAATTGTAAAAGCAGTCTGAAACACTAAAAAATGTGATTATATCCTTTCTAGTTTTTCATTTTATATTTGAAAAACTACAGCGGTGTATATTAACAAATGTGGTATACAATTTTATATATAAATAACTCCATTATAAATATTACACATTTTCTGGCTCTGGTCCCTAAAGAATTTCTTCTATCTCTTCTTTACTCTCTCTCCTCACCGAGATGTGTTATTTCATATAAAAGTTTGCTGGATTTTCTCTGGGATGAGCTCCCAAGAGACACGGTCAGGCCCAAGTAAGGTAGGGTTCACAGGAGCCCAAGAAACAAATTGCATTTGTACTTTCGGTTTACTTCAAATCTTTAGGATAGATCAATGCATAGAGAAAACAGATGAAAATGTTTGGCAGTGTTCTATACCCCGGATCTCAAACTGAGTACAATTGCACCAGAAACCTGCTCTAAGGCTTGAACAGCTGGGAAAGTGACTAGATGTTATTTCCAGAATCCTGAGCTGAAGTTTGCAGTGTAAGATCCACTGACCGCGAACTTCTGTGTCTACACCTTTTCAGGTTATTACTTGCTAAGAGTCCTTGCTGTTTCATGCATGTTAGCAGTCACCCACTGCAGAGACTCACTCTCGCCCAGCCTCAAACCTGCCCACACCATATTTCCTGAGACACCAACAGAGGAAAAACAGTCAAAGAGAGAAGGAAGCATGTGGATATTGGGGCACCATCATTTGCAAGGTGGGGAAGGGAGATGGGGCCTCCTGGGAGTTTCGCCGCTAGCCTGGACGTCTCAAATTAATAACATTTTTCATTTCTGTCTCTGCAATTGCACTGGAAGCTTTTCCAGGGTTCTTCAAGGCCTCCTCGCTCTTTGATTGCCTCTGCCAGCTCCAGCCGCCCCACATGGCAGAGCTGCCTGCAGTGCAGCCTGTGGTTACCATGGAGACAGTACCCCACGGAAGAGGAAGGGTGAGGCAGATGCCAAGTGGCACCGCAGAATATGACTGCAGCACCACGGAGCCCCAAGTACTCGGGACAGACATGTCTATGAAAGGAGAGGAAGGTGGGGGGATGACAGAGCAGCAGGGCTGTGGGGCAGACAGGATATGGGAGAGACAGGGAGATACAGTTAAAATTGTCAAGTGTTTCTGAGTATGATTCACTGTTTCTACCAAAATGAAATATAAAAATCAGACCTTCAAGTTTATTAAAAAAATTAAATGTATGTATATATACACACAAACGTATACATACATACACATATGCCTGTACATGTGTATATATAAAACACAAGAAAAGTTTGTTTCGCCTTTTCTTAACATCTGGGAACAGCATTTATAGAAAGGTTAATTTCCATGGAAATATCAAAAACCAGCAAGATGGCTCTGGAGCATGCTACCATTTTATTTGACCACATTATTGTAATAATGTTTCCAATCACAATTCACATCCTATTCTCTGCTGTTCATAAGCTTTTGACATTCATTTTCTCTTATACAAAAATCTCGTTTCTATTTCATGTACAAGAATTACGAAACAAGACTTGTTTTACTAATAAAAACTATAGGTCTGCAAAGAGTAGCTCTCAAAATTAAAGTTATGTATGCTATCCAATTCTCAAAAGTACACAAAAGGCTTGTTCTCTGATGCAGTTAGGGCTGTTTTCCAGTATTTCAGTTCTTCATCATCTGGGCATATGGAAGGACTGGACTTCCCTCTCCCTTCAGAGCTGGGCATGGTCACATGGCCCACTCTGCCTGATGAAACAGGAGTCAGTGACACACGACTCAATCTTCCATGTTATTTCCCTACCTCCATGGCTGTGGAAGATTGTGCTGAGATGGAGGATCCACTAGCCTGGGTTCTGGAGTCACCAGGACTGCCAAACTCTCCATTCAACTCTTGCCAATCCATGCCCAAAATGTATCAACTTTTACTCTTGTGGGCTGCTGAAACCGGGAATTATTTGTTAAAGCAGCCTAACTTAGTTCATCCTGACACACAACCCCCCTTATTCAATTATAAAATATTTTCATTAAAACATTACGCTTATTTGTAAGAGGGGCCCAGAAATTTATAACATATTCTCTTTTCAAGGTCTGCCACTTTAGGAAATGATTACTATAAAAGGTAATATATGAAATATTCCATAATAAACGGAAAACAAAAGTTCTGTAAGAGTTCACTTTGGGCAGAGGTTAAGACTAGAATTATTAACACAACAAAGTGCATTTAAGACAGTAATTTTAAAGAGTTAATAAGCCAAGAAGAAGGCCTTCTATCACAAGTCAGATGTGGGGGTCTACGATATGGAATGAAGGCTCAACTACTACTACTACCACTACTACTGCTGCTACTACTACTACTACCACTACTACTGCTACCACTACCACTCGCCACTGCCAATTACCACCGCTTACTACTGCCAAATTTCACTCATCACCCTGCTACCATCAGCCACCACCACTGCCACCACTACTTCTACTACTACCGCTACTACTGCCACCACTACTACTACTACCGCTTACCACTGTTAACACTAATTTCACTACTACACCATCACACTACTGCCACCACTACTGCTAATACTACTACTACCACTACTACTGCTACCACTACTACTCTACTACTGCTACTACTACTACCACTACTACTGCTACCACTACTACTGCTACCACTACTACTACTACTGCTACTACTGACTACCACTACTACTATACTTAATTACTTCATCTTACTGTTACTACTACTACTACATTAATTGCATTACTACTTTACTTACATTACTATACTTCACTTTACATATTACTTACTATTTATATTTTTATATTTACTACATTATTTTGTTTACTACTTTACTTTACATTGTGCATTTATTTTTATTTTATTTATTATTGTTACATTTTTATTACATTGTTATTTACTATATTTTCATTGATATCATTTATTAATATATTATTACATTTATGACATTATTATACTACTTACATATTAATAGCAGTATTTATTAATTTATTTATTGTGCATTTACATTTATTTATTACATGACAGCATGATGCATGACATATTTATGAATTACTTGATCTCTTTAGGTTTCCAGAAACTCTGCATGGATAAATTAACTCAAATTTTTCATTTAATTTTTAATTGCCACATAAGAATTACACATATTTATGGGATACATGTTATATTTCAATACATGTATACAATGTGTAGTGATCAAATTAGAGTAATTGGCATGTCCATCACTTCAAACATTTATTTCTTTGTGTTGTGAACATGCAAAATCCTCTCATCTAGCTATTATTGTAACTGTGTTACAGAACACTAGAACTTATCCTTCATATCTAAATGTAATGTACTCATTAACCAACTTCTCTGTATCCCTCCCTCTCCACTATCCTTCTCATCCTCTGGTAACCACTATTCTACTCTCTACTTCCACAAGATGAAATTTTTTAGCTCCCACATATGAGTAAGAATATGTGGTGTTTGTCTTTCTATGCCTGGCTTATTTCATTTAACATAAGGTCCTCCAGGCTTTTCCATGTTGCTGCAAAACACAAGATTTCGTTCTTTTTTAAATTTATTCATTCATCCATCAATAGACATTTAGGCTGATTTCATATATTGTTTATTGTGAACAGTGTTGCAATAAACGTGAGAGCATAGATACCTCTTTAACATACTGATTTCCTTTCCTTTGTATAGATACCCAAAAGATTGCTGGACCATATGGTATTTTTAGTTTTTTGAAGAACTGTCCTACTTTCATAATGGCTGTACTAATTTACATTTCCACCGACATTGTCTCCACATTCTTGCCAGCATTTGTTATATTTTTTTCTTTTTGATTATATCCATTTTAACTGGGTTGAAATGATACCTCATTGTGGGTTCACCTTGAATGTCCCTGATTATCAGAGCTGTAGATCGTTTTTTCATGTACCTGTTAAGATATCTCTATGTCTTTTTGATTATTGGCCCATTTTTACTTGGATTATTATTATCATTATTATTATAACTGCTGTTGAGATTCTTATATATTCAGGATATTTACTCCTTGCCAGATGGATACTTTGCAAATATTTTCTTCCATTCTGTATGCTGTCTCTTCATTCTATTGATTGTTTCCTTTACTATACAGAAGTTTCTTAGTTTAATAATAATATGATCCCATTTATGTATTTTTGCTTTTGTTTCCTGTGCTTTTGAAATCCTATCCAAAAAATCTTTGCCCAGACCAAAACCATACAGCATTTCACCAATGTTTTCTTTTAGTAGTTTCATAGTTTCAGGTATTACAGTTAAGTGTTTAATCAATGTTTGAGCTGATTTTTGTACATGTTGAGAGATAGAGTTCTAGTTTTATTCTTTGTAGGATAAAGGATAATAAGGGTCTAGTTTATTCCGAAGAATATCTCTCAACATACACAAATAAATATATACATCTAATTTTCCCAGCAGCATTTATTTAAAAGATTGTATTTTCCCCCACTGTGTGTTATTGGAAACTTTGTCAAAAATCAGTTAACCAAAAATACATGGATTTATTTTGGTGTTCTGTTTCATTGGTGTGTGTCTGATTTTATAACAGTACTACAGCTTACTACAGTACTGGTTACTATAGGTTTACAATATATTTTAGAGTCAGGTAGTGTGATGCCTCCAGTTCTGTTCTTCTTGCTCAGGATTGCTTTGGCTACTTAAGAGTCTTTATTGGTTCCATAAAAATGTTTTAATTGTTGTTTCTACTTCTGTGAAGAATGTTATTGGCATTTTCAGCATGATTGCATTGAATCTGTAGATTTCTTTAGTAGAATGGATATATTAATTTTAACATAATAATTATTCCAATCCACAAACATGGGATATTTTTCTATTTTTGTATCCTCTTCAGTTTCTTTCATCAATGTTTTATAGTTTTAACTGCTGAACTATTTCATCTCCTTTGTCAAATGTATTCCTAAGATTGAGAGTTTGGTAGCTATTGCAAACGAGATTACTTTCTTCATTTGTTTTCCTGATTGCTCACTGTTGGGCAGATAAAAATGCTATGATTTTTCTATGGTGATTTTGTATCTTGAAACTTTACTGCATTTATCACTTATTTTATTATACTTCAAGTTCTGGGATACATGTGCAGAATGTGCAGGTTTGTTACATAGGTATAAACGTGCCATCAACTGCACTTATCAATCTGTCATCTACATTAGGTATTTCTCCTAATGCTATCCCTCCCCTAGCTCCCCACCCCCCGACAGGCCCCAGTGTGTGATGTTCTTCTCCCTGTGTCCATGTGTTCTCATTATTCAGCTCCCACTTATGAATGAGAACATATGGTGTTTGGTTTTCTGTTCCTGTGTTAGTTTGCTGGGAATGATGGTTTCCAGCTTCATCCATGTCCCTGCAAAGGACATGAATTCATCCTTTTTTATGGCTGTATAGTATTCCATGGTGTATATGTGCCACATTTTCTTTATCCAGTCTATCACTGATGAGCATTTGAGTTGGTGCCAAGTCTTTGCTATTGTGAATAGTGCTGCAATAAACATACGTGTGCATGTGTCTTTATAACAGAATTTACTATATATAGTATGATTTACAATCCTTTGGGTATATACCCAGTAATGGGATTGCTGGGTCAAATGGTATTTCTAGTTCTAGATCCTTGAGGAATCGCCACACTGTCTTCCACAATGGTTGAACTAATTTACACTTCCACCCACAGTGTAAAAGCATTCCTATTTCTCCACATCCTCTCCAGCATCTGTTGTTTCCTGACTTTTTAATGATTGCCCTGCTAACTGGTATCTCATTGTGGTTTTGATTTGCATTTCTCTAATGAACAGTGATGTCAAGCTTTTATCATATGTTTGTTGGCCGCATAAATGTCTTCTTCTGAGAAGGGTCTGTTCATTTCCTTTGCACACATTTTGATTGGACTGTTTGTTTTTTCTTGTACATTTAAGTTCCTTGTAGATTCTGGATATTAGCCCTTTGTCAGATGGATAGACTGCAAAAATTTTCTCCCATTCTGTAGGTTGCCCATTCACTCTGATGATAGTTTCTTTTGCTGTGCAGAAGCTCTTTAGTTTAATTAGATCCCATTTGTCAATTTTGGCTTTTGTTGCCCCTGTTTTTGGTGTTTTAGTCATGAAGTCTTTGTCCATGCCTATGTCCTGTATGGGACTGCCTAGGTTTTCTGATAGGGTTTTTATGGTTTTAGGATTTATATTGAAGTCTTTAACCCGTCTTAATTTTTGTATAAGGTATAAGGAAGAGGTCCAGTTTCAGTTTTCTACATATGGCTAGCCAGTTTTCCCAACACCATTTATTAAACAGGGAATCCTTTCCCCTTTGCTTGTTTTCGCCAGGTTTGCCGAAGATCAGATGGTTGTAGATTTGTGGCGTTATTTCTGAGGCCTCTGTTCTATTCCATTGCTCTATATGCCTGTTTTGGTACCTTTTTGGTGGTGTCTTTAAATTTTTCTAAATGTAAGATCATGTCATCTGCAAACAATGGATAATCTGACTTCCTCCTTTCCAATCTGGATGCACTTTATTTTTTTCTCTTGTCTAATCACTCTGGGTAGAAGTGTCAGTACTATCTTGAAAAAAAGTAGAGAAAGTGGGTATCCTTATCTGACTCCAGATAGTAAATAAAGACTTTCAGCTTTAGCGCATTCGCTATGATGTTAGCTGTGGGTTTGTCACATACGGCCTTTATTGTTTTGAGGCACGTTCCTTCTACCACTAATTTGTTGAAAGTTTTTATCATGAAGGATGTTGAGTTCTATCAAAATGTTTTTCTTCATCTATTGAGATAATCATATAGTGTTTTGTCCATTCTGTTGATGTGATGCATCATAATCACTGATTTGCATATGTTAACCCATCTTTGCATTTTGGGATAAATCTCACTTGATCATGGTGTACAAAAGCACTTTTGGATGTGCTTCTGAATTCAGTATGCTAGTATTCTGTTGAGGATTTTTATATCTATGTTAATCAGAGATAATGGCCTATAGTGTTATTTTCTGTTGTTGTTTCCTTGTCTGGTTTTCACATCCAAGTAATGCTGACTTCATAGAATGAGCTTAGAAAAATTCCTTCCCCTTCATTTTTTTTGGACTAGTTTAAAAATAATTGGTATTAGTGTTTTAAACATTTGAATTCATCCATGAAGTCATCCAGCCCTGAACTTTTCTCTTTTGGGAGACTTTCTATTACTGATTTACTGTCATTACTTGTTATTGGTCTGTTCAGGTTTTCCATGCAAATGGAAACCACAAAAGAGCAGAAGTAGCTACATTTATATCAAAGAGAATACACTTTAAGTCAAAAACTATAAAAAAAAGAGACTAACAAGATCCTTACATAATGATCTTTGGGTCAATTCAGCAAGAGGATATAATAATTGTAAATATATATGCACCCAACAGGAACGTGCCCACTTACATAAAGCAAATATTAATAGATCTAAAAGAAGAAATAGGCTGCAGTAGAATTCAACAGTCTAGTTTCAACAATGGACAGACAGAAATTCAACAAAGAAACATTGGAGTTAAACTACCCTCTGAACCAAATAGACCTAACTGACATTTACTGAACATTTCATCCAACAGCTTCAGAATACACATTTTTTTCTCATCAGCACATGGAACATTCTTCAGAACAGACCGTATGTTAGGCCACTGAACAGGTATCAACAAATATTTAAAATCATATCAAGTACATTTTCTGACCACAATGAAATAAAGCTAGAAATCAATAAAAGAGGAACTTTGAAAACTACAAATACTTGGAAATTAAGCAACACACTTCTGAATAACCAATGGGTCAATACAGATATTAAGAAGAAAATTTTAAAATTTATTGAAGTAAATAAAAATGGAAACACAACACAATATACCAAAACCTATGGAATACAAAAAAAGCAGTACAAAGAGGAAGTTTATAGCAATAAATGCCTACATCAAAAATGTAGAAAGATTTCAAATAAATAACCTAAAAATGCACCTCAAGGAACCAGAAAAGCAGGAATAAACCAACGCAAAATTAGTATAAGAAAAAAATAACGTCGGAGCAGAAATAAATGAAACTGAGACAAAAATATAAAATATCAATGAAACAAAAAGTTGAGTTCTTTTCAAAAGATAAATAAAATGACAAATATTTTGCTAGACTAAACAAGATAAAAAGAGAAGAATCAAATAGTAATTTATTTGGTTATTTAATAACCAAATAAAACCAGAAATGAAAAAGGAGACATTACAACTGATACCACAGAAATATAAAAGGTCATTCAAGACTACTATGAATAACTATATGCCAAAAAATTGGAAAACATAAAAGAAATAGAAAAATTCCTAGATGCATGTAATCTACCAAGATTGAACCATGAACAAATCAAGTTCAATCTGGTTTTTTGAAAAGCAACAAATAATTGTTTAGTACAAGTGTGTGCCATGCAATATTTGGAACATAATCACACCAAAAAAAAAAGTATGGTTTATATGAAATTCAAAGTAAAGTAGGCATCTTGTATTTACATTTGCTAAATCTAGCAACCCTAACTATGTATACTTTCTAAGGATTACATGGGTTGGGTAAAAGGGCTGGTGAGGAGGTATTAAAAGTTTATCTTCAGATTATCAGTAAGGTGATTCTTAAAGAGTAATTACATTTTTTGGCCTCGTAAATGGAAAGATAGCATTCCCCACTCATTTGTTAAAGTAATTTCAAAACATGATGAAAATGTTCTTTGCTTCTATAAAAAGCCATACTCTAAACAAAATACCTGAGCAATTTTACAAATATCAAGTTATCTGTTTCTTTTGATTCCAAGCCACCATCAAATAAGATATTTTCCATTCTATTGCTTTTTCAAAATAATTTTGAGTACTTATTCTCCTTCCCCTCACCTTTGCCAAAAATCCATGACGTAACTGATAAAAATATTTTAGGCTGATTTACTATTTATTTAGAAATCAATTTGAATAATAATTCTAAAATATTGGGACATAGTCTAACCCCACTAAAATCAAACAAAAACATCTTTCCCTTTACAGAAGCATTTAAAAAGTTTGAGTAAGTATAAAAAAAAAATTCTAGTGTTAAAAATTAGGTTGTAAAAAAGAAATAAATTTTACCTTTTAGGACCTCATTTCTCCTATTATAAGCATCTTAGATTAGTATGGCACATTTGTTAAAATTAATGAACCAGTATTGATACATTATTATTAACTAAAGTTCTTACTTAATTCAGATTTATGTAATTTTCCCTAATGTTCTTTTACTGTCCCAGGGCCCCATCCAAAACACCACACCACATTTAATCATTGTGTCTCCTTGGGCTCCTCTTGGTTCTCAGTTTCTTTCCTTGTATTTGATGCCTTTGACAGTTTTGAGGCATACAGGTCAGGCATTCTGTAGAATGTTTTCCACATGATTAGACTGAGGTTATGGGCTTTGTGGAGGAAGTCACAAAAGTAAAGTACTATTTTCAACACATTATATCAAGGTATGTATAAAAGAGATTTTTTAAATTGACAGTTTTCATGAATTGCTTACTCATCTCCTTGGATGCTAAATTATATTTTTATGCTTTCAACCTGGTATTACCAGCATATTCAATTTGAAGTAAACATTTGGACAAGACTTGAGGGCTTCAATTTTATAAATGAATGGCATTCTTAAATTAATTCTAACCTCATTTAGAATAATCATATGACATTTCAAAGTACAAAAACAAAATGTTGCTGAAACTTAGAAAATAGAATATTGTAAATATTGGAACATTGCATCTGTCCTTTAATTAAACCTACTATAGCTTAGAGGCCAAAGTTACAACCTTTAGGCTAGGCTAAAAGACCCAGGAAAGGTAGAAGGTTGACGAAGATAAGAATATTTGCCTGTGGCAGAGAGTGACTGCGTGCACCCCATTCCCCGGGGCCAAACATACTAGCCCACAGTTCTTTAAATTGCTCAGGGACTTAAGCTAATTCTTTCCAGCCTTGCCAACCTTAATCCAATCAATGGTTTCCCCCATGACCTAAGAGTTGGCACATCTCCCTTAGTACTTGAAAACACAAGAGAATTCAAATCTCTTATTTGTCAAGCCACCAAATGAAGAATTTCAGGGGGAAGAAAGGAATACATGTTATTTTTCAATTGTTAATCAGCTCCTCCATTGAGGAGAATGAAAATAATTAGAACATTTTTATAGGTCAAACATAGTCACCTGTCAGAAACTTCACATGATCCTACCTACTACTTGCAACACAGCAATGTAGGCCTGGTTGTGTATTCTTCAAATTCCCAAATGACTCTTTTTTTTTTTTTTTTTTTTTTTTTTTTAGATGGAGTCTCGCTCTGTCACCCAGGCTGGAGTGAGGTGGTGCAATCTCAGCTCACTGCAACCACCACCCCTCAGTCCCGGTTCAAGCAAGTCTCCTGCCTCAGCCTCCCAAGTAACTGGGATTACAGCCAGGTACCACCACACCCAGCTAATTTTTCTATCTTTAGTAGAGACAGGGTTTCACTACGTTGGCCAGGCTGGTCTTGAACTCCTGATCTCATGATCCGCCCACCTCAGCCTCCCAAAGTGCTGGGATTATAGACCTGAGCCACCACGCCCAGCCCCTAGAATGACTCTTAAATAAAAAACTTCACAAGGCATGTACCACCCTTGGTAAATAATCAGATGAAGGCCGTTTTCCTTCTTTCTGTAAGACTCAAAGCCAAAAGCTGGAATTACTAGACAGCAGGCAGAATGTCAATCATGCAGCTGAAGATAGGGAGAAGGGGCCAGAATGCCATCTTCCACCAAGTCCTGAGATGACCTGCACCCAGACACACCACAGGTGACACATTTTCAGTTACAAACCTTCAAATGTCTCTCCAGGACAAAATTGAGTTAGTGATTTTAAGACATAATTTAGAGCAGATTCAAACACTAAAGATGCACAGCTATGTAGCCAATTCAATGCTGCAAGAGAGAAACAATTCAATCTAAATTAGTGTTTGAGTAGGTAGCCACAATGTAAACATCAAAGGGGAACTACCTTAAAATACTCTTGTTAGGCCAAAGGAACCTTCCCAATTTAATGACACATTTGATACCTTCAAGCATTTCTATGTGCAGGTTTATATCAAAGACATAATTCACTAAAGGCACAGCTAATTTAAATAAGCAGGGGATTTCATGACAGTGGAGTCCAAACAAGAAATATTAAAGTTTATAAAAGCAAATACTTCATTTTGTATTAATATAAATTCTCAGATACAGACATTTCTTATATGGGATGAAAAAAAGTAAACATGGAATTACTAAAATATCACTCTTGAAGTCACAAGAATTCACTTCTAACATTTTATTACATTGCAATTTTTAAAACTCCATATCCCAAACACATTAAAATTTCTTCTTTATAAAGGACATCACAATGTTTTCAACCTTTATCACTTTGGTGGTCTTATGCCAAAATTAGCATCTGAATATTTTATAGTCTTTTAAAATACTTTTCTTTTAGTTGACAATATTCCAAGTCATAGATAGTACCCTCAATTTAAAGATAAGGAAAAATATAAATTCAATCTGAGAAAATGAATCTATTTTGATAATTATATATTTGTACTTCCAATTTTGCCATTATTCATCTACACTTTCTCATTATAATGTCTTGAAAAAGTAACCTGAAATTTCCCATCAGAATCAACTTTTTCCTGCAGTTCACAGTCCACTACTTTTTTTTTTTTTTTTTTTTTTTTGAGACGCTGATTACTGGTCCCTGAAAACATAAACTTGGTACCGTTCTATTTTTTGTTTCTATATTGGTTCATATTAAAATCATGAACCAAAAGTATATTCTCATATATTTAACATATCCTCCTGCCACAAAAACCTATCATAGCTGTATTTATCATGAGATGACCTGCCTTTGAAAGACAACCTGCTCTATCTGAGGATGCCAGGAAATCCATGGCAGCTGACCTGAGAGGCAAAAAGCACTATATTACATCTGCACACGGAAAGGCAGGCAGCTCTTACAAACTCATCTTCATATTGATCTCTCACATCCCTTCAGATAGACTATCTGTCTTCTGTCTTGTCTTCTGATTTCAACATCTATCTATTATATGACTTGATGACCATATATTAAAATTTTATCCTTCATAAGGCAGCTACTTAGAAGCCAGGTATACATTAATGCTTGTGAGTTCCTATGTGTACTATATCAGTAAATGATCAATTTTAAAGTCATTTTAATGACCAACCTTCAAGGAGGTTGCAGTCTAATGGAAGGAAACAAGGAAATAAACCCATAAACCAACAAATAAATAAATAAAACAAACAAATGAGATGATTTCTATCACTCATATGTTATGAAAAAGATCAAAAGGATAACTGTTAGGACAGAAACATTTGCTTTAGCAGGATGATGGGCAGAGACAGGCGGCCAAAGTGGCTGCAGCCTAATAAACCCGGGAACAGAGAGGGGAAATAAGATAAAACAGAAAGAAGCTGGACCTTTTGCTGGTTGTCACCGCTAGGGTTATAAACAAAGGCAAGATGTGAGTGAATTAGAAGGAGCCCTAGGACAGCTGTAGGAATGATGAGCTCACAGTGGGGTGGCCAGGCAGGAGCCTGCTGCAGAAACCCTGGTGAGCAATGAGACAGCTGGATGGGCCTCTTAACACTGAAGGTGGCAAGAAGTGGGAGGTTCAACCAAGATGAGAAGCATCCATGCAATTTTGAAAAATACACATAAAAAGGAACTCTGGAATGCCATATGTTAATAAATATAGACATGTGGGTCTAGGTACTCTATATACCATATTGTTCTGTGTATCACATTCCAAATTTTATAAATCAAAGCTAAACATTTAAAGTGAGCTGAATAATCACTTATTTATAAAACAGCTCAAAGAGCTTCATATTATCCATCAGGAATTATCATTCATTTAGGGAATAATTCAATACCAAAGTTCCAAAATCTGTCACCAGAGGTTGGCCTTCCTTGACACTGGGTACCTTGCTGGTTTCATCCTGCGGTCTCTGTTATGGATTGAACGTTTGCGTCTTCTCCCCACCCACCACCAAAGTAATATGATACAGCCCTACCCCCCGTTGTGATGGCATTTGGAAATGGGGCCTTTGGAAGGTAATTAGTGTTAGATTAGGTGATGGGGATGGGGTCCTCACGAAGGGATCAGTAGCTTTCTAAGAAAACAGATGAGAGTTCTACAAAATGCCATGTGAGGAAAGAGCAGGAAGGCGGCCATCTGCACGTCAGGAGGAGAGCCTCACCTGGAATCGAAGCTGATAGCATCTTGATCGTAGACATTCCAGCCTCTAAAACTGTGAGAAATAAATGTTGCTTAAGCCACACAATTTGTGGTACTAGGGCAGCCTGAGCCAACTGTGACGGTCTTGGAAAAATTTGGTGGAATCCCTCCAAAGACAGGATGCACTATCACTTGACATTGGACAAGTTTTCCTGAACTTCTGAGATGAAAGGGGATATAGTATGTTAATAAATTTGGAAATATTTGTGCCCTTAGGAAATATTTATGCCCTTCCATGTGGTACTCAATTATCCACTCAGTGCTACAGCCCAGTCTGTGAATCTGTTGTCAAAACGTTCTACCATCTTCTCCTGGTGATTCATGAACAGCTTCACAAATTCTTCTGACATC
The DNA here is from genome assembly GCF_008728515.1 of Papio anubis. Classification (NCBI taxonomy): domain Eukaryota; kingdom Metazoa; phylum Chordata; class Mammalia; order Primates; family Cercopithecidae; genus Papio; species Papio anubis. The sequence goes on from NC_044980.1 coordinate 11,007,643, forward strand.
ATAATATTCTCTATAACATCACACATCTGCACATCAGAAAACCTGACATCTTACATTGTGTCTATATTTTTAAGCCTAGTATGCACACGCAGCTTGTTGATGATGGCAAACTTTTCCACATGCCTATGGTTTCATGCAAAGAGTATAGCACCACGTGCTGATATTAGATGACTAGCCTACCTTATTTGTCTTCTCAGTGCCTTCTAATCAATGTACGAACAGTCCTACATTTCTCCAAATAACCAGAAATCTCTATCTTCAAAGCTATGCTGACAGTAAACCTGTAAGTAACAATGCTCTACTAATAGGAAAACTATTCAGCAGAAAAACTGAAATCACTTCTGTAATAGTAACAATTTAACATAAGTCCTGGGTATACATATTGAAAATTAATAAGCTACAGCAAAGAAGAAATATCTTCCCTCATAATCCACAAAGCAATTTGCTTTAAAGAATAAAAAGAAAAAGGAAAGGCAATGGACAACAAACACAACTGTGTAAGCATCAAAGACCTTGAGAGAAACTGCAAAAAAAAAAAAAAAGAAAGAAAAAAAAAAGAAAAAGAAAAAAAAATCTTTGGAGTTAGATAGCACCTTCTTTCTAAAAAAGAATTCACATAGCCACCAAATCCCAGCCCACCACATCTCAATTAGCTAAAATGATAAATAACTGTAAGGAACAGCATGTATATTTAAAATCAGATGAATATCACCTAAGGATATTCCAAGAGTCAGTGAACACGACGAAATCTACTACTGGTCCAAAAATCTGTTACATTGCTTTCAAAATTCTTATCCTCCCTTTCAAAAGATAAAATATGAGAAAGCACTTGTAAAGACTAACATGCTATAAAATTCTACAGAATAACTTTGCTTATATTTCCTCCCACACTCTGTTCAACTTAAGACAGCACTTTATCCAGCCCTGTCACCAGCTCTCCCACTTGCGGCTCTGCACCGCCTGCCATTCTGTAGGTCTGACTGCACTATTGTAAAATGCACGATTTATCAGGCCACAAGGAAGCCATATAAACTCATATTATTACTATGTAAACATAAAGTATTTATGTTTACTACTGAAAGATCTTGAATCCTAGTAGCAATTAATGCATTTTAAGAGAATCGGCACATGGAGAAAGGGAAGGATTTCAGAGATGTGATGGAATTAAGGCTGCACAGCCATCTCAGTTGGAAATCTATGTTTGAAAAGGATAGAAATAGCTACCCTTCAACTAGAAAAATACCATTCCGAGAGGGACAGATTACGTGGCGTTGGAGGTATATACATCCAGAGCTTGCTGCTGGCTACTATTTACAACTTCGTGTTTCTTTTAAAATTAAATTTGTCTAGTTTGTTGAATGAATGCATAAATCAATAAACAGTGGACTTGCCCATTATAATAGTTCTGTTTCCAAAACGTTTAAGCTACCTTGCACCTTCCCACTTCTTGAAATTCCTGCACTTACCAGGTGTTACCAAACTCCCAGCTCCTATCTCATGAGAACATCCTCAGCCTTCCACATCCATCGCCTATATTTGCAGAGGAAGAAGGATGATGCCTGAACATTAATTTCCTCCAGCCATCATTTTGGTTCTATCATCTGACACTCTGCTTCTTTCCTATGTCCACAAGTACAAGCTAAGTACACTCCATGAGTCCCCTCAACTGCGGCAACAGGAATTATGGTGTCACGGTACAATTTATCACACAACCTTTGCTAAACTGCTGAAAGAAGACTTTTGATTTATAAGGAAAGGAGGTCATATCTGAAATTGCTATAGGCAGTCAGCAAAACGAAGATTGGCATCCCCTCTCAAGTACCTAAAACTCTGTAACTCACTAAGTAACATACTCATGGAGGAATGTTTAACTTGACTTCTTTACTTCCTTCGAAAGTTTTGGGAATCGAGAATAAATTAGATTTCTGTAACTTACACATGATTTCTTCCTATTGGCAGGCTAGAGTTAGAGCGATAAGAATTCTGTGCAATTTTGTTCAAAGTATTTAAGGAAATATGCTCAAAAAATGGAAGCCAACTATGGTTCACACTTCTAAAACTGTTCTGATAAAGCCTCACAGGTGCCAGACTCGGCAGTCCACCAACACAGAAAGTAATATTCTGGAGACATTTCTACAGACTTCACTCTTGAGGGACAATAGGGCTTCATTCAACTCCCATCTTTAAGCAGCAAATATCTGTGCCACAAGAAAAAAACACAAGAAACTTTTTGGGCCAATTTTGTATAACTTACAATATTTGAAGCAGTATGAAGAAATAACAAGAATTACTTCTACAGAAGGATAAAGGAGAATTCTTCCTTTAGGCAATACCCAGTAGCATGAAATGTAGCAATATCTTTACAGCCATTATGGAAGTGGGCATTTTATAATGATATTAGTAATGAAATTCAGAGATTTACTTTTATAGGCAAGAAAATCTTTTGACTCGAACTCTTACCCCCACCATTACTGTATTTTTGAAGTGCATCAAAAGTTCCAGAGAATATATTTTATACTTAAATGTTCGTTATGATTAAGCTTCGCAAAGCATTTTCACCTAAATTATCACAGCACATTCACCAAAGCCCTGTGAGTTGTTATCCCAGTGAACACATGACAAAATAGGCAAAGATGCAAAGTCACAAGAGAAGGCAAGTACCAAGCACGATTTAGATCCCAGAACTCAGCATGCTAAGGCAGTGGTCCCTCCAGGGTGCTGCAGTGTCCGGTACCCAAAAACAACCCAGAGCAAGCAAAGAAACCTTGGTTCAGGAACCATTTTTGCCCCAAATGATTAAATGATTCTTTGTTACGTGCCTACTACTATGCGATGATTTGTGGATCAATTATTTTAAAAGACAGATTACCAGTATGGAGTGGGGCTGGGGAGAAGCATGGTCCTATGTGACCAGAGAGAAGGCGTGTGTGCCTGGGAGCAGGGGGAGAAGGTAAAAAATCCTGTGTTTGCCTAAAAACAGTGTCCTGACTCTTCCCAAGGAACTTGAACTTGAGAAGTGAGGCACCCCTGAAGAATACACAGTAAACTGCCAGAACCACACACAAAGCACTTGCACCCATGAGCCCCAGACTGCCACAAACATCTTGCCTTTTCACACAGTGGTCCTGGAGTCTGTGCAGGTGCGTAACTATGCCTCGTCTGGGAAAAGCAAAGGCCAGAATTACAGAAAAGCATCTGGCATCTGTGTTATTTCACAGCGCAAAGAGCTAGTGTGTGTTGTAATAGTGAATACACCACATACTCTGCTATGTATTTTAAGTCCATGGTCTCTTAATTCACCCTCACAACAACCTGAAGACACAGGAATTATTGTTTCCCCTGTGTTAACAATGACACTTAGTGGTAAAATATCCACTCACTAAGAAAATGATAAAGTTGGGATATGAACTCAGTCAGCTGGGGTACAGCTTTGAAGCTATTTTCTCAACCATTTGCTCCACTGCTGTATTTACTACTGAGACACATGAAATCAGCAAGCAGTAAAATGTTTCCTCAAAGAAGAACTCCTGTAGGACAAGTAAATAAGTTTAACTTCAAGCTTTAGAATTATGCTCCCAAAATAGGAACAAATAAAATGATATATAAGCTGTTAAGACATGACAAAGAGTGATATAATTACTATAGACAAACAATATAAATAAATTTTTAAAACGGAACATAGATAAATTGAGAAATGTGTATAAGATATAAAAAGATAATTCACAAAAAATTAGATGTGGACAAAATTATACAATATTTAACCTCAGAAATATTAATAGAGAAGCTAATGAATTAGAGGAAAACACAATATTTCCCCTATGTAACTGGAAGTTTTTTTTTCTCATTACAACACCCAATGTTGTTGAAATCACGGGAAAATTGGCACACTCCTGTGTTGCTGAGAGAAACACAAATTATATAATCTTTCTGGAAGACAAATGAACAACATATATCAACAACCTTGAAAACATCAATTTCTAGGAAGTAATCTAGAGTAAATAATCTGATGATGACTATTTAGTTATTAGGATCTTAATTATAGCATTAAATATAACTACCAAAAATGAAAATGTCATCAATCTCCAAAACAGACTGATGTAAGTAAATAATGTTACATAAAGCTATGGGGGAAAAAAAAAAAAAACAGTAAAAATGCTAATTATATGAGATGTTAATAGGTAACTAAACAGAATATGAAAAATTTTTTCTAAACTTAAAAATGTGTATCGCCTGACATTTCTGCTAAAAATATAGTCATTTTTGAGGCTTGCAACCATGCATGAATTTTAACTTCTTTTAATCATTTCTGTATTTTTGAATTTTCAATGAGCATGCATTACTTTTGAAAACAAACAAATCTCAAATTTAAAGGAGAGAAAACATAAGTATGGATGAACAAAATCTGTGTAATCTACATTCCATGATGAATGACTTTTGTTAACTTTAAGTCATGCATTCAGCTAATTAATAAACTTCACCCCAAAATAAATATACACTATTCTTTTCGAGAATGGAAAGGCATGCTTTTCTTCTGCATAATGCTATATATATAAAAAACTATAATATATTTAGTGGAAAAGTAATATATAAAGAATACAACTCTTGAAACCCTGACATAAACACTGTGTTCTCACATTTTTGAGTGGGTATATGTGCTGGGTATCACATTCAATATAGTTATTTGCCTTGATTATCTTCTTAGCTTTAGTATTATGAACAGTTCTCATATAATTAGCTAATCTGAAAACGTAATTCATAATTGCATATTTCTTTGGCTAGAGGTGCCATAATATATCTATGCACCTGCTATGAATTTAACATTACCCTTTTTCAACCCAAGTTAAGCAACACGAATAATCCAATTCAGATGCTACAAGCCCCAGCCTTTCTGCATCAACCTTCCATGTCCTGCGTTAATGAGATAATTTTTATTGTCTCTGAGACTTTTTATATAACACCTCTCTGTCTTTCTGGAGGATTCCTCTTCCTCCTTATTCAGTTTCTCCATGACCCCATGAACAAGGCTCCACACCAGTGAAGATTTTGTTCGAGATGAGAGATTGAACTGTGGCTCTTTTACATTTGGAGCTACCAAAAAGGTTGCTCTTTCTGGAAATTACATTATTCTATACTGTTGAAGGTAATGACTGCTATATTACTCTAATATTTGAAAGTCCAAATAAAATATGTGATAGAGAATAAAATTTATTTTTAAAAGTGAGCATTTTTAGGTTGAGTAGTTATGCTTAGAGTCAAATCATATCTATTTAGAAATGCAATCTTTCTCTTCTTTCTTTACTGTGTCCATGATTCCTCCTATTAGTTGCGAAACATCAAACAGCCACTAAAACCTAATCATTTACACTGAGGTAAAAAAAAGCTGTGAATAATAGCTAGCCTGGATCACTTATATATGGTTTGGGAAGTCAGATTTTGACATCGTCTTTTTTGTGTCTAATACTCACCACTTACAAAGTGATCCAATTATTGGCAGTTAAAGAACAACATGAGAAATAGGGGAAGAATGTCAAGGGTAAGTTATTTTAAAGTTGGCTATACATAAATCTGCTGAATTTCATGGACCATACTTGTTGTAAATCAACCAGGGCATTAGACACTACCTTGATATTTCTTGATGTGGTGTCAAAATACCATGAAATATTTAAAGAGCTCAACTACCATGCAAAGCACTGTGAAAGCTACTATATCCAGAATTCTATCAACTAGAATTCTTTATAAACCATGCCAATGGGGAACACTTCTTCTCTATTCTGATATTTCCTTTCAGGCGAAGGGAACTTAATTAATGTAACACGGCTGGCCTCTCTCCAGCTTTTCACTTTCTCTGCCTCGGAAGAATAAAGGAGCAGCTTGCCTTGCTTCTTCTCTCTTCCTCTGGAGATCATCTTCCCTGCAGAGAGCAAGGCTTGGTTCTGCCAGCTCAGAAAAAGCTCTGTCCCTGTGGGGAGGGAGGAGGGAAAGAAGGCCGACGACCTGGGATGTCATTCAACTGCCACATCAAGCTATGTCTAATCAAAACTGATGTTTTTGCTCATGGCAGTCACTTACTTATCTTTTTCCCTTCCAATATCCCAACTTGCTCAGATGGGGAGTGGGGAGGAGGAGAGCTAGATATTTATTTGATTCCTTAAGGACACCAACAACCCACATTCCTGCACATTTTATAACTCTTAAAGTAAATATATACCTTTCTGTGCTTTATGTTATTGCATATTTAAATGCAAAGAGATAATACAATAAAGTATTTTTACATTATAAGGAGGTTCCTAAACCAAAAGAACGAACTGCATAAAACATGCACAAAATGCAGTTTTCTTTATACATATCTACTGGACAAAATTTCTAATGACAGTTGCGATAATCACATGTGTCAAACCAAAAATGTTACCAATGAGAAAACTCTGGTCTTTACCTAGGCAAGAGAAGTGTATTTTCTAATATCAATGATCAAATTAATTGTTCCCCCATCATCTACTGTTATAAAGTAAACATCCTATTCAGTAACATTTCTGTATCATTCAAAACTTGTAGAAATGTTACATATATTTATTTAACCAAATATAATTGGCTCACCTGCTTACTTTTATCCAAAAACAAACCAACCAACCAGTAAGGTCTTTTATCGTAACATGTATTTTGCTCTGGTAACTTATAATTGGCAGTTCCCAACACATAACATTGAATACAAATAACTACATTTATTGTCAAAATGTTTTTGAGTGAAGATAAATTTGTTCCCCGTTATACAGGTCACATTCTGAAACAAATTCCAAGATACACTGAATTGTGATTATCCTAAAAATTATGTTGCTGAAGATCACAGTTCTAAATCAAGCCCCTCTGGGTTTGATCATCCCAAGGACCTGGGCATCTTCAAACCTGGAAGAGCTGGGCACTTTTTTGTCTTCACTGCAGCTCTTAAGAGTGAAACAAAAGCGAAAATGACCATCTATTTTCAAAGAGGTACCAATTCATACACTTTTAATTTCTCTTCAAGCACTTGAGTTTAATTGGGGAGGGGGTCTTCCCTTTATGTAATACATTCACTGTTTGTTTCTTTTTTCTCTGTCATAATATGACATTATGATGAGATTCATGCTCTGTGGTTCTCAACAGAGCAGATGTGTAATATCTGACCTCACAGAGAGTGATGCTTATTAAACTGTCTATGACAGTCTTTGTATAACATTAATCTTTGTAGAAAATTTGATCTTAATCAGGTGACTAATATAACACTAATAGAGAATATCAAAGTTTTATAATTTCTACTAGATTAGAATCTTTTTTAATAATGGTGTTGGGAGACATAAGTTACTCCTCCTTTAGCTTAACTGTTATATACTTTAATATATAAAGGGCTGGTATGTTTCACAACAGAAAGTTTAGCATATTGTATATGCAAATCTGCATAATGAAGCAATATTACAATGGGGTAGGGGTAGGGAAATTATAGCCATTTAATACCCTTTGTTAGAAAGGATGGTAACCTAGATAACCTATTTAATTATATATATATAAAATATTTAGTACCTGTCTTAAAATGTATATATTGATTTCTTGTGTTTACATAAATGTTACAATTTACAAGCCACTTATCCATGCTCTTACTCACTTTATCCTCAAAGAAATCTTTTAAGATATTCTGTCTTATTGTACCCATTTTACAGCTGAAGAAACTGAGTTAACAACTGAGGATCACATAAATGGTAAGGGATACACAGCTAAGAAGAGATAGGGCTGGAATCCACCAAAAGCCAGTGCTCTCTCCACATCTCTGTACCCACCAGAAGGAGAATGCAAAACAGTATTACACTATGCAAACTTATTTTTCCAATAATTGTCATTTTAGATCACAAATATATTTCTAGAGATATAGTTGGACTCTGACATACAACGTGTGTATATGTGTGTGTGTGTGTGTGTATGTAACTTTATTACAAAATAATGTAATATATAATATACAGGAAACTAATAAAATAAGTTTCAATATATGTAATTCATTTTGCAAGTCATGTGCCAAGAGAGACAGGTGAAAATTTATCTAAGATGGAAGTTTCTAGGAAGCATTGTTTCACTTATTTAATGATTATTTCCAATTTGTCAAAAAACGAATAGATACAGAGTACAACTTCGATATCCTAACATAGCTAAGACACTTCCTACAAATCAATTAACCATGATTCAGAGCTTGGAATTGCACTTAACTGCTATGTGATCAAAAATAAACAACTGGAGGTGTCATAACTGCAGATTTTTGCTATGAGTCTTAACATTTAATGGACTAAAAAGCACAGTATGATAAAATATTTCTGTGAGTTCCCTGTGTGGAGGTACTGTTTGTGACTATAACTGAGTTCATTAAACCCAACCAGGCAGTTTGTTAATCAGTAGGCTGGATTGGCAGACAATGTGATAGAAACTATTTACTGATGACAAGTTTAATATTTTATATTAATATAAAAAGCTGTTGCTTTGGCATATAATCAGATAACTTCAAGCTAGCAACAAGTCTCATGAACTGTTCCCACTCAAATTAACTTTTCACACACCAGAAAGCTATCAAAGTACTGTGGACGGGAGAACACCTTCAGAAGATGAATGAGGAAAACCATCATGGAAGCCAACAATGAATTTGGCTTGGCGGTGTATTTCACTTGTAAATCACCCAGGAAAGAACCACACCTTCAGCTGAAGTACTGGACTTGAAAATGATTGGCAGTCCATGCTTCGTTTTTGTTCATTGCCTGAATTATGGCATCCAAGTTGACGTACTCCCAACTATGTTAAGTATTTTAAAAACAAAAACTCTGTTAGGAAGAGTAAGACTAGCATCAAGGATTTCCCTCTAAGGAAGTGAAAATAATGTTCACACAGAGAAAAAACAAAAATGGGTGTTCCCATTTTCTGTGGCTAATCATAAAGAAAAAAACATTGGAAGTTCAAAATGTCACAGTTTCTATTTTAATTCAATTGACTCGTTACAACTGTATACACTAGTCCATACATAGTGTACTGACCTTATGGACAAATTACAATACATCATTTGAAATGTAATTTTAATGTTTTCTTAAAGACAACCTGATGAAATTACTCTGAAAACCCCTTCAACAAGTCCACATAAATGTGTACCACACAAAAAAGAAGTTTGATAAGACAAAACGGAAAAGAGCAAGTTCTGTAACATTTTCTGCAAATGCACTGCATATTCAACTAAATACCAAAGTAATATTATATTTGAGAATATCATAACTTCATTTTTAATTTTACAAGCCATTATGAAAGCAATATTATCCTTAGATATTATTTAACAAAACTATAAATTGCATTTGCAAACTAATATTTGAATTTCATTTTTGTCTCTGATGAACAATTTCACCAGGAGAAAGAATTGGCTTGTATTCTATTGTGAAAGATGTAAAGTGGATAGAAATACTGTAATTTGACAGTGCATGACTTTTATTACAAACAATGAAAACATTAGTGACACCTATAATGATTGGGTTATACAACTACACAAACGTACACCAAATTAAATAACTCCTAAGACTATGAAAATTTTATTAGAGCAACAACCTCATGTACTTACTACAATCGCCATTCAATCAGGTAATATCATTTGCAATCCACAATATAACATAAAACCCACATATACAGTACATGTAGTTTTTCTCATGCCCATCGGCCGCTCTGGGTGCACACACAGGCAAAGAGCAATACTAACTAGTCCTTTAAGAATCATGTTTAAGACTAGGCTCATGTTTAACACTAGGCTCAAAAGGGAAAAAGAAAAGGAAATGAGAAATGTATGCTACTTCATCTACTGCTTCTTTTTTGAAAGAAATTTTATATTAAAACAATGCAACGGGCACAACGGTGTGTTCAAAGTGCTCTCGGAAAGTTCCCTGAATGTGAATAAGGTGAAACTAAGGCAATATTGCTAAAAACTAATCACAGTATTCAATTAACTTGAGCCGTATAGACCTTGCCACTCCTTCTGCAACGCTAACTTGTGATGAGTATAATCAAAGGCCTCCCAAATTTCAACACTTAACTTGGAATGTAATCGTCTTCCTTCAAGCCCTGAGCCCTTGTAACCCACAGATCAGTAACGATACCACTTAACGTTTTCCCCCAACAACAGTAGGAACAGATTCTGCGTATGGCAACGATATGTTAATAAAAGACAGCTGAGGGCAGTTTAAAGCATCTAGTTCATATTTGAGGATACTCGCCCCTATATGTCACACTTCTCGTAGCACAAATCCCCAAAATAATGCACAGGTTCACCGCCATGACTTGATATGAGTCACAGCAAACACTTCTCCATGGGATTTTAGAAGTGGTGCAGCCCCGAAGCCTTGTCATTATGTAGGTGAACGATCAGCAGCAGAGAGGAGCTGGACTCCCCTCGGTAGCTTCAGCCCCTGATGAAGTATGCACAATGAGATAACTCCCAGGGAGTTTCATCACCTCCCTATTTTCATGGAAGTCACTGCAGAAAATCCCAAGCCTCTTAAATATTGGTCACATAGTTCTTAAAAGTGAAAATTTACACCTGTCAGGCCTAATACTATGCTTATAACATTCTCTGTTTTCTAAATAAACGTATTTGCTTGAGCACAGTAAAAATACATCTTAATAACACCTTCCAGAGCTAAGGCGAACCAGAGAAGCTCAAATGAGGCACACAAGAAAAGAAAAAAACACCTTGGAACCACAACCTGCCCCGCTGTCTCTCATCTCCCACACCCTTCATACCCCCACGGTTACAGCAAAATACAACTTTGGGCATTTTGGAAGTAACTGTTCTTTGTGACACACACACACACAAACACACACCCCAAAAATTCCCAAGTCTGTTTTCCTACCACACACACCAGGAAGGCTGCATCACCTTTCTAGTGACTTAATTCTGAACGTAGAGGCTCAAACCTGCCGAGTGGCAATCGAAGAAAACACATTACACACCAGAATAAGATGAGGGTCGGGAAAAAAGAAAAAAGCAGCTTCGCTTTCAGCCATTAATTACGGATCACCCCAATTTCGCATCGCTTATCTCCCATACACACGCACAGCCTTCCAAACCTGGCTTTCAGGCGGCGCTTTCCAGAGCCTGGCTGTCTATTGTCAGCACGCAGAAGCCCCCGAAACCTGTGAAGCCGGCAGCAAAGGCTTGCTCGGAAGCCGCTAAATATAGACCAAGGGGGCTCTGGGTCTGGCAAGCCGCGGGAGCCTGAAGACATGGCCATGGACGCATATGACTAAGTCTTTCCATTTTGTTCTAGCCAAACATCGTAATGACATTGAACATAAGGGCAAAAGACTGGAGGGAAGTCCTCCCCACCCCCACCCCGTCTCCTCCCGTATATTAGGGACGTCATGAATGCACCGGGTATGTTCTCTGGGTGGCGGGGAGCAGCATTGTCGGTGTTGCCCTAAATACGCTTCCTCCCGGGGAGATGGGTGGCAGGGAGGGGGAGCACGCAGGGCAGCCACTTGGTAACAGCTCCAAGAAAGGCACTAATCCCGGACCCCCTTCCAGGCACAGCGGCTTCCGAGGGGGACCTGGCGCGATAGCGGTCCTTCCCGAGGCAGGCAGGACCCCCGCAGCAGCCGCCGCCGCCCGCCCGCCGGCCGGGAGCCCAGGACCACCCCCACCGGCGGCAGGAGGAGGAGGACGGCGCCGGGAAGAGGCTCTGCCCGGCCCCGGCCGCCCAGCCCCGCAACTCACCCAACGGCGCGGCGCCCGGCGGCTTCCTCGCAAACATGCACCCGCCGCCGGCGACAGCTCCTCAGTCCGGGGAGAGGCGTACGCGGCACCGCCCGGCTTCAGGGCAAGGTCCTGACCTTGCCCAACTGCAGCATCTTCCGCTTTTGTTGTCTGAGCGCGGCCGCGGGACAAGGGATGCTGGCGGGTGGCAGGGGCGAGCGCCGCGGGCGAGAGGCGGCTCCCGACGCGAGTGCGCGGCGCCCGGCCCGGCGGCCCCTCCGAGCGCGGCGAGCGCAGCGCCCCCTGCCCGGCTCCGCGGGCTCCGCGGGCTCCTGCGGGCTCCTCGGGACTCCGGGCGCCGCCGCCAGCCGGCCGGGCTGAGAGAGTAGCCGCCGCGCCCGCCGCTCCGCTCGGCCGGCTGTAGCTGCGGGCGCGAGCCTAGCTGCTGCGGCGCCAGGCGCCGAGCGCTCCCGAGCTGCGCCCCGCGCGCGGCCCGCGCCACCTGTGCCGCCGCCGCCGCCGCCGCCGCCGAGGGCGAGGCTCCTCCCGCGGCGCGCGGCAGCCTCAGCCTCCACCTAAGCCTCGGCGGCCGGCCCGGGCGCCCGGCTAGTGAGGGAGCGTCCGCCCCGCCGCCGAAACCGGCCCCGGGTGCGGAGCATGCCCAGTGCCGCCGCGAGAGCGGCGCTTCGCCGCGCGCATTCCAGTTCTCCTGGTTTTCGCGGCAGCAGCGGCAGCCGCGGGAGAGAGGGGAGGAGGCCGCGGGTTGGGAGAGGGCCGAGCATCCTTGGGAACGCACGCCCTGGACCTGAGATGGTTGGATGCTCCGGAGCTAGGCGAAAGCTGGAAGGGACCGAGGAAGGGATGGAACCCCAGGTTAACACCGCTTTCCTCATTCACGTGCAAGGCGCTGACAGTTGACTCTGCTGGGGCAGATGTCAGCCTGTAACAAAGGGCCAGGGGTGCGAGGGGTCCTACAGTGGCTAGGTGGGTTGGGGAAGGGAGGCCGGCGGAAAGTGCTGCTGGGCGCAGGTGGATGCTCTTGCAGATCCTGTGATTGCAGAGCTAAAAAGGCACGACGTCCAGCAGAGGTCTTCTCCACAGCACCTGCCCAATCTTGCCATCACCTTCCCTGTTCAGATGGCATGTTTTTGGAGGGTAGTGAAAGTTTCTCCTTAGGCAAAATCACTTCAGATTTGAATCTGGAATGCCTGCAAACTTCCTGCAAGAAAGACCCTTGCCCAGTTTGAAACTTGAACAGATTAAGTTCTCTCTCCTCCCCCTCTTGTGCCACCTTGTCCTCCTCTCTTGGCCTCTTCTGCTGCACCTCTGCCACCTTCTCTTCCTCCTTTTCCTCCTTCTTTCCTGGGCAAAAGTGAACCACTACCCTAATCCTTCCCCACAGTTTTCCAATGCATCTCGCATTGCCTTCTTCAAGTTCAGATCGGTTTTCCATATCACCTCCTGGCTTGACTGCTCCTTGACCCCATCGGGACTTCTCCTTGCGTACCCTGCTGTGAAATACAGCAAGTAGAATCACCGTATTCAAAGTCTTGTTGAAAAACGAAACCCAAATCATGTGCCAAGGAAGACCTCTGGGCCTTCGACCCTGTCCCTCTGACTCAGGAGTCAGGAGGGGGCTCACTCGTGCTGCATTCACAAGCCAAGCCAAGCAGAGCACAGCCTGCCCAGGGGCCAGGGCGAATGTTCCTCCTAATTATGCCACAGGCATGACCCTGAACACCGCAGACTGTCTGAGGTTGCGATCTCCTCCACCCCACCCCTCCGCAGAGCTTGTTTCTGAAACGCAAATAAGCATGACAGAATGCAGGAAATTGTAATAAGAGGGATTTGGTGCTTATGATTCTCAGTAACATTGTGCTTCTATTTTGTGTTGGAAGAGATTATCCAACAAACTTAAATGATTTGAATATTCAAGTCTATTCTTTATTATACTTGGGAGTAAGTTGAAATATAAATGGAAGAGTAAAGGAGAAAAGTCATACAGAGGTTAAATAGGTAACAAATAATTGCTAGGAGGAGCAGATTAAGCATAGACTATTGACAACAGTACGAATGTTCGCTTTTATTCCTGCTACCCCGGTGTGGACATGCACACACAGGCTTGGTCTCACCTGCAAAAACAGTTCTCCAAGCTGACTCCAAGTGTGTTAAAGCCAGTTTGATATTAAAATATCCTGAGTCCTGTGAGGGAAGACATGAAAGACCTTTTTTTTTTTTTTTTTTTTTTTTTTTTTGCAGCACACATTTAACTGTAATTTTTATCTTAGTTCTCAGAAAGGCAGTTCAATTACACTGAGTACTTGGTACAAGACAAATTAGCAGCATCATATCCATTAGACCACATTATATTTCAAGAGATGTTCTTAGTTCTCACGCGACCTTCTGTCAGTCTGCTATTGTTTGGTTTTCCCGTTGCATCTTCTAACTCAAGAAGTCAGTGGGGAGGTGGTAAGGGAGATGAGGGGACATCAGTTACTCTTTAGATTAAAATGGAGGTAGATGTGTAGACACTATCAAGAGGTAATATATGTATCTTTTATGCCTAGTAGAGATCTAAGTAAAGAAAGTAATTTTCTAACGTTTTTTAGTTATTTTTGAGATGAGCAATGACAAATTCTATCAACTAATTGCGTGTCTGGGAAATGACCTGCAGGCAGTCCCTACAGACACTGTTGCGGCTGGGGCTGGTGTGATGTGGTTATTTAGGAAGCAGAGTGGTAATGTCCAATGTCCTGGATTGCTTTGATTTAATTTGCTCAGTGCCCCATTTGATTGAAACATTTATGATTTTTATTCTTCTAGAATAATTTGTAACTTAAGATATAATTCAATTCACAATTAGATAATACTGAAAAATAAAGCAAAATGAACATGTATAATGTTAGATCTTGGAACGACTCACTGCTGCCATCTTTTGCCTCCTGCTTCTGATAGTTCCTATACAAAGGAATATTCTAAATCCTCAAATTCACTATGAGACCAGAACATTATTAGTTTATTATTTTCAAATTACAGTACTCAACGCGCAGTGAAAAATCTTCATTGTATTTCTTCTGTCTGTGCATTAATAGAGTTATGTGATACAGAAATCACATATAGGGAAATACTAAGTGCTATATCTCGATTTTTGAAATCACTTTTCAAAATTTGAAGCAAACATACTTTTATATGGAAGTGTAACTTAATTTTAGAAATAAAATCTAATAATTCAAAATAATTTTTATAAATGTATGTGTCTTATTTTGTAATTGAAAGTATGTCAATTTTAGGAGAATGACAGTCTCATTTAAGTCACAGCTGTTTCAATAGGGCATTGTTTGTTGCTATTGAGATTCAAATAGAAGATAATATTTTTGTAATTTTTTAAGTGAATTATCCGTTGATAAACAATTGAGAAATTTTCAAATTGAGAAATGAAATCAGGTAAGTGATTATTGTTGCTGTTCAGCATTTAAATAGGGAGAGTAATGATACTTATTTAAATTCATAATTTAAATTTTAAAGCAAATTATCTGAAATAGTCAGCCAATAGTGTCATCATGAGTACATGTGTATGTATATTTGGGAGGCTAATACACACTGTTTGCTCTCAATCATAAAAGATATGATATTTGTTACCTGAAAGTGTCTCTATGTTTTTGAAGACTGTGAAGTAGTTAACTAATTTAAACGAACCATTTTAGTTAAGATCAATGTGTGGGTCATTTCACTATTTGATTGCAAACTTCACATATGCACTCAAATTGCCTTTTATTATTGCTGCAACTCCTATGACGGTGTTATTCATTCATTCAGCAAATGTTTATTGAGCATCCATCCACTGTGGTTCAGTATTGGCCAAAATTTGGAGAATTAGTAGCAAACAATAGAGAAGATGACAAATTTCTTATCCTCCTGGAGTTTAATTATAAATTGGGGTTATTGGGGGTAGCAGAAATTGAAGCACTGCAAAGAGGTAATCACCACCAGAAGCTGAAATGAGGCACACAAATGTCCTCATTTCTTCCTAATTGTCTATGTGCCTCAGTGTATTGCCTTCCTGTTATGGGAGGAAAGCTCAATCACTGGATTAAGCCGTGGTGGTTGTATTCTGTTACCTGCACCAAATTCAAACTCAAATTGAAATACATGTTATCTGTAGTGTCTCCCCTCTGCTCACTATAGCTGTTATTATTTTAAGTATTTCCCCCACAATATATTTTCTCCAAAAATTAAAACATTTTTTCAACAAAGTGAGTAAATGAATATGGTCTGAAATCATATGTATTAGAAGATAAATGAAGGAATAATATGAGGTTTTTATTGTCATTGACCAATACATTCACATTCAGAGCATTGCACAATGAGTCCACCTCAATGATTTTTATACTATCTCCCAAAATGAAATACCCCATTTTCAATCTCTGTTCTCCTTAATGTTCTCTACCCGCTCCAGTGTTACTCTCAAGGTTATACAGAATACACGTTCTGAAATCGATTTACTCATTAAAATGAAATCCTTGATGCTCTCATTTTATTACCCATAAATAAGCCAAATCTTGCCTCTTGCTTTGTTGTGAAAATTAAATGAATGAATCAGTCTATGATAAGCAAATGGCTCTATGCCTGGCAAATAGTGAGCAATTAGTAAATGATGGCGAACATGAGTCATGACATTACAATATCCCTTTCACCTCTACTGTTTTCGTCGGCTTGCTACATCAAAACACACTTATTATCTGATTGCGCATATCTTATTCAGTCATCAAGACACCTAGAAGATACCATTTTGCCAGTGAGCTTTTTAATATTCGTTTGTTTCAAATAAGCATTAACTAAATTTCTCCCACATGCAGGTAATTATATCATGCAGACTAATCATGAGAGTTTACGGGGATCTCCATTGTGTAAACTGGTTGTGTTTCATGCTTTCACTAAATTTTTAGGAATTCGAAAATACATCACTTTTTGTCATATTTCATCATGTCTATATATTTATATGCTTTCTCTACTCCATACAATGTGTTGCTTTAGTTTATATGTTGATAATAGTGTTATTTAACATTATTTTCCATATTCTCTGAGATTGTGTCTATGTACATAAAATATGTATGTGAGCAGTTAGATTTTCTATTTATGAAGTATATTATACTTCTACAATAAGCAAAAATAAATGTTTCACAAAATATTTACACAAATATACTCTAACATGAAATATTCGGTTATTTGAAAAAATCATTTTCCTTACAATTCTGCAAAGATGAAACATGTATATTTTTAGGAATAGGAACTTAATAAATTTTTCAAATAATTGAGCATTTCATATAAGAGTATGTTTGTGTAAATATTTTGTTAAACATTTATTTTTGCTTATTAGAGAAGTAACAAGTTCTCATTTAAAAAGTTTTGAAAATCAGAAAATTATGAAAAACCTCATAATTCTACCACCTAGAAAAAATAGAGTATACAAATGCCTATCCTCTTGTTTACTTAAAATTATATTCCTATACTTTCCCATTCCATTTCGCAAACTTTTCTAAGGTTAGATTATTCTTTATATAATGAATTTTCTATTTGATACATTTTGACTGTTATCACATGACATCTCCCGAGGTAAATAAAGGTTCAGTGAAGGTTGTTTTCTCAAATTGTTTGAAAAGAAAAACACTCCAATTATATCTATTTCTGAGTAGGATGAAATAGCTTATGGGACCTCCATGCCTCTGGTAAGAATAATTAGAATTTTTGAATGAAAAACAAAAATATTTATCTTATGAATCAGAAACCAGATGAAGCAAAAAGGACTGGAGGAGCCAAGATTCCAGACAGGCAGGAATGTGGACACCGAGCTAATGTGGTATGTCTGCTTCTTCCCCTGATAACTTCTGCCGGTTCTGGATACAGTGAAAGAGGCTGGGTTCTGAGGCTTTTCCTGGGTAGAGGCCACTGTTTGAGACAGAGATATCAGCAGAGTCTTTGTTAGCTTATAGGGCTTTAAACCGAAGCCCAAGGGATCAACATCCCGGTAAGAAGAAAGGATGAGAGAACGTGGCTGGTATTCCCTTCAAAACTTTTGATAACTTATGAAGCTGCACAGGACTAAAGAGCTAAACAAAAAGCCTCTGAAAACCAGATACAATTTTAACAGTCCTGCTGTGCAGAGAAGAAAAGCATTCACATCCAGGACCAGGCCCACCTTGGGAGATATTTCAAGTTATCAGTTAAAACTCCTAGAGTGTTGCACCCTGAGACCTAGAGAAAACAGAGGCGGAATAAAACGTAACAATACTGTAATTCCTCTCCAATTCAGTGAAGCTGCTCATTGGAATAGTGGTTACCAGGTGATCTGTCTGCCTAGCAGAGGAAGGGGTGAAACCTTTCAGGCAAACCTCTGCAATTTTTAAGTATTCATTGTTCAGCCTTCAGTAAAATCTGTTATTCAGAGTTAGGAGCAAATGACCAAAAAACAATTAACAAATGTAGAATTGGAAAAGACCCATGAGTGATCTACATACTAGAATTAGCAGACAAAATATCTAGAATGATAATGATCAATATGTTCAACAGAATATAGGACTGTAGAAAAAGATGAAAAAGAAAAAAAACATGAAAAGGAAAAGATGGAGAAATTCACCGAAGAATTGAAAACTGTGAGAAGAATGAATTCACTGGGAATCCTAGAACTTAAAAATATGGCAAATTAATTTAGTAACAAATTTGATTTGATCCATCACATATAAAATTGTATCAATCCACATGTAACATTTGACAAAATCAGCCATGTGCTGGATTGTAAAGCAAGTCACAAGCGTGAAATGATTGTATTCATTCAGAGAATATTCTCAGAGAACAGTGTCATTAAGCCAGAAATCAATAACTATAAAAAGAAAATCTTCCTATGCATAATTTAATCTGTACTACTTCAAAATAAATCTACTTGAGAAAGTTGAATTATTTTAACATAAATGATAAATAACATGTGTACAATAAAAATTGCAAGATGCAACAAAAACAGTCTTTACAATATCTATAAAATATATTATATTATGTACTAAATAAATAAAAACAAGTTGCAAACATCTGACAGCAGCCAGTGTAAGGCTGCTATTCTTGAGCTATTCTGGAGAGAGAAAGTATTCAAAAGTCACTCCACTTTTGCACTGCCTTTCTCCCTAGGTACATTTTCTGGGGTGTGGTACAAGCGAGATCTGGATTTCCATTGAACAGAGAAGGCAAGGATTAAATCTGGGTTTATTAAAGTGTCTTTGATGTGGAAGAGACAGTGCTGGAAAAGAAAGAGTCATAGAGAGGGAAATCCAGAAGTTTATATAGAAATGCCCCTTGAGGCCGGGTGCAGTGGCGCACACCTATAATCCCAACACTTTGGGAGGCTGAGTTGGGTGGATCACCTGAGGTTAAGAGTTCGAGACCAGCCTGGCCAACATGGCAAAACCCCCTCTCTACTAAAATTACAAAAATTAGTTGGGTGTGGTATGTGCACCTATAACCCCAGCTAATCGGGAGACTGAGGCAGGAGAATTGCTTGAACCCAGGAGGTGGAGGTTGCAGGGAGGCAAGATCGTTCCACTGTACTCCAGCCTGGATGACACAGTGAGACTTCATCTCAAAAATAAATAAATAAATAAATAAATAAAATATAACCCCCTTGAGCCTTGAGTAACTTGATGAAGTCATGGATTCATGAGAGTAGAACAAGACTCCAAGAAGCTAGAGAACTGCTGGGAAGCAAACAACTGAGGAAAGATTTCGCAGCTTCTTCAGTGGTATGGATTTTGGTGGTCAGGCGCAACTGAAGTGAAGAATGTTTAGAACAAGTCAAAGATGGAGTTGAGTTGTCAGGCACATCATCAGATACAGGTGTTATAAATAGAATCATGTTCCCCTCCCAATTCATATGTTGAAGCCCTAACTCCCAGTGCACCTGTATTTGGAGATGGGGCCTTTAAAGACATAATTAAGGTTAAACAAGGTCGTAAAAACGGGCCCTAGGCCGGGCGTGGTGGCTCACACCTGTAATCCTAGCAGTTTGGTAGGCCAAGGTGGGTGGATCACCTGAGGTCAGGAGTTCGAGACCAGCCTGGCCAACGTGGTGAAACACTGTCTCTACTAAAAATACAAAAATTAGCCTGGCATGGTGGCGGGCGCCTGCAATCCCAACTACTGGGGAGGCTGAGGCAGGAGAATAGCTTGAACGAAAGTGGATGTTGCAGTGAGCCAAGATCATGCCATTGTACTCCAGCCTGGGCGACAGAGTGAGACTCCATTTCAAAAATAAATAAATAAATAAATTAATTAATTAATTAAATAAAACAGAAAAGAAAGAAAAAGTGCCGTAATCCAGTACAGCTGGTGTCCTTATGAGAAAGGAAGACACCAGGGATGCCTGTGCACAGAGGAAAGGCCACATGAAGATGCAAGGAGAAGATGGTCCTCTGTAAGCCAAGGGGAGAGACCTCAGAGAAACCTTCCCTGCCAGCATCTTGATCTTGGACTTCGAGCCTCCAGAACAGTGAGACAATAAATCTCTGCTGTTTAAGCACACACTCTGTGGCATTTTGTTATGGCAACCCTAGTAAACTAATGAAAAAAGTAAAGATAAGCACACTTTAAGATTGAGGTCTGTAACGTAGAAATATAGGGGGAAAATGTGATAGATCTCTTTGAAGAGAGTGTAAAACCAGGGCTTAACAGCTCAATTTATTTCATTAGTACTTTGTTGCCAACATAAAACTCAATACTTCTTCATGGAAATAAATGTAATCCAGTGCCTTTTCAAGATATTATCAAAAAATTGACAAATATAATTTTTAAAATCAGGTATGGAAAAAGGAAGAAAAAATAACCAGGTTGTACAAAGAAAAAAAAAATCTATCACAATGAAGTTGTTGACAACCAAAGATTGAAAAAAAGTTCTTGAAAGCAGCTAGAGAAAAAGGACACATTACACACAGAAATACAATTGTTACATACATTGGTTACTCAAAAGAATTGATGGAGACCAGGAAACAATGAAACAAAATCTTTTAAATACAGGACAAAAGAATATAAGTGAAAGGAAAAAAAAGAATTCATTGCTAGTCCTCTTGTTCTAACAGAAATGTAAAAGGAAGTTCATCAGGCTCATAGGAAAAGAGAGCAAAAAGAGAGCAAAGGAAAGCTTGGAACTTTAGAAATTAAAAAAGAGCGACAGAAATAGTAAATATCTGGGTCGATATAAAAGACTATGTTTTCCTCTTCAAGTCAGTTACATATGTATGACTGTTAGATGTTAAAATTTTAACACTTTCCAATATGGCTTTTGATATTCATTGAAATAACACATTTAGAAACTGTAACAAAATGTCAGTTGGTGGTAGTTGGTGGTATGGACTAGTTCAGTAGTTCAATTGTAAATTAATTTTTAAATTAAAATGTAAATTATATTTGTTTTTTAGTTGATTTAATTTTAAAATTAACTTTAAACTCTCATTCCAAAAGCAGTAGAAAATATGAGGCATATGTATATATATATATACACACACACACATATATATATTACATAAATTGGATCCATAATTCAAAACCTTTTTACAAAGAAACTCAAGACAAGATAGCTTTAATAGTAAATTATGTTTCAAATACTTAAGGAAGAAAATTATTCTGGTCTTATACAAACTCACCAGAGAAGAGAAAAAAAAGGAGAGTACTTTTATACTCATGGTATGAGGCCACCATAAACTTGACACCAAAGTCTAATATGGACTTTACAGAGAAGCAAAAATATGAGTTTTATCTCATAAATGTAAATACGAACTCCTCAAGAAAATAATTAAGTTCCAATTGAGTTAATGGATACATTTTAAAAATACATTATAAACGAGTGAATTTTATCTTAGGAAAGTAAAGCCTGTTTAAACATCTGAATATCAACTCCCATATTCACCACATTAACAGAATAAAGGAGAAAAATCATAGATTCAGAGAAATGCTTTTAATAGCATCCAATACCCATCTAAGGTAAAGAAAGAAAAAGCAATTTAGCAAACTAGGATTAGAAGGAAACATCACTAATCTGATAAAGGTTAACTGGAAAAAAAGCACCTATAGATTTTCCTCCGAGTTCTAGAAAATAAGACAAAGATGTCTACAATCACCCCTTCTTTTCAACATTTTACTGTAAATGTTGGCCAGTGAAATGAGGCAGTAAAGAGAAATAAAAGTTATAAAAATAGAAAGCATGGAGAACAGGATACTCCCCCAAAGATCTCTACATCCGAGTCGTCATAACATAAAAATATGTTCCTTATATGGCAAAAAGGACTTTTCAGATGTGATTAAATTAAGGATTTTGAGAGGGGGAGGTTATCATGGACTGTCCAGGTGGGCTCAGTGTGATCACAAGGGTCACTGTAAGTGGAGAGGGAGGCAGAAGAGTGAGAGCGAGAAAGAGATTTGAAGATCTTCTGGTGCTGACTTTGAAGATGAGAGGAGGAAGGGACCTGAGCCAAGGAATAAAAGTGGCCCCCAGAAGCTGGAAAGGCAAAGAAAATAAATTTTCCACTAGAGTCTCCACAAAGGAGCAGCATCCTGCCAACATCTTGGCTTTAGCCCACTGCGAACCATTTCGTATTTCTGATCTTCCAAATTGTAAGATAATGAATATGTGTTGTTTGAAGCCACTAAGTTAGGGAGTTATGGGTAATTTATCACAGCAATAATAAGAAACAGATACAGAAGAGATTGTATGTGTACAAAATCCAAGAGTCTGCTATCAAAGTCAATATGTGAATTCATCAAGAACACTGGATTCATATTCAAGATACGTCCATTGTATTTCGATAAACTTGCAGCAAAATATTGGAAAACGAAACACAATTTTTAACAAACACCATTCGCAAAAACATGTTAAATACCTATGTTGCATCTAACAAGGATAGACAAGATCTTAACAATGAAAAGTATAAAATTTGCTGAGAATAATGAGAGAATTTCTACATAAATATAAAGATATTCATAGTTATGAATTAGAACACTCAAAATCGTTCAGATAAAATTCTTCATAAATGTATCTATACATTCAGTGCAACACTCATAAAAATCCATGGTGTTTTCAAACATTGATACATTGATTCTAATATTTGTACAGGAGTGAAACGTTCCCAAGATAACCAAGTCAATTTTGGATTTGAAGAATAAATTTATAGGATATACACTACCACATGCAAAATTTATTATAAAAATCTATAGTAATTAAGACAGTGTGATATTTGCACAAGGATAGAAAAAAAGACAAAGGAGTCAGATAGAGTTCAGAAATTAACATACATGGATGGTCACTTGACTCATGCCAGAACTGTGAGTGAACAGCAGTTAACAATCCCAACAGCAAGTTGAAGACTGTATGAGTGAAATGCCTTTCCTCTGTGAAGTTGGAAAAGAGGAAATTTTGAAAGGGGACTAGGGAAGGAAATCATGCTCTTATATCACAAATATGTTGTTGAGAAAATAAACTTGACAGAAAAAAACATATTTGGATGTTGATCATTTGAAAAGTGACTTCTTTAAACTGAATGGTACCCTAGGAATGTCAGTGTGTGTCACCACGATGATCTCAGGTGGGGACTGCTGGTTTGTAATGGAGATTCAGGAACGTTTGTCAGGTCTCAGTCACTAAGCTGAGTGGTGAGTAAATGGATGTTCTTATTTTACTCTTTTTAACTTATGAATAGCTGTACTTTGATTTAATTTTAAAATTATGTATAATGCATTTGGTTCTGGAAGATTTATAATACATAAATATAAACATAAAACATATAAAGATAAAAACACAAAATATAATTACAGAAATAAATCATAGTAATGATAGATGTAATTAAAATAGCTTTGAAATATCAATATTCCTTTATCAAATTTGCAAAGTCTTCTTCACTTGTAATATTCAGTGTTGGTTAGAAGGGAGAGATGCCAATGAAATGCATATCATCACCACAGTTTTAGGGGATAGTTTGCAATACATGTTGCAATTCTGAAGAACATAATCTACTTTATGGAAAGTGATTTTGAAGTTCTCATTACGAAGTAGAGCATGGAAAACTGAAGTAAACCTTGCATTGATAACTCAGACCAATAATATAGATGTTAGTGTACTATGACACCGTGATAGCCTCAGGTGTCATTGCAGTATCTCTTGACCTGTATTAAACGACCCTAATCTTTGAGCATTTAGCTATCACTAAGCAAGCACTTACCTATACAGGCCATTGGAGTGCCTCTGCTTTCAGGATTCCCTTCCCTGCAAACACACACATGTGTAGTGTGATGGGTCCCCCATCAGGTTACTTAAGGATGTATACCCACTGCTTGAACCCAAAGGCCGGGCATTGAGCCAAGGCCCTGATGCCCAGCGGAGGAGCAAGTGTCTCTGAGAACTTAAACATCCCCGGACTATATGAGAACCTACCAAGAAAAACAGTCTCATCACTTAAACACAGTGGGCAAAGAGCCAGAAAATCAGCTTAAAAGTAGTTTAGAGACAAGAGGCAGCGTGGATCTCTAGAGCTGTCCTGCTGCTATCCAGGAGTGCCCTGTAGGTAAGTCCTAATAAGCTTTATGTAATTGTCAAGTTGGACTTTCCCAAGTAATTATCTGGTCTCTCAACACCTTCCTCGTTGCAGAGGTAGAGGGGGCTGTGGGTGTTACAGTCCCAGGTTTTTCTCTTAACAATATGCAACATCAAGATTCCTATCTGCTTTTGTAACAGAGTCCCTGCTGTAGTAGAGATCGAGGTACTTCTCTGGGACTTTTCTAGCTTTATTTTTGCAGGATATATAAATACAATATTTTGCAAAACACTTGAAGACAAAAAAAGAATGTAAAATAAGAAAGCAGGATGATTTTGCAGTGCAATGGATAGGCAGGTTGTTTAATGGATAAAAATCAACCGGAAAAGAGGACTCAGTAATTTGTAAGTAGCCTTTCCTGGCTTTGTATTTTAAGCCTATACATTTAAAAGGGGCACATGATATCAGTTTGGGAAAAGAAAGTTGAAGAATTGAAAGACAACATAGTCTCAAAACATATTTTAGGAGATGAGCGCAGTGGTCTAAAATTAACAAGATGAAATTCAATGGAGAGAAATGCAAAGTCCTTCCCTCAGGGTAAAACAATGGTATAATAAATCCAGGTTAGGAGGCTGTGGATTCTGAACTGGGATCCATGTACCAGAGCTGCACTGACCGCGCCCAGGCCTTGGGAACGTGAGTGTCCCTGGAATCAATTGCTTCCCACACGGTTCAATCTGTTCAGGGAAATTTCCTTCAGTGCCTACAAGGGAAGATTGGCCTTTCTAACTACTGCAAGCTGCTGCTAATTTTATTCGAAGGTGAATCTCAGAGACACCAGCAGATTCCCCACCTGCCTGGAAAGCTGCCTTCATCTTAGTGTCATGGAACGAGAAGCTGAAGCACCAATTACGGTCTGCTGTGTCAATAAGACCTCTGACACCACCTGGAACCTCATTTGGACTCTTCCTCATTGTGACTCAGCACTACCATCCTCAGCTGCACCAAAAATTCAAGCCCTCTGGTCACTTCGCTTTTCATTATTTGTTACCATCTCTCAGCCCTGTGTTCTTCTCTGGAAATTTTGGCTTAACATAATTAAATACCCCTAAATTACTTTTTGAACAAGTTAGTTTTAATTTTATTCTTAAAAATTCATGACTTTGTGCAAATTATTAAGAGATCTCTGTTCAGGTTGACATCTATTCATTAAACCCAAGTTTCATAGTTTTTACTCTTTTTATATGACATATTATTTTTCATTAAGCATAAATCACTTTTATTTACCTATATTGTTTATTCCTCAGTATACTAAAGACATGGAAATGAATTTAAATTTCAACTTTAATAAATAAATTTACAATAATTATTTCTCTAAATCATCAATAGTCAGCCACAACCAAATGGTGTTTATTTAATTCAGTTCCCTTTATTTAAAGCTAAAATCTTAAGCCTAGGAGTTCAACATCAGCCTGGGCAACCTAGTGAGACCCCATATCTACAAAAAATTACAAAAAAATGAGCGGGGCATGGTGGCATGTGCCTGTAGTCCCAGCTACCTGGGAGGCTGAGGTGGGAGAATTGCCTGAGCCTAGGAATTTGAGACTGCAGTGAGCCAAGATCACACCACTACACTCCAGCCTGGGTGACAGGGTGAGACCTTGTGTTAAAAAACAAACAAACAAACAAACAAAAAGCTAAACTCTATTCTACCTCCCAACAAAAATTTAACAATAGGTAATTCATAGGCCTCTTACTTGAAATTAATATTATATGTATTTCCTGACAAAATTTTATCAGAACTTTGGTTTCTCTAATTTATGAGTTGGTTTTTTGCCTATATTTTAGATTTCAGGTCATTTAGCTTACTGTGCAAGAAAACTCATTCCTGCATCTGCTTTTACTGTGTTCACCTCTGTATTTCTAGATTAGGTTCTTGTCTAATTCTTGGTTTATCCAGTGTAGCTGCCGGGTTAGTTTTCTGGGGCTGCCACAACGAAACACCACAGACTGGGTGGCTTAAACAACAGAAATGTGTTTCTCACAGTTATGGAGGCTGGAAGTCCAAGATCAAGATGTTGGCAGGTCGGATTACCTTGAGGCCTCGCTCCTTGGTTTGCAGAGGAGTCTTCTCCATGTGTCCTTCCATGGTCTTCCTTCTACGCATATGCATCCCTGGTGTCTCTGTGCCTCCAAGCTTTCTTTTTCTAGAACACCAGTCTTATTGGATTAGGGCCCATATTCACAGCTTTATTGTAATTTAATGATCTATGTAAAGGCTTTATCTCCAAACACAATCACATTCTGAGGTACCAGTGCTTAGGATTTTAACCTATAAATTTGGCAGGACACATCTCAGTCCAAAACAGCTACCATCCATTGTTTGTAGTGGTATTTGAGAATTTCATTCTCCTTTAGTCGGCCACCCTACAGTTTTACTCCCCTTGCCGGGTGCCGGCTGATTTATTGTTCATTCCTTCATTCACTTGCTCATTAAATGCCTTCTCAGGGGCAGGCCATGCTCCAGGGTACGAGGGTGGGGAAGTGTCACTGCCCTTGTGGCACTGCCATTCCGGAGGAGGACAAAGACAGTAAGCACAGAAACCAACCTTTCCTTATTGTGGTGCCAGGTTGTAAGTGGTAAGGTCTCCGAGGAAAAATAAAGAAGGAAATGGGGCTAGAGATGTAAGAGTGCTGTTTTTGATGGAGTGTTCAGGAGACACTTCTCTAAGTACATGTCATTTGAATAGTGATTGGAACAAAGTGAGACAGAACACTTTAGGAATATCTTGGAGATGTGTCTTCGAGGCAGAGGGCACAGCAACTGCAAATGCCTGGAGTCAGATGATTCTTAGCAAATTTAAAGAATGGAAAAAGGAAAACCAACGGGACAGTCGAGGGGCGGATAATGTAGAACATTTGAGTTACAGAAAAAGCCTTTTTGTATTATAACTGTGGGGAAAGACTTCGGAGAGTTTTGACCAGGGGCAAGTTTTGACCTAAGTTACCCAACTTAGAACCTCAATGCAGAGTTCTGGATGCTGTGTGGAGGACAGGTGACAGGTCTCAGGAAGGCAAGAATGGCAGTGGGCTGCTCCCCTGTCAGACCAGGACAAAGATGATAGCAACACAGGTGAAATTCTTACCTGATATGGTTTGGCTGCGCCCCTACCCAAATCTCGTCTTGAATTGTAGCTCCCATAATTGCCACGTGTTGTGGGAGGGAGCTAGTGGTAGATAATTGAATCACGGGAGTAGTTTCCCCACACTGTTCTCGTGGTAGTAAATAAGTCTCATGAGATCTGATGGTTTCATAAGGGGTCTCCCCTTTGGTTTGGCTCTCATTCTCTCTTCCCCACCACTATGTAAGATGTGCCTTTCACCTTCCACCATGATGGTGAGGCCTCCCCAGCCACATGGAACTGTGAGTCCGTGAAGCCTCGTTTTCTTTGTGATACACCCAGTCTTGGATATGTCTTAATCAGCAGCATGCAAACAGACTAATACACTGGTGGTGGAGGAGGAGTAGCAAGAAGTGTGAAGTCCAGGAATCTCTAGTAAAAGCAAATTAAGTTTGATGGACTCCTCTCACCTGTGCTAGGAATGCAAGCCAGCAGAGTGACTTTGTTAGGCCTGCTCCTTGTAGTGTAGCAGAAGATTGAGCTCAAAACTCTTCCTCCTGCCAGGCAACAGTATAAACTAAACTGGATAAACGTGGGCAAAAGTGAAGGAAGCGGCAGAGGAGCCAGACCTCCCTCCCTCAAGATTGAGTAAGATGATGCTATTTCAGCACCCTACAATGTTGCCAATTGTTGTGCACAGCTGGAGGTAGTATGAGAAGACATTTCTGCTGGGAAAAAAAAAAAATTCTCCACGAATCTTTACACATTTCCGCACAGTCAGAACATGTTATGTTCCGAGCAACAGTGACTCTCAACCTGGGTTAAAGAATGGTTTAATGGTAGACATGCCTTGCAAGTTAGAAACTCTATGTTGCTCCAGGGACATTTGCTTCCTTTGCAGCACAACAAACTCCTTTCTTGACTATCCTGGAACCACTGGTTTATATTCCAGATTAGAGACCTTCTCTTCCTCTCCTTAGAGATGATTTCTTTATATTCCAGAAACATATTTTATCTCTGTGTCTGTCTCCATTTCTCTGTCTCTCTGAAAAAATAAGAGGGACAGATATGACAGCCACACTAAATATGCTCTGAGTTTCATAACACTGAGGCTTTCCTGTTCTGCATGTGCAGGGAAGATCAGGCAGTCATTGCCTTGCCCCTGGAGAAATTAAGGAATAAGGGACCAGCACTAAGATCTCTGTTTTCTGACCCAGAGAGCTTGTATTTCCTGTCAGGATGAATAAATATAGACATTAAAATGTGACAAATTCCACTGTGATTCATCTGAATGAAAATGTCTCTGAATTGTCAAACTTTGAAACTTGAAGATACATCCAATTTAGTGCATATGGATAGAAAGTCATGAATGGTCATGGAGGGTGCAAATCTTCATAATATATTATTTGTACTTACATAGGCCATAGGTTTGGGATGAGTGAGATCGTGAGTAAAATATATTGGGACACATCCCACAAACTGGAAAGTGAAGCTGTGTAGAATTCCGTTAACATAATGACAACGTAGACAAGTTCATGTACTATGCAAAACATTTGGGAGCTACTTGTTTGTTGTATGTTATGGGCTGAAGTTCGTCTCATTCCCTCCCATTCAATTTCATATGTTGGAGTCCTAACCCTCAATTCCTCAGAATGTGACTGTATTTGAAGATAAGAAAGTGACAATTAAAGTTAGAACAAGGTAATTAAGGTGGTAAACTACTCTAATAGGACTGATCATATGGTTTGACTCTGTGTCCCCACCCAATTCTCATCTCAAATTGTAATCCCCACATGTTAAGGGAAGACCTGGATGGGAGGTGATTGGATCATGCGGGTGGTTTCCCCCATGATGTTCTTGTGATAGTGACTTCTCTAATTAGTTTTTGGTTTTACAGGCTCATAGGTGGAAGGTACTTGCCTTGTCTTAGATGAGACTTTAGAATTGGACTTTTTAGTTAATGCTGGAATGAGTTATGAGTTTGAGAGACTGTTGGGAAGGTATGATTGGTTTTAAAATGTGAAAAGGACATGAGATTTGGGAGGGGTCAGGGCGAAATGATATAGTTTGGCTCTATGTCCCCACCCAAATCTCATCTCAAATTGTAATCCCCATGTGTTGTGGGAGGGACCTAATGGGAGGTGACTGGGTCATGGGGGCGGTTTCCTCATGCTGTTCTCATGATAGTAAAGGAGTTCTCATGAAATCTGATGGTTTCAAAGTGTGATACTTCCTACTTCACACTCTGTCTCCTGCTGCCATGTAAGATGTGCCTTGATTCCCCTTCCACCATGATTGTAAGTTTCCTGAGGTCTTCCCAGTCATGCAGAACTGTGAGTCAATTAAACCTTCCTTTTTTTGTAAAAATTACTCAGTCTCAGGTAGTACTTTATAGCAGTATGAAAACAGACTAATACAAATGGTGTCCTTATAAGAACATTGGATTAGGACACAGCCATACACAGAGGAAGGACCAAGGAAAAGACAGCTATCTACAAGCCAAGGACGGCAGGCTCAGAAGAAACCTGCCTTTGTTCTCAGACATCTAGCCTCTAGAATGGTTAGAGAATTAAATTACTGTTTTTCAAACCACACAGTCTCTGGTACTTTGTTATAGCAGCCCCAGCAAACTAATACAATGTATATTGTGTGTGTGTGTGTGTGTGTGTGTGTGTATAGAGAGAGAGAGTATATATATGAGAGTATATTATACATGCATTTAATTATGTTGTCTCTGTTATTGGTCACTAACCCTAAAGAGAGGGCCAACAATTCTTAACTTCATGGCCAAGGAGTTTGGGACTCCTGAGACAAGGCAGGGCATCTCTGGATGGTGGAAACTCAGGTTGTTTTGTTTTGTTTTGTTTGGAGATCATTCTTGTATTGACCATTCTGAAGCCCGGATCATTATTTGTCTAATTGGAACGTTCTGATAAGCCCATGTGATTAGAACTGCTGGTGGGAGTGGAAGAGCACTGCATAGAGGCATAGAGGCCTAATTCAGTTCTTTTAAGTTGAATTTTGACTCAGGTGTTTTCTTCCCATTTGCAAAATGCAGAATTTGCAGAACAGTGATCACTAGTGTGAACATCAGTAAGAGCTGCTACCTGGTACAAAAGACAAGGTGGAAACTGTTGAGAAGGTCAAGTAAGTAACACACATATCTTTATAAGTTGGGGCATTATAATTTCACTTTCATATAAGAGAAAAATGGGTTCATAAATCCTACAAATGTTTTTCTGACAGATAGAAAGTTATAGTAATGGAGATATCCAAAATGAAATCTATGTTGGAAAATAGAGCAATAGATAGCAGATAATGTGGTGAGGAGGGAAAATAGTAAATTGAAAAAAGATTAGAATTAGAAGAGGGAATATTGCCAACAACCACGAATCACACTTTAACAGCATGAATCAGCAACCTTGCTAAATTCTCTAATTAGTTATAATAGTTGAGGCCGGGCGTGGTGGCTCACGCCTGTAATCCCAGCACTTTGGGAGGCTGAGGAATGCAGATCACCTGAGGTCAGGAGTTTGAGACCAGCCTGGCCAACATTGTGAAACCCCATCTCTACTCAAAATACAAAAATTAGCCGGGCATGGTGGCAGGCGCCTGTAATCCCAGCTACTTGGGAGGCTGAGGCAGGAGAATTGCTTGAACTCAGGAGGCAGAGGTTGCAGTGAGCCGAGATCACACCCTTGCGCTCCATCCTGGGGGACAGAGTGAGATTTTGTCTGGGGGAAAAAAAAAAACACAGTTTGTGGTAGATGTTTTTGTTTGCACTTT
Organism: Papio anubis; assembly: GCF_008728515.1. Lineage (NCBI taxonomy): Eukaryota > Metazoa > Chordata > Mammalia > Primates > Cercopithecidae > Papio > Papio anubis. The sequence goes on from NC_044980.1 coordinate 11,038,842, forward strand.
CTTAGTAGACAATTGTTAACATAGAAACACAGGTTGGTGACTTCCTCTTTGAAATCTTATACATTTTTTTATTATTATTATCATTTTTAATCTCATTGCTCTGGCTAGGAATTCTGGCACAATGTTGGGGAAAAAAAAATAGTGACAGTGGGCAATTTACCCTGTCCTTGATTATAATATCTCTAAAATTTTACCCTAAATTCTTTCTGCTATGATTTTCCTATCAGATTTTCATTACGAGGTCACAAATTGGTGTCTTTTGTTTTCATAATTTCTCTCTGTAGAATAAGTTGACCCTTGGTCAACTTATCTAAGCATCAACTTAAAATAAGTTGACTCTTCTACCTGATTTGGTTGCCTGAGCCAACATCTGAGCTTCTTATAGGAGTTTTATTTTTCTTCTTTTGGCAAAATGTTTCTTGATGCCTTCTGGAAAGCCCTGCATTTTAACATTTGATGACACTGATTTGCTTTTTTACATTTAAGATTTTTAGCAATGTGCCCCATGTGCTTAATGTTTGTAGTCCCTGGCATCTTGAAAAGTCCCAGAATACAATACACTGCCTACCTTTACTTGTTGAGCGAAAGTAAAAAGGAATTCATGCACAGCCTTGAGCATGAGGAGAGAGTATAATCCTTAGGAAAATTAGGTATGCAGGTAATACATTTTCAACTTTTTGGTGAGGAGGACTTTGAAACTTGGCCTTGCATTTTCTTTTACGCTTCTTTTGCGTTGAGACTTGAACAATAGAATTCTGGATTTGTCAGAGTGGGCAGAGGAAAAACAAGCCTAATGAATTCTTCAGTAATCCCTAACCCTTCTCACACTGTTTTCTACAAAACTGTTTTAAAAAGACCACACTCTTCAAATTATAGTCATCTCCCGCCCCTAGTAATAATCACAGATGAGGTAATCTGCTGCAGAGGAATAGGCTCCTTGCAAGAGTGACTGCTCAGGAGACTGACTTGTAGGGGAATTGGTTCCAGTGCTTTGCCCTGCAAAGATTTGTTTAAAGGCTACATTGGGCAGCAATACTTGTGAAGCCTATCAGCACATCACTAAAATATGACCATTGCCAGAGCAGATCAACATTATTTTGAAGACAGGTTTGACTAAATGGGGTCAGACAACTTGGTAACAAAACTGTTGTTCGTGAGCAAAGGGTATTGTATTTAGGGCATCCAAACTCATAGTGAGTTAATGTATGGGAAGAGGTTGTAATGCTGTCCTTTATCTTAGTAGAAATATTATTGGGAAGCTCAACCCCATGTGTGGGTACAGTTTTTAATACCAATTCTGTGTAATTTGGGGAATGACTTTTTCAGGTTCCACCAGTATGAAATATGAGCCTCCTGCCTTGAAATGTTATGTGCCACTATAGTAAACACTATATGGGTTCCCAAGATGATTTAGAAGTACAAAGTCATGTTTCTCTTAAATAACCATGAAAGTTAAATTTTCCTTTGAGCGAGCCAAATCTTCTATTGAATTTGTCAAAACTCAAAGACCTGTAACCCCCAAATTAACTTTAGAGTATGTACATATACCCCAATAGAAAAAATACACATTTAAATATATCTGAGAAAATGTCAATATTGACAGCACTTTAATAAAATTGTAGCTTATATATGTAGGTACTTCTTAAATTTTATTACATTTTTCTCTATTCTAAATGTAGAACACACTTCTTACTTCCCATGTTGGGACTCAGAAACATCAAAATATGGTGTTTTGACATGCTCAACTGAAGACAAAGCCTCAAGGTCTCTCTGACCTCTCTGCTGCTACCATCTCACCGAAGGAGTTGAAGTTCCTTTATCCGCCCAAGATCCAACACACCAAGGAGAACAATTGTTTTTTCTTTTTCTTCCCACTCCTGTAAGACCAAGAATGTAACCACACCTGAGCAGACATTTTCGCTGTCAAAGAGAACTATTTACAAGTGAATTACTGTTCCTGCATCCATTCATTCTCCCTAGTAACCCCCTCAACAGAATTCCTCTTCTCCCCTCTCCCACAGCCTGTTTAGCAAGGATGATATGTAAGTTTCCAAACCCCACTGGGGTGTTGGGTCTTCATTCTGAAAGCTTCCATGTATAGTCATTAAATAATTGTGTGCGCCTTTCTCCTACTAATCTGCCTCATGTCAGTGATTTTTCAGCGACCCTTCAGAAGGCAAAGGGGAAGTTTCCTCTTGGTTTCTCTACATTCCTATTGGCCAAATTCAATCACCACTACCAGGATAGTGACTCTTTGTAGTGAATTTAATAGGATTCTTCCCTACTCCCTGTATCTGTCAGAGTTCTCCAGAGAAACAGAATCAATAGGAGATACAAACATATATATATATACACACATACACACACACACACACACAAAATTTATATTTATTGTGAGGAATTGGCTTACATGATTATGGAGGCTGAGATGTCCCATGACCTGCTGTCCGCAACCTGTAGGCCCAGGAAAGCTGGTGGTGTAATTCAATGAGAGTGCATGGTGTAAATTCCAGTTTGGGGAATTTACCTAGAAATAATGTCTGATCATTAACCACACCTAGAAAAAATGTTTAATCTGGGCATCCCCTGGCCAGTCAAATTAATACATAAAATTATTCATCACAGTCCCCCAAATTCATGTCCACCTGGAGCCTCAGAAAGTGACTTTATTTGGAAATAAGATCTGTGCAGATATAAGTGAGGAAGTTAGGATAAGGTCCTACCAGATGATGGTGTCCTCATAAGAAAAGGAGACAAAACACAAACACATGCAAGGCCATATGAAAATGAAGCGAGGCTGGAGAGATGCAGATGGAAGCCCAGGAGTACCAGGGATTGTGTGGAACCATTGAAGCTGGGAAGGAGCAAGAACAGATTCTTCCCTAGAGCCTTCAGAGAGAGCAAGGCCCTGCCAGTACCTTGATTTCCGACTTCTAGGCCCCACAACTGTGGGAAACTAAATTTCTGTTGTTTTAAATGACCAGTTTGTAGTAATTATGTGTTATGGTTGCCTTAGGAAACTATTACAATTCCCTTCTTGCCCAAAGGAACTGGGATACAGTAGCAACTTGCTGTGTGCCCTGTTGGAAGTGTTTCCCTTTTGGGGACCAGGACCTCTGAACCTGCAGAACCCAGCATTACAGCTACAGAAGGCACAAATTCAAAAAACAAAACAACAACAAAAACCCAAAACAGCAACAAAGCTGATGTTTTTTACCTTTGACTCCTGAACACATGTATTCTTCCCCAGGGTATAGCAATGTATCTAAAGGCCTTTGACTCAAAATCTATACTAGGTCTTAGGAGAAGAGCATCCATTCTTGGGGCATATCAGCTCTGAGCAGGCACTGCAAACTGTACCTTTGTCCAGCCTATCATCAACTCTCTGACCATCCACTTCTGGGTGGTGGAGAACATGATAAAACCTTCTGATGTGGGCCTATTCTTGTGCCTTCTTTTCTGTAAAAAGGATCCTCTGGTCACACCTTAGATTATGTGAGATCCCCAGTTGCCAGAGAGGTTCTGGCTAAAGCTCAGTGATGATGGCAAGTAAATGGAAGAAATGAAGTGTTTGTATTAAAGTATTATTTTGCATCAATAATAATTTAATAAAATAATAACCTGACTTTTATAAAATGTTTTTCCATACATATGAGAATGACAAATATAAAATATATGATGTCTTTAGCTGTCTTATTATATTATGCCTGTCTTTACTACACTCTCCTATTTCTGGCCCCCTATTAGAACTATTCTTTCTTCATTACAGTAATCCTCATTCAGGAGTTTTATGTGATGATAATGGGTGCAGTACATGCTAGTCTATGCCTCTGTTCTAAAATTTGCCTTCATTCAATTCAGTCAACATTTATTAACTAACAACAGTGTTAGGAAGGGAGTGTCCATTTCAAAATTGTTCCACTTAAGAAAATAAAACAAGTTATACTACTTATCTTTTTCTATATATGGTCACAATATTTTATTACTTAGGACAACAATAATCATGTATTAGCCTGTCCTAGTTTCTGCAGGTGAGGGTTTGAACAGAACATAGTGAGGACAGCCCATCTGCTCCAATTTGGAGCCTCAGTGGACAATGTGGAGGCACGGTGGCAGGGGATTTGAGGCTTATTCACTGGTGGGGTGGGGGTTGACACTGGCTATTGGCCGAAGCCTTGGCTGGCATTGTCAGCTGGGCCACCTCACTGTGGTGTCCCCATGTCCACTGGGCTTCCTCATACCATGATGGCTGCTTCTCTGACAGAAGGAGAGCAAGATCACACAAACCAAACAGGAAGAAACTGTGTTCTGTAAATGTCCTTGTATCAGAAGGTAGGTGGCTTCATTTTGATGTACTCCAGTCATCTCAGGAGTCAGAAGCCCTGAGCAGTTTCAGCAGGAAAACACAGAGACTTTGAAATGGTTTGACTGTGTCCCCACCCAAATCTCACCTTGAATTGTAGTTCTCATAATCCCCACAAGTCACGGAAAGGACCCAGTGGGAGGTAATTGAATCGTGGGGGTGGTTACCTCCATGCTGTTCTCATGATAGTGAGAAAGTTCTCAGGATATCTGACGGTTTTATAAGGGGCTCTTCCCCCTCTTTGCTTGGCACTTCTCCTTGCTACCACCATGTGAACAAGGATGTGTTTGTTTCCCCTTCCACCATGACTGTAATTTTCCTGAGGCATCCCCAGCCCTGCAGAACTGAGTCAACTAAACCTCTTTCCTTTATAAATTACCCAGTCTTGGGTATTTCTTTGCAGCAGTATGAAAATGGACTGACATAGACTTCCTGTTCTGTGAAATGAGTGTCAATTTCACTCTAAGGAGAGATGTGAGATGAAATAATGTATTAGCATAGCCATCATTGAAAATGGCCACAGGAATGAATGAACCCACATTCAATATACATTTTCTCTATGTCTGACACTGCACTGAGTGTTTTAAGCACTTTTTTTTATTGAATCTTTACAGTAGATCCTTTTTTCTTCTGCATGATGTCACATGTAAATATATGACTTATATAAAAACATCTGAGGTTGCCAAATTGTTTGCATTCCAAGCCTCCTAACCAAGGCTAATAGTGAGGGGAGCTATAGGAACCTTGCCCTTTTAAAAATTTCTGTTCACAACGTAAGAAAGGAAAGACACAAACATGGCAAGTACATCTCTGATTAATTATTTTTATTTCAGACTGTTATTTTTATTAGATTCAATATAAGTATATGTGGTATGTGTTTATAATATTTTTTGAAAAGGGAGATGAGTTGAATTAAAAATTACATTTTTGTCAGAGATGCTATTAAGTGGAATACTTTTTTTTTAAATGAGTTTGACTAAAATGTTAGTTTTTAATATCACAAGATTATCATGGCATGTTTTATCTAAAAGAAAGTTAGAAATCATTTGGGTAGACTTCCTTGTTTTGTATCCGAAGCATAAAGAGAGAAATTATTTGTCGAAGTCATAAGAGGTAGGATGAGACCTCAGACTCAAAGGTATGCATTAATTCTAATTTATTTTAAATTAAATATTTTTTAGACAAATGAAGTATTCTGTAAAGAAATTACATGGATATTGACTACTTCCCATTATTTGCTAGATTCATTATTAAATAACAGAGGAAACTTGTTGAATAACAGTATCTGCCTTCAGTAAAAAAAATTAAAAATTAAAATGTGGTGATAGCAGAATACTATAGGAAAATAATAATTATTTTCATGTAATATTGAAATGATTTCATATAATCATATAATTCATATGATGATTTTCATAATAATGAATTGCAGTTAATATTGCAGATTTCAGCATGTAACTCAACAGAGTATTTAAAAACCAGAGTACCACTGAAACCTCTGTTAGTACATGGTTTAAATTTTCAGAAAAAAAAAAAATTTAAATGTATGTGCAGACCTTTCTGAATTTTGGGAGCAGCTTCGTCAGAGCCAGTTTATCTTGACTATCAAGCAGCAATTGAGTAGAAAATTTCTCGATATCAGAAATGTTTTATCTTTGCAATTATATTGTTTTCCCAAAGACACAGAAAATACTTATGGCCATTTTTATTGCTTGTAGTGAAAAAAAGTAAAATGAGTAAATGCTTATCACAGTTCTGAAAAACAAGCAGTATACAAAATAAGTACATATATACTTCACACATGAGAAAAGTTATGGATAACTAGGGGATACTTTTGAAAACTTTATAAAATAGTCTTATAAGACTGACATATTATTTATTATTTTAAAAATTCAAAATTATCATTAGCCATAGAAATACTTTCTCTCTTAAATGTACACAGATGTTTCTGATATAAAACATGAAGCAGGCAGAAGGAGATAGATTCCTTTTCCTATTTCTTGCACATGATCTGTTAGAATTCAGTTTATTTTATTTTAATTGAACTATGAATAAAATACTGGTTTTAAAAATTTGAATAGATTACCAGGAAATGCTAATATTCATTTATGAATATTAATGTGTCAGCATGCATGAAAGTCTCATTAATCAGAGAACTGGCACATGGTTGGAATGTGTAGATTGCTACTGTGTGTATCCCTGATGTTATATGATCAAAAAAGTTGAAAACTCACAACTTGAACTCATGTATAATTACCCAAACTTCTTGAGTTTTGTTATGGGTTGAAATATGTCCCCCTAAAATTCATATTGAAAATCAAAGTCCCAATCCCTAATGTGACAATATTTGGAGAAAGGACCTTTAGGAAGGTAATCAAAGTTAAATGAGATAATAAGGGTGGGGCTCTAATCTGATGGGATTGCTGTCTGTATAAGAGGAGGACCAGACACTGGGGAGTGCTCCGTTTCTCTGCTTGTCTCTCTGTCTCTGCCTCTATTTCCTGTGCAGAGGAGAAGAGTCATGTGAGGACACAGTGAGATGGTTACCCTCTGAGAGCCAGAAGGAAAACCTTTACCAGAAACCGACCTTGCTGAACCATGACCTTGGATTTCCAGTGTCCAGAAGTGTGAGAAAATAACAGTCTGTTGTTTATGCCACTAAGCTTGTGGTATTTTGTCAGAGCAGGGTGAGAAGACTAATACAGGTTTTCTTTTTCAGTTATTCAGGATAACTGGGAAATTGGAAAATAAATTCTCATTTTCAGGAAAAATACTTCTTTTTTTACAAGTATGATTTTCTCATACTTAGAATTCATGAATTCCATTCATATATAACAGTAACTAGAAGAATATGAACTGGGGTTTAAAAAGAAAAAATAAGTTAAAGTAAATGGTGCACAGAAATAGGATTCTTCAGCACAACATTGGAAAGAGGAAACTAAGCTAAAAACATCAATGAAGGTGGTCAGCAAGATGGCAGAATAAGAAGTCTCAACTCTTTCCCACACAGAAACACCAATTTAACAATGATATATGGACCAAATATCATCAGTCTGTGTACCTTTATGAGAGGGTCAGAATCCAGTTAAGAAATTGCAGGCTTCTAGATAAGCACAAAGCTGAGAATGGCTGTATTGAACCAGGTAAGAGCAATTTTACTTTACTAGTGTCAGCTCTTTCTCCAAGCCAGCATAGCTCAGCACCAAGAGAAATAGCCTCAGCCTACAACTTCTCCCTCATGGATGCAGAGAGAATGGACTGTGCTTCCAACAACCGTGGCTTTTTAGTTCACTGCCTAAAGAAACAGATTCTGTCTTGCCTCACATGGAGTTATGAGAGAACTGGCATAGTTCAGATGTCCAGAGACAGTTAAGAACAGAGAAAAAGAGGTGGGGCTTACTGCCACTGGCATGGCTCTGTGAGATAGGGAGAAGGAGCTTCTTCACAGACAATAATGGATAGAAATGTAGTATGCCTCCAATGTCCCAGCCTGTGGTACAAGGGTCAGATACCAGAAGGCGTAGGAGATGGAAGGCTCCTGGAAAGAAAAGAAAAGAAAAGAAAAGAAAAGAGAAGAGAAGAGAAGACAAGAGAAGAGAAGAGAACAGAAGAGAAGAGAAGAGAAGAGAAGAGAAGAGAAGAGAAGAGAAGAGAAGACAAGAGAAGAGAACAGAAGAGAAGAGAAGAGAAGAGAAGAGAAAAGGAAAGGAAAGGGCCGGGCGCGGTGGCTCAAGCCTGTAATCCCAGCACTTTGGGAGGCCGAGACGGGCGGATCACGAGGTCCGGAGATCGAGACCATCCTGGCTAACACGGTGAAACCCCGTCTCTACTAAAAAATACACACACACAAAAAATTAGCCGGGCGAGGTGGCGGGCGCCTGTACTCCCAGCTATTCGGGAGGCTGAGGCAGGAGAATGGCGGGAACCCGGGAGGCGGGGCTTGCAGTGAGCTGAGATCCGGCTACTGCACTCCAACCTGGGCAACAGAGCCAGACTCCGTCTCAAAAAAAAAAAAAGAAAAGAAAGGAAAGGAAAGGAAAGTAGAAAAGGAAGAAGGAAGGAAGGAGGGAAGGAAGGAAGAAGGAAGGAAGGAAGGAGGGAGGGAAGGAAGGAAGGAAGGAAGGAAAGAAAGAAAGAAACATGGGGAGGGGGAGGGGGGAGGGATTGCATTGGGAGTTATACCTGATGTAAATGACCAGTTGATGGGTGCTGACAAGTTGATGGGTGCAGCACAGCAACATGGCACAAGTATACATATGTAACAAACCTGCAGGTTATGCACATGTACCCTAGAACTTAAAGTATAAGAATAGATAAGAAAGAAAGAAAGAAAGAAAGAAACTAGTAAACCTGTCTACTTACCCATGCATTCGTTCAGAAAATACACATCCATAGAAGGGGTTTGAGAAGCACCCGGAATATCTCCCAAGGCTGATGGATGAAGGTCTCCCTCTGTCCGAGCCAGTCTATAAAGAGTGGAAGAAGTAGCTATTTCTGCAAATGCACAAACACCAACACAAAGCTACAAGGACCATGAAGAATAAGGAAACAATGATACAGTCAAAGCAGCAGAACAAGTCTCTGTTAAATGACCCTAAGGAAATTGAGATCTGTGAATTGGCTGACAAATAATTTAATGCAATTATCTTGCAGCTCAATTAATTACAAGAAAACAGACAACTAAACAAAATCAGAAAAATAATACATGAATAAGATAGAAATATTAACAAAGGGGTAGAAACTATCAGAAAGAACATGCAGAAATTCTGGAGCTCAAGAATATAATAATAAAACCAAAAACCTCAATACAGAGCTTCAGCAGCAGATTTTGTCAAGCAGAAGAAAGAATTAGTGAACTCAGAGAGAGGTCATTTGATATTGTTTAGTCAAAGGAGCAAAAAGGAAAAAGAATGAAAAAGAGTGAACACTTAAGGGACTTATTAGACATAATGAAGTTTTTTATTGTTCAAATTTTTATTTTAATGCATTATAAAAGTTTCAGAAAGGAGAGAAGGAAGAAATCTTATTTAAAGAACTAAAGGCAAAAAAACTTTCCAAGTTTGGGAGGAAAAACGGACATCCAGATTGCTGAAGCTCAAAAGACCCCAAAAGTATGAACACAAAGAAATATACACCAAGACATATTATAATCATATTGTTAAAAGTCAAAAAACAAAGGAATAATTTTGAAAGATGCAAGAGAACAATAACTGAGCGAGGGAGCCACAAAGATTACTAGGTGATTTCTCAGCAGAAACCTTGTAGGCAAGAAGAAAGTGTAACCATATATTCAAAGTGATGAAAAAAAATTGTCAACAAAAAATACTATACCTGGCAAAATTCTTATTCAAAAGTGAAGAGAAAATAAAGACTTCCAGAAAAAACAAAAGTTGAAGAAGTTCATTACTACAAGACCTGCCTTACAGGAAATGCTAAAGGGAGTTCAAGTTGAAACAAAAAAGACAAATATGAAAGCATATGAATGTATAAAGCTCCTTGGTAAAGGTAAATATGTAGACAAACACAGATTACTGTGATACTTCAACAGTGATGTATAAATACTTTTGGTTTTAATATAAAAGTTAAAAGAAAATGTAGTGGAATTACTACAACGACAACAATTTACAACATGAAAAGATGTAAATTGTCACATCAATAACAAAGTGTATTGGAGGGAGAATTAAATGTGTAGCATTTTCGTATGCAGTTGAAGTTAACAGCATAAATGGACTGTTATAAAAGATTTTATGTCAGCCTAATGGTAATCACAAAGAAAATACCTATAGAAGATACACAAGAGGAAAAGAGAAAGGAATCAAAATATAGCCACGAAATTCTTCAAACCACTAAGGAAGATAGCAAGAGAGGAAAAGAGGAACAAAAAATACTCCAAGACAGACAAAAAAGAATTAATGAAATGACAATAAGTACTTGCTTATCAATGATTACCTTAAACATAAATGCATTAAATTTATCAAAATCAAAATACACAGAGTGGATAAATTTTTTTAAAAGCAGTTTCAACTATATGCTGTCTATAAGAGACTTATTTTAAATTTAAAAATATATAGAATGGAAGTGAAGAGGTGGAAAAGGATATTGCATGCTGATGACAAACAAAAGAAAGCAGGGGTCATGTATTCAGCCATTTTTGCATTGCCATAAAGAAATACCTGAGACTGGGTAATTTATGAAAAGAAAAGAGGTTTAATTGGCTCATAGTTCTTCAGGCCGTACAGGAAGGATCTTGGAATATGCTTCTGGGGGGAACTCAGGAAGCTTTCATTCGTGGTGGAAGGCAAAGTGGGAACAGGCATATCACATAAGAAAGCAGGAGTGAGAGAGAGAGAGAGTAGGGGTTTGGCGATGCCACACACTTTTATGTGACCAGATCTTGTGTGTATTCAGAGCAAAATCTCACTTATCACTAAGGGAATGGCCCAAGCTATTCATGAGGGATCGGCTCCCATGATCCAAACCCTTTCCACCAGGTCCCTCCTCCAACATTGGGGATTACATTTCAGCATGAAATTTGGACCAAACCAAACTATACCAGGAGGCTATACTTTAATATAATGGACTTTAAATAGAAAACAGACTCAAGAGACAAAGAAGGTTGTTATATAATGATAAAAGTGTCCTGTCATCAGGAAGATGTAATAATTATAAATGTGTGTGTGTGTGTGTGTGTGTATATATATATATCCAATATTAAGCATATGTACATATAGCAAACATTGATAAGTCTAAAGGAAAAAAATGAATGGCAATGTAATATTTGTAGGATAATTTAATATCCTAGTTTCAGAAATAAGGAAACAGTGGAGTTGAACAGATCTGTAGACCAAATGGATCTAATATATAGTGTATTAGTTTGTTTGGGCTGCTGTAATAAAATACAGATTGCATAGTTTATAAACAATAGACATTTATTTCCGAGCCTCCTTCTGGAGGATAAGAAGTCCCCCATCAAGGCACTGGTAGACTCAGTGTTTGGTGAGGGCGGATTTCCTGGTTTATAGAAGGCAGCATCTCACTGTGTCCTCCCATGGTAGAAGAGACAAATGTCTCTCTGGGGTCTCCTTCATAAGGGTACTAATCTCATTCATGAGGACTTCACCCTTATGACATAATCTCTTTCCAAAGACCCCACCTCCTAATCATTTTGGGGGCTAGAATTTTAGTGTATAAATTTGGGGGCTTACCAACAGTCAAACCATAGCAAGACACATAAGAAACATTCTACTTCACATCAGCAGAACGCATACTTCTTAAAAGCACTTGGAGCATTCTCCAGGATAGTTCACAGGCTGGTTCACAAAGGAAATCTTAACACATTTAGGAAGGTTTAAATCATGCCAAGTATGTTTCCTGACCACTATAAAATAAAACTAAAAATCAGTAAGAGAAGGAAAATAAAAAAAAAAAATCACAAATATGTGGAAAATGGACAATATACTCTTGAACAACTTAGAAATAAAAACGAAATCTTAAGGCCCCCAGCTGACTGAATGGACCCCCTCTTGGCCAAGGAGACCCTAGAAAAACCTTGAAAACTGAGTTTCTGGCCATGACAGTATGGAAGATCATTATACCCCCTTCCTTACTAACCACCATTACCCTTTCTTTCCTAAGGGTTAAACTGAAACCAGCCCCTTGGTAAGGCTCACTCTACCACTATATCAACCAACTGCCTGATTCTGCCCCTCCCATTTCTGATTTCAATAACTGTCCAGTATTCCTCCCTAATAAGAGATCACTGGCCACAGAGTAGTTCTGCCAGTCTACGGAGGATGTGCAGTGAGGGTTTCATGTCCTCTGCTTTACCTTTTTATGTCAGAACACTGAAAACTCCATCCTGGAATCACACTAGTGCGACCATTTTTTTTGAACATGGGTCCCATGGAGAAGCATGAAGCCCAGCTGAACATCTGCATTGTCCTCCTATCATAAATACTCATGACTTCTCTTATAGCTTATTGAATATGTATATTTGGCCACCACATTCAGCATAAATCCCTGTCTTATTCTTTCTACCCTGAAAGTGTCTGTTTCTGGCTTCTGGGTGGAGATTACCTTTCCTAGGCTGTCAGAATGGCCACCTTGCAGGCTGCAATCATTTTTGAGAAATAAAGCTCTCCTTTCCAAATTGATGAACCTCATCATTCTTCAGTTGACACAACCTACGGGTCAGAGGATAAATCAGCAGGGAAATTAGAAGGAATCTCAAGACAAAGACAAAAACAAAACACAGCATGCCAAAACTTAGGTGATGCAGCAAAAATATTACTGAGAAGTTTATAGTAATGAATGCCTACATTAACAAAGAAGAAAGATCTCAAATAAGTAATCTAAATTTATGTCTCACAGAATTAGAAAAAGAGCAAATTAAACACAAAGTTAGCAGAGGGTAAAAAATAATATTAGAACAGGAATAAAGGAGATTAAAAATCAATAGAAAAAAACCACTGAAGTTGGGAGTTGATATTTTGAAAAGATATGAAAATTTGACAAACCTTTAGCTAGACTAAGAAAAAGGAGAGAAGAGCCAAACAAATAAAATTGGAAATGGAAGAGTAGACATTATAACTAATGTCATAGAAATTAAGATCATAAGAGATTTTTATTTAAGAAAGTATATGCTAACACATTGGAAATCCTGGAAGAAATTAATGAATTCCTAGAAACATACAACCTACTAGACTGAATCATGAAGAATTACAAAATCTTAAACACCATGTCTTGGCCAATTTGGTATGCTATAAAAAGGGCCTTAGACTGAGTAATTTACAAGCAACATAAATTTATCACTCACAGTTCTGGAAGCTGGGAAGTTCAAGGTCAAGGTGCCAGCATTATTGGTGTCCGGTGAGGGTTAGCTCTCAGCCTCATCGATGGCACCTTCTTGTTGCATCCTCACATGGTGAAAGGGGCGAACAAGCTCCCATAGGCCTCTTTAATATGCATACTAATTCATCATTCATGAGGGTGAAGCCCTTGTCATCTAATCACTTCCTAAAGCACCACTTTTTTTTTTTTTTTTTGAGACGGAGTCTCGCTCTGTTGCCCAGGCTGGAGTGCAGTGGTGCAATCTCGGCTCACTGCAAGCTCCACCTCCCAGGTTCACGCCATTCTCCTGCCTCAGCCTCCTGAGTAGCTGGGACTACAGGTGCATGCCACCATGCCCGGCTAATTTTTTGTATTTTTAGTTGAGACAGGGTTTCACCGTGTTAGCCAGGATGGTCTTGATCTCCTGACCTCGTGATCCACCCACCTCGGCCTCCCAAAGTGCTGGGACTACAGGCATGAGCCTCCATGCCTGGCCAGCACCAGTTTTATTTTTTATATATTTACTTATTTTTTTTTTTTGAAAACAGGGAATTTCTTTTATTATTATTATTATTATACTTTAAGTTCTAGGGTACATGTGCACAACGTGAAGGTTTGTTACATATGTATACATGTGCCATATTGGTGTGCTGCAGCCATTAACTTGTCATTTACATTAGGTATATCTCCTAATGCTATCCCTCCCCCTTCCCCCTACCCCACGATAGGCCCCGGTGTGTGATGTTCCCCACCCTGTGTCCAAGTGTTCTTTCTCATTGTTCAATTCCTACCTATGAGTGAGAACATGTGGTGTTTGGTTTTCTGTCCTTGGGATAGTTTGCTCAGAGTGATGGTTTCCAGCTTCATCCATGTCCCTACAAAGGACATGAACTCATCCATTTTTATGGCTGCATAGTATTCCATGGTGTATATGTGCCACATTTTCTTAATCCAGTCTGTCACTGATGGACATTTGGGTTGGTTCCAAGTCTTTGCTATTGTGAATAGCACCACAATAAACATACAGGTGCATGTGTCTTTACAGCAGCATGATTTATAATCCTTTGGGTATATAGCCAGTAATGGGGTGGCTGAGTCAAAAGGTATTTCTAGTTCTAGATCCTTGAGGAATCACCACACTGTCTTCCACAATGATTGAACTAGTTTACAGTCCCACCAACAATGTAAAAGTGTTCCTATTTCTCCACATCCTCTCCAGCACCTGTTGTTTCCTGACTTTTTAATGATCACCATTCTAACTGGTGTAAGATGGAATCTCATTGTGGTTTTGAATTGCATTTCTCTGATGACAAGTGATGATGAGCATTTTTTCACGTGTTTGTTGGCTGCATAAATATCTTTCTTTGAGAAGTGTCTGTTCATATCCTTTGCCCACTTTTTGATGGGGTTGTTTTATTTTTTCTTGTAAATTTGTTTAAGTTCTTTGTAGATTCTGGATATTAGCCCTTTGTCAGATGCATAGATTGTAAAAATTTTCTCCCATTCTGTAGGCTACCTGTTCACTCTGATGGTAGTTTCTTTTGTTGTGCAGAAGCTCTTTAGTTTAATTAGATCCCATTTGTCAATTTTGGTTTTGTTACCATTGCTTTTGGTGTTTTAATCATGAAGTCCGTGCCCATGCCTATGTCCTGAATGGTATTGCCTAGGTTTTCTTCTAGGGTTTTTATGGTTTTAGGTCAAACATTTAAGTCTTTAATCCATCTTGAATTAATTTTTGTATAAGGTGTAAGGAAGGGATCCAGTTTCAGTTTTCTGCATATGACTAGCCGGTTTTCCCAGCACCATTTATTAGATAGGGAATCCTTTCCCCATTTCTTGTTTTTGTCAGGTTTGTCGAAGATCAGATGGTTGTAGATGTGGCCAGCACCACTTCTAATAAAATTGCATTAGGGATTAGGTTTCAACAAATGAATTCCAGGGGAGCCAAACATTCAGACCATGGCAGACCAATAATGAATAATGAGACTGAGCCAGTAATCAAAATCTTCCAACAAAGAAAAGCCAAAGACTATATGCCTCCATTGGTTAATACTACTGAACACTCAGGAAAGAATGAACACCAATCTTCCTTAACTTATTTCAAAAAATCGAAGAAGAGGAAAGATTTCCAAACTGATTTTATGAGGCTAGCAGTACCCTAATACTAAAGCCAGATAAAGTCACTGCAGGAAAGGAAAACTAAAGGATGATAACCCTGATAAACATAGTTGCAAACACCCTCAACAAAATACCATCAAACTGAGTTCATCAGCATAGTTAAAAGGGTCATACACCATGATCAAGAGGGATTTATCCCCGGGCTGAAAGAATGGTTCAATATGTGCAAATTGATTAATGTGGCCCATTGTAACAGAATAATGTAATACAACAAAATAAAGGATAAAAATCATCTGATCATCTGATAATCTCCATAGACTGCAGAAAAGCATTTGATAAAATTTAATATCCTTCCTTGATAAAAACTCTCAACAAACTAGGTATACAAGGATTAACGTTAACATAATAAAGCCCAAATATGAAACACCTACCATTAGTATAATACAATATTCAATGTGAAAAACTGAAATCGTTTCTTCTAAGATCAGAAAGAAGGCAAAGATGACTATTTTAGTCACCTCTATTCAAGATAGTATCGGCAGTCTTAGCCAGTGTAATTGCTAAGAAAAAGAAATGGCATCCAAATAGGAAAGGAAGAAGTAAAATGATTTATGTGTACATATGACATGATCTTATATGTAGAAAACCCTGAGGATAAAGCACGCGCGCGCGCGCGCACACACACACACACACACACACACACACACACACACAGTTAGAACTAACAAATGAATTTAGTAACATTTCAGGATTACAAACTCAACACAAAAGCCATGTTACTATTAACAAGTCTCTGAAAAGGAAACTTAGAAAACAATCCTATTTAGAATGACATGAAAAATACTTAGAAATAAACCAAGGAGGCTTAGTCCGTTCAGGCTTTTATAACAAAATGCCTTAGACTGAGTAATTTATAAACAACATAAACTTATTGCTCACAGTTCTGCAGGTTGGGAAGCCCAACATCAAAGCACCAGCAGATTCGTTGTCTGGTAAGGACCTGTTTCTCAGAGATGGTATCTTCTTGCTGCATCCTCACGTGGCAGAAATGACAAAAAGTCCCTCTCACTCCTCTTTTGTAAGGACACTAATCCCATTCATGAGGGCAGAGTTCCTATGACCTAATTACCTCCCAACTGTCCCACCTCTTAATTTCATCACATTAGGGGATTAGACTTTAACACATAAAGTTTGGAGGAACACCAATATTCGAACCATACATAACAGGCTTGTACACTGAAAACTATAATGCATTGATGAAAGAGATTAAAGAAGATACAGAAGACAGAAATAAATACAAAGACGTGTGTTCATGGACCGGAAGACTTAATATTGTTAAATATTCATACTATCTAAAGCAATCTACAGATTCAATGCAATCACTATCAATATCCCAATGGAATTTTGCACAGAAATAGAAAAAATTCTATCCTCAAATCTACATGAAAATGACAAACTAAAACCCCAATTAGGCAAAGCAATCTTGAGAAAGAAGGACAAAACTGGAGGCATCACACTTACTGATTTCAAAATATATTTAAAAACAAAACAATGTGGTGTGGGCATTAAAAACAGACAAATATACCAGTGGAACAAAGTCTCAATCCCAGAAATAAACTCACATATAACGTCAACTGATCTTCAACAAGGATGCCAGAAATACACAATGGGGAAAGGATAGTCTCTTCAATTAATGGTGCTGGGAAAACTGTAAATCCACAGCCAAAATAATGACACTGGATCCTTGTTTTACATCATACACAAAAATCAACCCAAAATAGATTAAAAATTTAAATGTAATACCTGAAACTGTAAGACTTTTAGATGAAAGCATAAAGTAGGAGCTCCTTGAGATTGGTCTTTGCAATGATTTCTTGGCTGTGACACCAAAAACACAGTACACAAGCAAAAATAGACAAGTGGCACTCTGTCAAAGTACAAAGTTACTGCAAAGCAACGGAAACAATAAACAGAGTGAAAAGGCAGCCTGTGGAATGAGAGGAAATATTAGAAAACCATGTATCTTATAAGGGGTTGATACCAAAAACATGTAAGGAAATCCTACAACTCAAGAGCGAAAAAACAAATATCCGGATTAATAAATGAGCAAAGTACTTGAATAGACATTTCTCCAAAGAAGGCATAAAAATGATCAACAAGTAGATAAAAAGATGCTCAACGTCTCAAACCATCAATGCAATTCAAAAGTGAAAAATACAATGAGCTATCACTTCACACGTGTTAGGATGGCTGTTATCAAAAAATGACAGATCACAGGGGTTGCCAAGGATGTGGAGAAATGGGAAACCTTCTACACTGCTGGTAGGAATATAAAATGGTTCAGCTACTATTGAGAAAAGTATTGAAGTTCCTTGACATATTAAAAATAGAACTACCGTGTCACCTCTGGGTATATACATGAAAGAAATGAAATCAGGATCTAGAAGAGATATCTGCACTCCCATGGTCTCTACAGCATTATTCACAATAGGAAAGACATGGAAACCGCCCAAGTGTTTACTTACAGATGAACGGATAAAGAAAATGTGGTGTGTATATACAATGGAATATTATTTAGCCTTAACAGAGAAGGAAATCCTGTCATTTGCAACAAAATGGATGAACCTGGAGGACATTATGCTAAGGGAAACAAGCCAGTTACAGAAGGACAAATGCTGCATGATTCCAATGATATGAGCTACCTAAAATAGTTAAACTCATAGAAACAGAGTAGATTCATGGTACTAGGGGTTAAAGGGAGGGAGAAATGGAAAGTGTTATTCAATGAGTATAAAGTTATATAAGATGAATAAGTTCTAGAAATTTGCTGTATAGCACTGTACCTCTAGGTAAGAATGCTGTATAGTGCTATTAAAATGTTCTTTACAAAAAGGAAAAAAATCAAGTAAAGAGCCTATAGTCATTGTAAAATAAAAATCAGTCTCTTGGTTTTGCATTTTTAACTAGCAGGTAACACAATGAAGAGATTTTTAAGAAGCTTATAATTTAAAAACCTGCCTATTGTTGCTGGAAATTCACACTGAATGGCATTGTCATATATGTTATTTATAGGTCTGCTTCACTCCTATTAACATGTTAACTCACCTTACTAACTTGCCTCACCCATGATCAATTCAATTTTCAGTCTCCAGGTAAATCTTGTTCTCAGCAGACAACATACTCTCAGTGAGGCTCAGCAACCAATGATGGATAAGCTCTGACTCAGCTGTGTTCTCCTCCCTCAAGCTTTGCTGCACCAAGCCCGCCTGCAGCTAATGGAATCTGATGTTACTCTAGTTCACTCCACACAGTCACTTAGCAGGCTGGTCATTCTCAGCCCACTGAAGCATGTGAGTGGAAAGGGGTTGTGAGCAAGGGGTTGTGAGCAGCCTAAAGAAAACAGTGGCATTATTGTTGCTTAATAACAGAAGCACATATAAGAGAATGAGGAAAACTTCAATGTCACAAAGTTATTTTCATTAGAATAAGCAGTACATGGAATTTAGAGTTGGGATACTGTTTACGTGATAAAAGCAGGAATGGTGCTTTCAACTTCGTATATTTTTTAACTATCACAGGCTATAATACCTTGTCTATATGCTTCTTTTATGTATAAAAGATATAAGTACATTTGTTGTTAAAATATAAGAATCTACTTACATATAATTTCTATTGAATGATTTTTTTCCTATTCTTCTTGTCTCATAAAACAAACCGTCACCTTTTTATCTCTCTCTCTCTCACACACACACACACACACATTTTTCATGATACAGGCACACACACACATTTCTTGTACCCAATATGTACTAACAGAGTCACCAAATGAGCCCTAGGTATATACTCAAGAGAAAAGAAAACCACATGAAAACAAAATATTCATAGCAGCATTATCGTTATTCAGAGTCAAAAAGTAGAAACAACCCAAATATCCATCAACTGATGAACAGGTAAACAAATGCAGTATAGTCATGCACTAAATAATGACTTTTAGGTTAAGGAGACTGCATATACAAAAGTGGTTCCATAAGATTATAATGAAGGTGAAAACTTCCTACTGCCTAGTGACATGGTAGCTGTCATAAAGTCGTAGCACAGTTATTTTAAAAATCAAATGTAGCATAAGTGTGCAGTGTTCATTAAGTCTTCACTGGTATACAGTGATGTCCTAGGCCTTCATAGTCACTCACCACTCACTCACTGACTCATTCAGAGCAACTTCCCGTCCTGCAAGCTCTGTTCATAGTAAGTGCCCTATATAAGTGTACCATTTTTCATCTTTCGTTTCTCTTTTCTTTTTGTTTATTTTCATTTCTTTTCATTTGTTTGCTTTTCGACAGAGTCTTGCTCTGTTGCCCAGGCTAGAGTGCAGTGGCACGATCTCGGCTTACTGCAACCTCTGCCTCCTGGGCTCAAGGGATTCTCATGCCTCAGCTTCCCAAGTAACTGGGTTTACAGGCATGCACCACCATACCAGACTAATTTTTGTATTTTTAGTAGAGATGGGGTTTTGCCATGTTGGCCAGGCTGGTTTTGAACTCCTGACCTTAGGTGATCTGCCTGCCTTGGCCTCTGAAAAATCCTGGGATTACAGGCATGAGCCACCATGCCTGGCCCTTACCTTTCATATTGTATGTTTACTGTACCTTTTATATGTTTAGACACACAAATGCCTACCATTGTCTTGCAGCTGCACACCGTATTCAGTACAGTAACAACACGCTGTACAGATCTGTATCCTGGGAGCAGTAATAAGGCTAAGCCATATAGCTTAGGTGTGTAATAGGCCACACCATCTAGGTTTGTGTATGTTTGCACAATGATGAAACCTAATGATGCATTTCTCAGAATGCATCCTCCTCATCGAGTAATGCATGACTGTTTATCCTCCCAATGGAGTATTATTCAGCAATAAAAAGGAATGAAGAACAGATACATGCTACAACATGAAAATGAAAGTGTTATGTGAAGGAAGTCAAATACCAAAGAAAACACATTGTGTGGCCCCATTTATATGAAACGGGGAGAACAGGTAAATTTATAAAGATAGAGAGTAGATTGGTGGTTGCCTATGGCAGGAGTTGGAGGTATGGAGGGCAGTGGGTAGGACTGCAAAAAGTTATGGGGGCTTTTAGGGAGTACTGATAAAAATACTTTAGGTTTAGGTTGTGGTCGATGGTTGCAACAATACGTGAATATGCTGAAAACCATTGAATTGTGTGCTTGAAATGGGCAAACTTACAGTTAGTGAATTACATCTCAATAAAGCTGTTTAACAAAATAGAAAACACCAGGATTGCAAAAGGATATTTCGTCAGGCCTGTATTAAAGCAGGATTGGTAACTGCTATGATTTGTTTGTCCCCTCGGAAACTCGTGTTGAAGTGTGATCTCCAATCTTTTGATGTCTGGAGGTGGGATAGTGGGAGGTGTTTGCTTCATGGGGGTGGATTTCTCATGAATAGATTACTGCTTTCCCACAGGAGTGAGTGAGTTCTCTTTCCAGCTGGACTGAATTAGTTGCCGAAGAATGAGCTCTTATAAAAGTGACTCCAGCTTCCTAGATTCTGTCTTGCTTCCTCTCTTGCCATGTGATTTCTTCGCACATGACCGCTTGCTTTTCTGCTTCTTTGCCATGTTTTGACTCAGCACACAACTCTTACCAGAAGCCAGCCAGATGCCACACCATGCTCTTGAACTTCCCAGCATGCTGAATTGTAAGCTAAATAAACCACTTTTCTTTATATATTACCCAGTCTCAGGTATTCTCTTAAGGCAACACAAAACAAATACAGTATCTATGGCCTAGATACCAATGACTTCCTTAGATTTCCCCTTCCCTTCTGTATGTCTGTATTTCCCATTGAGCATCTTCTTCACAGTGAACGTTAACAAAATACAAGTCCAGACTCTTTCATGTGAAGCCTTGATCTGTGCTGGAGCTGCTTCCCCACAGGCAACTCCATCTCCTACGTGAGAGACAGGTGAAAATTTTAATAGGGGTCCCTGAGAAGTAAAATGAAAAATGGTACATAAAAAGCTTTTTACAAAATTGGAGACAATTATGGCTTTATGTCTACTGTTCCAATTATAGAGTGGCAGACCCGCATTTTAAAATTGTTCCTTTATATATTATTTCACTATGACCAATGATTCTCCTAGACAATGGGAGATCAAATGCATGATTTATAATTAAAACTTTTCTGTTCTCATGTCAAGAGATGTGTATATTGAAATTCAAAAGTATCGCAGCACACTCATAGTGATTCAATATTACAGATAAAATATATTTCGCGTTTCACTTATGACAGGTGCCATTTAAAGCAAGTTACATGCGTTATTTCAAAGAAAATTATTTTTCATTGGCAGCAGCATAATCAGAAATTATCCTATGCCTTCATTGCCATTTAAGAAGATGTCTTAGAGATTTTAATACAAATACAAAGTGTTTGCAACTGGGAAGTAACTTTAGAAATTATCCATTTCGGTGTGTTCATTTAAAAATGAGGAAACTGAGAGAGGTGAAAGCCCTAAGGTTATTGGAACTAAGTGGTAAAAAGAATATAAATGCCAGTGTTCCCACTCCCATCCCATTAGGATACTTTCTTTCAAACCTCACATAAACTAAAATAAGCATGTCTACAAAGAGATGACATGATATTCTAGTTCTGTGTTAGCCTCTTAACACTTGTGGGTGACAAACTTACTCAAACTGAATCTAACCTTCATGATTTTTACAATATCTCACCTAAATTCTATGAATTTAGTGATGCTCAAATTAAATTACATAGACAACATGTGCTTCACAATAGGTATACCAAGAATTATCATTAAATCTACTATAGCCCAGGTTGAAATCTGGGATCCAGCAAAAAACCAGCTGTATGATAACAAGCAACTTTCTTTAAAAAATTCCCTTGCCATCCCTCAGTGTCTTCATTTTTTCACCTAAGGATAGCAACTGTGTCTACCTCCCAGCATTGTTCCCTGAGGATTCAAATGACGGTGGGTTTTGAAAAGTGCTTTGTAAGCACTTCATGCTAAGGGTCCTTTAAGTTGTTTGAAAAGTTATCAATATCATCATCATCAATCATTATCATGATAATCGTTATAATCAAGGAATTATTTACCAGGTGCTAATGTGTTTATTAGCCTCTGTATTTTTTCCATATAAATGATTTGGAAATAAGAATTTCAGGATGGTCAGAACTTTGTGAAATCTGAAAGATCATAATTTATATTCATATATTTGGATGTAACCTTGATATACAATGAAAATTAGTCAGCTCACATTTAGTAATTTAAAAAATCACTGTGTGAGAGGAATGTTTTAAATATGCTTTTGGGAAAGATGAAAAATCCAATCAGTAAAGAAACGCTGTTGAATTTCCAGGCTGGAGTGTGGTGGCGCGATTTTGGTTCACTGCAAGCTCCGCCTCCCGGGTTCCCGCCATTCTCCTGCCTCAGCCTCCCGAGTAGCTGGGACCACAGGCGCCCGCCACCAAGCCCGGCTAATTGTGTGTATTTTTAGTAGAGACAGGGTTTCACTGTGTTAGTCGGGATGGTCTTGATCTCCTGACCTCGTGATCCGCCCGCCTCGGCCTCCCAAAGTGCTGGGGTTCCAGGCGTGAGCCACCGCGCCCGGCCTGAATTTCAGTATTGTTTTTATTAGTATAATTACCACAAAAAACAACCTAATCAAAAGGAACACTTGGAACAAATTGTGAATGAGTGAGTATTGTACATTTTCTCTCAATTCCAGAGCAAGTATGATTACTAAAAGCAAAGGATGTATTTGACACGTATGTTTGTTATTAACACAGACACTAAACCAAGGTTTATGTAACGATGACAGTTTTTAAATGCATTTCTTTTCCCATGAAATTAATTTCAGCTTTTATTCAGTTTCAGTTCCAATATACTTTGGTAAAAGTAGTTATCGTGAGTGAAAATGAGTGCTAAGTGTCACAGTATCTTTCATAGAAGATTTTTACAATCTTTAAAACCAGTGAGCAACAAATGATAAAAATGTATATTATGTCTACTGGATAATTATCAAGCCATAAGTGTATTTTAATAAATAAAATTTAAATATAAACATGACAATTATAAGTGCATATTTAAAGTTAACTTATTAGTAAAAATTCGGTAGTATTCCATAGTCATTATACGCCAGATTTATTTGCCAGAAGTGTGTCTGACTCCCGCTTACCTTTTATATCTCATCAGAAAACACTCACCTAGAGTCGTTTTTCCCTTGCAGGAGCCTCCTGTGCTGACTGAAGAAGCCCTAGCTCTTTCGAAATTGGTGTTGTAGACTTCATCATTTCCTGTTTAAACCAAGAAAATTTTGTGAGTTGCAAAACTCTAAATAATGGATCACCAGTGAGACTAATATCTTTTGCCAGTGACATAAAGTTTATAAGAAAATGTGCTGGCAAAGTGGGGTGGTAGGAATGGTAGTTGGTTTAGATGTCTTTCCTGTGTTGTCTTTTGGCCCATCTATCCCAATTTCTTAATTTTACAGATTAAGAAAAATAAAAAATGGAGAGCCAGGGAAGGAAGATATTTGCTCAGAGACTCGCAGGTAGTTAATGAAAGGACTTTGGTGTCCTGTATTCAAGTGTACGGTTCTTTCTGCTACCCCATCTTAAGATCACCCAATATGTATGGTTAGAATAAATTTTGGAAAAGTACACAGCTGTAAAGCCACTAGCCATTTTATTTCCTAATAGGAGAAAGATTGGAGCTTAGGGAGTTAGTGTGATATGTATAACATAAAGTGTAAGGAATCGGAGTAAAGGAAACCTTTTTTAGTAGCACATGCCATGGTGCATATAACCAAAAAATAAATATCGACATGGATTAGCATGGAAATAAGTAAAATTGGATTGCTAAATCAAATAATTTAATTTTAAAATTGTAGGATTTTCACATTGCTAAAATGTTAAAAATATTTTGAAAAGGGAATCATTCATTTGTTACTTATACCCTACATTCTTTCAAAGAGAAGTAACTCAAAATGAGAGATACCTGAATTTATACAAAAGCATAAACTATAAGAAGAAAGAACGCTATGATTTGGAGCTTGGATGCAGTAACACTAAATGTAATGCCACATGGTTAAAAGGACCCTGGGTCCAGACCAACCAGATGCAAATCTTGACCTTCCCACTTACTTGCAGTGTGAACTTGTACAAACTTAAGCTATGCTTGCCTCAAAGAATAGGGATAATAATCAATCTATATACATACACACATAGATCAGAAAGGTGCTTATAACAATGCTGAAAGCGTACCTTGTGTTAGTCTGCTAGCACTGCCATACCAAAATACCACAGTCCGAGTGGCTTAAGCAAAAGACATTTATTTCTCACAGTTCTGGAGGCTGAAAGTTCAATATTAAGATGTTGGTAAGTTCAGTTTCTCTTGTGGCCACTCTGCTTGGCTTGCAGATGGCCACCTTCTCCCTGTGTCTTCACATGGTTTTTCCTCTTTCTGGGTGGATCCTGGGTGTCTCTTCTTCTGCTTATAAAGATGCAGTCACATTGGATTATAGTCCCACTCTAATGCCTTCATCCTAACCTAATGTCCCTCAGGAACATTATCTCTAAAGATGGTCACATTCTGGATACTAGGTGTTGGGATCTCAAAATATAAATTTGAGGGGACATTATTTAGCCCATAACATACATCTTGGATCTTCTACCTTGTAGAATATAACTGGCCGAAAGGCCAAGCTGCATCTGAAATGCAAAATGCATTTATTCTGAGGCTACACTTCCCACAGGCCGTTGGCTGAGCATCACAGGAACACTCAGGAAGGCCCTTTTGTATAATCTTAAGAACTCCCTTTGACTTTGAATAATTTTTCTTTAAAATGCACTGCATTCTTTCTCCTTCTTTCTCCGTTTCCTTCCTTCCTTCCTTCCTTCCCTCCCTTCCTTCCTTCCTTCCTTCCTTCCTTCCTTCCTTCCTTCCTTCCTTCCTTCCTTCCTTCATGGTTCCACTCTCCATGGAATTTGAATATACTTTACTTACCATAAATCTATTTTTTAAGATGTGTTGAAGCATTTTCTTGCTGAAGAACTACCAGGAATTACAGTTGCTAAAAAGCAGCTTGATTTTGTTATTAGCCTGGGGCATATCTACTTTTACGTCAAGTGAACAAGGCATATACTTTACAGGAACAATTTTATAAAAGAACTCTGTAAAGTGTCATTATTTACTTAAAAACTACACGATTTTTAGCACCTACATTCTTCTGGAAAGGTTGACTTGTTCAGCAGAAGGCTTGACAAATGGTAAGAATTCATCTGAAGGTTTTCACAGGTACCTAGAAGCTTTGGTTCCTGGCCCTGTGTTATGTTGATAGATGATACACGCCACGAACACATGCCAGACTCAGCTGTCTTTGTAAAGTTTCTTCACCAATGTTGATGAAGCTAGTGTCCAGTTTGTATCGTGATGAGTAGTTTCGTGTAGAAATTTATTGAATATCTATTTGAATTCATCTGGTGCCACCATCAGACTATCTTGGGAGTGTCAGAGATTACCTGAGTGAAGGGTTAGACTAGGTAGTTTCAACTCTTTCTTTATAAAATCTCAGACTAAACAATTATTAATTTATAATGGCTTATTTGGAATTCACCTATAGATTTATCTTTGGGTAGTTTAGATAGGATTATAACCTTGGTAAAGACTTGTTTGGCATAATGATCTACTAGATAATTTCTTT
This sequence comes from Papio anubis, assembly GCF_008728515.1. Classification (NCBI taxonomy): domain Eukaryota; kingdom Metazoa; phylum Chordata; class Mammalia; order Primates; family Cercopithecidae; genus Papio; species Papio anubis. Next base: position 11,064,886 of record NC_044980.1, read on the forward strand.
TAACTTCCATATTGCCCCTTCCTGCATGGACCTAAACCATTATCAAAGTCATCTGTCTAGGAAGTAGGAGTGCCTCTAAAAGTTCCTTAACTATAGTCTATTTTTTTGGTTGGTGTTTTCAGCTACCTAGAAACCCCTTTGTTTCCAAAGCAACTCCTAATCAAGTATTACTCCAGAAACATGTTTGTTATCAGTATATATCCCTCTCTGAACTTGGGCAAATTGAAAAGCTGTAGCAAGTGCAGTAAGTTCTCCCATCTGGGCTGATTTTCTCTCAGGTAGAAGATTGTATTATAAAGGAGAGCTTAAATTAGTGGGAGTGTATCCTGTTTAATCCCCTCCAGTTTCAGTTTTGAGGTATGATATTAGAAGAAGATGCTTAATGTAAGCTTCTAATACATTTGAGTGAGATAGCGAAGGTTACCTAACCATGGTAAGGTGATCTTGAGGTTCTCCTTATTACGATGAAGGCAGGAAAGCAGAAGGACTCAGGGTGTTGTAGGACTCAGCAGTTTAACTGAGACCTAGATCAAGCATGGAGCCTAGAACTAGTTCACCAGAAATACTGACATGTAGTAGCAATTGGCCTAAGACCAAGTGAACAAGTCAAATGAGGCTATAGTAAGTATTTGGGTTTTTGTTTCCCATGAACCATAGAGGACAAAAAGGCTTGTTCAAACCACTTATGAACAAATAGACAAAAAAGGCTTTTTGCAGTTAAAGAAGCCTAGGGAAGAAAGCTTTGAAAAACCTTCCTTAGGTAATAGAAGGCTTGTTCATGTTTTGGATCCTAAAAGAGAGAGTCTCTTATTTAGGACGTAGTCCGTTGATAAAGAGTTGATGCAATTTCAGAAAAAAAAAAATTGGCACATGTTGTCTGCAACATCCAGTTAAACCTAGAAATCCTCTCAATTATTGTATTGTAAGAGGTTTAGGATCATTTTGGTAGTTTTTATTCTATCTGTAGAGAGGCCTTTTTTTTTTTTTTTTTTCCTCCTCAGATAGATCATGGCCTATAATGGACTATGTTTTGGTAAAATCGTAATTTGACTTTTGAAAATTTTATGTTCTTTCCCACTAAGGTTGGGAGCAAGTAAATGGATTCCCTTTTTATCGGTTTCCTTTTTCCTCTCAACAAAATAGATCATCTACATATTGTGTCAAAGCTGAATCAAAGAAAATTTATACCTTCTGTCTTGATTGATGGCCTGGAAAAAATATGAGGGTGCTTTAGTTAATTTCTAGAGCATAATGGTGCAGGCATATTGTCATTCTCCCCAAGTAGGACCAGAAGATATTTGTTGTCTTGCTTTAGGGGCATGCTGAAAACGATCACAGATCTACTACAAGGACTTAAGTGGTTTTAGGAATTGACAACAAGGTGATATTTGGATTAGGTACTACTGGGAAGTGAGAAGTGAGGGCTAACAATTTTATTGATGACCTTGAGGTTTTGAACAAATAGATATCCTTGGCCATTTGTTTTGTGGGTGGCAGTGTTTTCCTTCTTTCTTTTCCTTGCAGAATGGGAGTGTTACAATGTCACAAAGGTTAGTTCAGGGTAAGAGAAGGCCTTTGGATATAAGGCCTTTGCCAATGGGTCTGAGACTTTCTCTTGCTTCTGGCTTCAAGGGATATTGGTGACGATTGGGTAACACTTTGGTGAGGTAAAGTTTAATAAGATCTGTTCCATTATTTTCCTGTGTTATTGTATGTCCCGTAGTGTGTCAGGTATAATGTCAAGATCGCTAATGGAGGTATGTATCAAATGTAATGGAGAGGGCAAAGGTATATCAAAGTATAATCTACTACTTGATTATGAATAGAGAAATCCTCTGAAACTTCAAAACATACCTGGAATTTCCGGTGTGCATCTAATATTATGAACTCATTTGAAAAGTAAATCTCTCCCTGTCAGATTTGCAGCTGTGTTATTAGAGAGGATTAAAAAATGTTTTTAAGTCAAATGCCTAAGTGTTAAAAACTGGGAGATGGTAAAAATCTGTGGGTTATTGAAATACCTCCCACCTGTGTGGTAAGTTTATTCTGAGGAAGAGGCAGGATTTCACATGGAACAAATAGCACCTGTGTCCACCGGGAATTGATGAGGTTGACTAGTTTTATATGTATAGTCAATTCAACCTGATTATTTAAGGGTAAGATAGGCATCTTTTTCCCTTCTTGAAGTACAATTATTAATCTGAATGGAGGAAGTTTTTTGGTTTGAATTTTCTTTTGTAAAATAAAACCATTATTATTCCACTTTTGTTACAATGTCTATAAGCATCCTTGTCAATACATGATCAGTTTTAAAGTGGGCTATTATACTGTTTGATCTGCAGGGTAATAATTTTATTTTGGGTCTTGTCTCAATTTTGTTGTAAAGCTCTTTCGATGTGTTCTGAGTTAAGTGCAAAATTTAGGAATATAATGACAGAAAAAATAAATTTTCCTGGAAAAGAAGAGAACTTAGACTTAGCTGACCCCATAGGAGCTGGCAATGGTTGGTCACAAGTGATACTTGTGTACATTGTGTATTTGACCCCAAACTTGATAATTGTCTGCCACTAAATGCAGATGTGACTATCTGTGCTTCTTGATAAGTGGAAATGAGAGAGAAGGCTTTCTCTAGAACAAAGCCACACTCTTAGGACAAACAAAACAAACAAAACATGAGTTGAAATGAACTTCATTCAGCTTTTGGTGACCCACTGAAATGTCTGGATGTATGCCAATCTGGTGAGAACTGCAAACTCACTATGGTATGAAGTCAGCCGAACAAGTTTATAGGGACTACGCCTATGTTATATTGTGTGATTTTGCTTATTATGAAAAACAACTTTTAGAGAGTACAACACAACATAGGAGCACAAGAAAGAGTAAACATGAACAAACAGCAATGACTCAATTCCACCATGGTGCCAAAGAAATGGAAATCAAGGACACCTGGGTACCGATCTAAAAATAGTTGAGGAACCCATCGCAAAGGGACTTGTATTAGTCCATTCCCACTATTAATAAAAAGAACTACCTGAGACTGAGTGATTTACAAAGACAAGAGGTTTATTTGACTTACAGTACCACAGGCTGTACAGGAGGCATGGCTGAGGAGGCCTCAGGAAACTTACAACCATGGTGGAAGGGTGAAGGGGAAGCAAGCACATCTTCACATGGCGGTAGGAGACAGAGAGAAGCAGGAAGTGCCATGCCCTTTTAAACCAAACAATCTCATGGGAACTCACTCACTATCATGAGAACAGCAAGGGGAAAGCCCACCCCGTGATCCAATGACCCCCCCCACCAGGTCCCTCTGCCAACATTAGGGATTAAAATTCAACATGAGATTTGGGTGGGGATGCAGAGCCAAATCATATCAGAATCAGACTTCAGACCTCTTCTGTGTTACCACACTGGCACAGAGCCAACAAGCCTGATATGGTTCGGCTGTGTCCCCATCCAAATCACATCTTGAATTGTAGCTTACATAATTCCTACATGTGGAAGGGACCTGGTAGGAAATAAATGAATCATGGGAGCAGTTTTCCCCATACCGTTCTCATGGTAGTGAGTAAGGGTCATGAGATCTGATGATTTTATAAGACGCTTCCCGTTTCACTTCGCTCTCGTTCTCTGTTGCCTGCCACTATGTAAGATGTGTCTTTCATCTTCTGTCATGATTATGAGGCCTCCCCAACCATGTGGAACCATGAGTCCATTAAACCTCTTTTTCTTTATCAATTCCTCAGCCTTGGGTATGTCTTTATCAGTAGCATGAAAATGGACTAATAAAAGCCCCAGCAGCAGGGCACAAGGGGCTTGCTTGTGTCCTATGCCTGTTTGAAGGCTGGGGTTTGCAGTGATGTGCAATGTAGATCATTTCTTCATGGGGCTTCCAGGAAAACTCTGGAGATAAGTGAAGCCCACTCAAGTGAGAAAAAACCCAGAAACTTATCTATTCAGAGCTTGCTAAAGTAAGGGTATCAGCCACCATTGGTGCTAGACAGAGATGCAAAGGCAGGTGGAGGAGTGGGGAGGCTTCATACTGACAAAAGTAAAAAGGGAAGCCTTCAGATAGGCTCTGATTGGATGTTGTTGGCATGAGGAAGCTGAAGACAGGCTACCTAAAAGTGGGACATCTCATATAATTGGTTTTGGAAGCATATTTGGTTTTCTCTAGTTAGCCTTGAGTTGGAAGCAGTGACAACAAATAAGAAAGCTGACTGTCTTTGACCAAGTCACGATCTTTCTGGGCTTATTGTGGTTCAACTTGTTTGGCTTACCGAGATGGTTGCTGCAGAGGCTGTGAGTCCCAGCTTTATCGTCATACATGGTCATACGATCTGGCCTTTGTCCATTCGTATGTGGAGTTTCTCCACCTCTATTGTCATTATTAGTGATCTCATCCACAGGACATCATAGCCCCCATTTTGTTACAAAGAAAGAAGCAAATATCAAAGCAGAAACTGCTGGAGCACAGAGTTGACTCCTCTTCATTTGCCTTATAACACCATATATAAAACCTTTGGTCCAGGTTTTGAGATGATTAAATACCATATATATGTTTTAAAAGTCTGCCTATAAAATCTCTCAAAAGTCAGCGCTCTGTGTTACCCTCCAGGAGTTCAGCACAGGGGACGCAGACCTTACAGTAATCTCCCTTGCAAGAATTTCCTTCCGAAGGAAGGACATCTTTGCTCCACTTTGTTGTTCCTTCTACATATTTCACTTAGAAGTTAAATTTTTCATGGTTTCACATCTCTATATGAATTTTAAATCCTGGATGAAAATATATCCATATCTCTTAAAATTTGGATGCATGTCTTGCTAACTTTTATTCTTGCGTGTCCCATCTGAAATTGCTATCTTTTCCACACTAGGTTTCCTTTCTTGTATTTCCAGTTCTTTTGTCCACAAAATGCCCATTCATTTAGTTTCCAAAACTTGAGACAAGTTCCTAGCCCCTGAAGCACATACTCTTAGCCCACCTTTGATGCCTCATCATTCTTGGGTCTGAGTGGTGCCAAGTTTACCTTTAAGGTATATTTGGAAACTATATTTTCCTTTTTAGTTCCACTGACACTTCCCTAATTTGCTTTCTCGTTAAATACAGATAGGCCAGTGCTCTCCCACACTCCAGCCATTCTCAGTCTGATTCAATGTAAGCATTGATATCAGATTAAATTCTTTAGAGCCACCCCTGACCATTTCACTTTTCTGTTGAAAAATTTCACTTATTCCTTTGGTTATATAAAGTAAAACCTGGATATCCTAGCCTATGGTACAATGCACTCTTCATCACCATCTTCTCGCCCTCCCTTTCCCTATTTATAAGCCCATACCATCCTTAATCTGAGCCTCTCATATGACTTTGTGTGCTCAGCTCCACATCAGAGGCATCCATATCCATGTCCAATCTTTCGTATTAAACAGAAAGCTTTATGAGCAGCATATCTATATTTAATTCATCTTATTATTAATAACATTTAGAGTAATTAATGACATTTATTAAACAATATTAAACAATAAAAATTAAATTCTTGAGACAAAACAAATATAAATATATATGAAAATCATTTAAAAATGCAGCAACAATGGCAAAAACGCAAACTTTGATGAAAGGCATGATTATGTCAGAAATTATATGCTCTAGTATGATAGTGGTCAATTTCTACAGTGAAAATGTTGAATGGAATTTGGATTTGATGTAAATATTTAATGAATTATAGGCTTTTTTTTTTTTTACATAGGAATAACAGAAAACCCCATGCTGAGAAGAGAAGATAATTTCAGGAAAGTTTTTGATGTGCAGTTACAATGAGCATCTTTATCTAGTTAGATAACAGGGAATCTTGAGTATTATTGGAATTCATCCCTATTTCTCCTCTCTTCTCTCCCTTTCTTCTAGTGTTGAAATAGGTACAAGAAAAATCAATGCTGTGGAGAATAGACTTAAATTAAGTGTCCCAATAATTTGAACATGTGATTTAAATTTAAATGTTTTGTACTACAGTTGATAAAATGTAGTACTAAAGTTCCAAAAAATAACTTTATCTCTGCAGCTATGAAAAGAGAAAAGAGCAGGATAGAAGTATGTTTTCCCTGCACTTAAGTTCAAACAAAGAGTAAAAGCTTGTTTACTGTGGAAAGTATTGTAAAAAAGAGATTTCATATTATTCCTCTAGAGTTTTTCTGATTAGATCCATGTTTTACTCTGGCATAGTGATATATATGAAAGATTGGCCCTATCTTTCTTTTTTTCATTTAGTAAGAGCAAAGTATTCCAAAGGGATTCTTCAACTAAACCTCGATTAACCAGAACATTATTTTCTAAAACAAATGGGAAATCTTGATATTACCATAAAAACAAGAGAAGTTTTAGCCTTCCTACAACCCTGGCTTTCTCTTGTATGCTGAAAACCATTACTCTGCCCTCTAATGATTTTGAACATGGCTGGCTCAGGGGAGAGATGAGAAGCCAGTTGGATCAATATCTGGAGAGAAAGCTCTTGGGTAAAACAAAATGCAGAGCTGTGATAACCAGGATTGGTTTTCCATCTTGGGAATTCATAACCAGTATAGTTATGTTCCAGGAAATGTGGAAATGGCTATGACTCACAAGAACCCAGCCAGCATTTACCGAGGTTACTCCATTTATTTTAGGAGAATGTGGTCACTTTTCATAGAGGTAAGAATTGGTTCTAAGTCATGCAACTTCAAATTATTAGGAATAATTTTCTCTGTTGTCCCAAGAAAGGTCAAGTATTAGGGCTTATCAGGGGGACAGAACAGTCTTTTGGCCTCTGTCAACTAAAGGGTACCATGTATGGTTATTTGCCACCATACACCTATTGGATTGGGAATTGTAGCTATGCTTCCTTCCTAAGATTAATGTCTCAATACTTTTTCATAATAGCCTGGCACACAGAAGTGTACAGGTATTAGGAATGCTTTACCACTCTAACCTGAATTAGAAAATGCATTGGCATAAATTTAACTTGTTTGGGTATCGTTGAGATTTCACCCAGAAAGAATAAAATTCAGATGAAATGCTTCCTCTTTCAGTAGATGCTCCCTGGTTATTCCAGCAATGAACGATTTAAATAAACACAACTAGCATGGTTTGCCCACTTCTAGAACATTAATCACATCTCAGTATAAAGTCATTAGCTATCTGACCTCTTCACTGAATCTCCTGGCATTTAGACTTCTGCTTTTAACTCTGAGGCAGCACCCACAAGCAACGGTGCTTTGCACGCAATATACACTACCTATGTTTCCTATGCATAAATTACCAAATGTTAATTCTTGTGATTTCTCTCACGACTCTCCAAAATGCCAGTTATATTGATATAATCAGTATAGATTTGCTCATATATTTTATGGTCTGCATTTTCAGATACTGTTTCATTAATTTTACATATCACATTTACTTGAATATTCTGAGGCAACCTGTCTTGAATGCTCTATCTTTATTTCACAAATGGCCATTATTAAACTATTTTTTCTTTATATATTGTGATGGCTGGTCCCTTAAGGCAGATGTGTTAGGAGCTCACGTGTTTAAGGAGGTCCAAGATTATGAACAATCCTCAGAGGGAAAATGGGATAATGGACCAATAATTGCTGCTGATTGCGAAAATAGATTTTCACCCTTTCATGAGATAAAAAGAAGTGTTGTTTAATTGCTGTAAATGTGTCCTATGCCTTCAGGAATTGGATTCAGAAGATATTGCGACGTTACACCTGGGAGTCTAAATATGGTTTTGTACTGATTGCTGATTATCATTTTTAGGTCTTTGTAATCTCTTGTCTTAATGTGCTACTATGTGAATACTCTGATAATACCTTGAAACAATCCCACTAACTCCATTAATGTTATGCCAGTTTTCATGAGAGGGGTCAGTATGTTTCATGCACTTAAAATTTTATTTTAAAGAAAGGTTATTAGTGTGGCATGCATAGGAAAAAATGAGTTATCAAACAAATGAATGAGGCAGAAGCCATATTTGTTTTAATGGACTTTGTATCTATTACTGTATGAAACCTTGACAAAATGATGGGACAATCCATTAAAAGCAAATCTGGCAAATTAGGTACTTGCACAGTTGGAAATGCAGAACAAAAACTATTTATTTTATAGACAGTGACATTATCTTATAGGTAGCTTACAATAATTTTTTTTCAAGAAATCTAAGTTGTAATTTTTACCTGAATATCTATTGTTTGTCCTTTCCTGCAATTTTGGCCATATTTTTTCTATCTCTGCCATTAGACAAATCTATAGTTTCATTTCAAGATCATTTGTGAAGTACTTTGAAGCAAAACAAACACAAAACATACATAGCCTGAAACAAATTATTATGACTGTTCTCAATACTTATCAACTCACACCCAAAGTAGCAAGTATTTTACTGGTGGCATATATTTTATCATTGAACAGTAAAGTGAAATTGTACTAGAAATGTTTTATATTTTAGTCTCTGTCAGTAGCTTTCTGGGTAGAAATTCAAGTCATTTTACCTCTCTATGCTTCAAGTTTCCTGTCAATAAAAAAATGTTTTTAAAAAAATTATTTTGAGGGCAACATTCATCCCACTAATCTGTAAGTATAATATTTGTGTGGGTGTGTTTTAGAAACAAAGGAACTGATAACAAATAGCTGAGTTACATCATGAGCTGAGAGTATATTTCTTAGGAAACTTTAAACTGCTTTTGAAATAAATAAAAACTGTGCCTGTAGTCCCAGCTACTCGGGAGGCTGAGGCAGGAGAATCGCTTGAACCCAGGAGGCAGAGGTTTCAGTGAGCCGAGATAGTGCCACTGCACTCCAGCAATGTGACGGACCAAGACTCCATCTCAAAAAATATATATATTTTTAAACAAATAGGAGACAAATTTTTATGTTTGGAGATAAAGAAAATTTGCTATTTAAGGAAGATATTTAAAATGTCAGAAATGTTTCAGTTAAGTCATTTCTGAAACATCATTCGGGTATTTCATGTATGACTGAGTCAATTTCCTTTACATTAAGTCCATTTAACAGAGACGATAGGATTTTAATTGTTTTCTGCAAATATTTTTAAAAGGGGAATTCTAGTACTGTTAGTGTTCATATGTTTTTATAAAGGAAAATATCAGGATTTAGGATATTCACAGAAAACTAACCAATCCCAATCCATGATTTCTGTGAATGGTGTTAATTTTATGAAATATGGGAGTCCAAACAACACAAAATGTACACACCCTGTCTTGAGTGTTCTATTTATTTCATGAAGGGCCATTATTAAACTCTTTTTTCTTACATTGTGATGGCTGGTCCCTTAAGGCAGATGTGCTTGGAGCTCATGTGTTTAAATTTACATATGAAACGTTACATAATTTTTTTCCTACAAGGAAGTCAGAATTAGACTTATTTTGGTGATTTCACCTTTGGCATCTAATTAGGTGATAAATGGCTTTGATTTACCTCTGTCCTTTTCTCAGAGGGAGCACGTAGACCTGGATGCCAAATTCCATTGACAGGGAAAAGGGACGAGGCCGGAAAACAGGCTGGAGGCAGATGCAACCCTGATGCTATCTGGTACTCAGATTAAATTCTCTCACATCAAACTCTGCAAAACGAATTTTTTTTTGTTTGTTTGATAGCTTTCCTTCTATTGCTACTGCTTAAAGCAAGGAAACAAATATATAAATCTCGCACCCAAGCTCACAATAGAAAAACAGCACTTCACCAACTTAATTGCATTTCTTCCTACGAAAGAAGCATGAGGGAAAACACTGAAAATCTGAGTTTTGTACTCTTGTGGGTAATATTTTTAAAATTCTCCTAATTCTTTCTTTGAAGCTTCACTTTAAAATACCTTATGAGAATAATATTTCTAAGGTTTGGATTTGAATAAAATTATTGAGAAAATTAACCGTATACTTGAAATGAGAGGCTTTTACACTTAAGTCTTTTTTTTTTTTTCCCCCAGAATATTGGTTTAAAATATGTACTGCCAAGGAGAGAAGAACACTTCTCATTACAGTATCCTTAGAGAAAACCATGAATTTAGGCTGGTTTCTCACAGAGGAGAAAAGATCAATTAACTTGTAATCACTGAAGCAGCATATGTTTTAGAAAACTAAAGTAGGCACTACTTTCTGTGTTTCAAAAAGTTGATTTCTGTTTTTGAGCTGTCACAAAGGAACTCTTTATTCTTCCAAGACACCTGCCGGTCACTTAGAGACTGCCCGCCCCAAACAATCAGGCAGTACAGAAATGAATCTGAAGCCTGGTCGCAGGCGTATGAATGTCCTATCACGTGTTAGGACATGTTAAATTGTCTCCAATAGCTAATCCAAATAAAATTTTAGTTATTGGAGCTGGTTTCATAGGTATTCCGATTAGTAATTTTTTAGTAATAATATTCCAGAGAGGTCAAAATGTTACAAGTACCATTCTCTGTGATATCCTTTAAACACAACATGCCATTACTCCAAGTTTTAAAAGATGTGAATTACCTCCTCTCCACAGAGCTTGTATTTCTTTTTACTTTAAAATTTCTCAATTTTTATCACAGCTCATCCATCAGAATCATATACATCTTTATTTTCATACTGGTTTCTATGCTGTTGTTGTAAATAATGTTTCCCTTATTAAAATAATAATACTTGTTCTTAGGTTTATTATAGCATTTTAATTTGACCAACTAACAGAATGTCTTGTGTTATAATTAGAGTTTTTAATGTCTTTGTAGACACTGCTTTAGTATTTTATTTTTCAAAAAATCCAGGCTGATTTTAATGTAAGTGTCCACAGCCTTGAGAAGATTAATAAATGATCCATACAATCATATATTATTGAAATAAACCATCATTTTTAAGACAGTGTGAATATGATTTTCATAATTTTCCTTCAGAATCACTTTTGATATTCCATCACCTTTTAATATATCTTCCATCTGATTGTCATTGTTTTAATTAATATTCTGGAAACCTGTAAGTTTCAATTTGAATAAATTCCATGTCATTTTGATGTTTCCCCATCATGACCAATGCCACTGAATTGCTGCTACACTTGGCCAGGGGACATCATTTTTAGATGCCTGGGCAAGTGATATAATTTTTAAGATCCATGGCTCATAAATCCACAAATATTTTCTTTCTCATGTAATAAAATGACAAGTAGCATATAGAATAGAATGTATCATAGGCATCTTCTCATCTCATGAGAATATTGTTCGTTTATTTGTTTTCTTGAGAAAATAAAAAAATATATAAATTAAAAATCAAAGCAGTGGATTAAAAAGGCAGTAGAGTAGTTATAAATTGGCCAGAGCTATTTTTCATGTACACGTAGACCTATTATTTCAGGTTATCTGTGGGAAAAAAGTAAGGTATTTAAAGAGAAGTTATTTGTTTGTTGTTTTCCTAACCATGTGAATTTTATTTTTCACAAATAATTTCAAAAATTGCAATTATATTGAAAAATAATTTTTCAAAAATAATATTCACATGCTTAGGAAAACTGAACATAAAAAATAACGCCATTATATTATTTGTAAATTTCTGAAAAAGATCATTTGAGACTAATGATTTCCTTTACAAATTGGCATCAATATACTATTTACAGTAGAAATACATTATGGCACCAGGGAAAGATGACACAGGATTCTTGAAAGGCAGTTTATATAAATATAAAAGTCAATCATCCAAACTCAATTTTGAATATTCACCATTGCAAACATTTTTGAAAGAGTTGTATTTGAGAGCCCTCCTTATTCAAAAAATTTAGATACAACAATGGTGAAGAGTGAATTTTTTCTCTTTTAGAAACAGCAAGAAAAGTGACTCTAGCTATAAATGATCAAAGAGGTTCAAAATTGGTTTGAAATAATTTGAAAAGAGCTTGCCTTACTACACATTAGTTTTTCATGATCCCTTATTGTAAAGAGCTGCATTAGTTTTCATGTGTGTTAATCAATGTACAAATTTTGTTTTCTGATTAATAGTACACATTAGTCTAAAATCCTTAATTTTGTATTTGATAGAATTGCAAATATGTAAACCAGTAAAACGCTCATTTTTTGATGAAAGACTACCTGGAATTTTTTTTTTTTTTTTTTTTTGAGGCGGAGTCCTGCTCTGTCCCCCAGGCTACAGTGGCGCGATCTCGGCTCACTGCAAGCTCCGCCTCCTGGGTTCACGCCATTCTCCTGCCTCAGCCTCCCGAGTAGCTGGGACTACAGGCGCCCGCCACCACACCCGGCTAATTTTTTTGTATTTTTAGTAGAGACGGGGTTTCACCGTGTTAGCCAGGATGGTCTCGATCTCCTGACCTCCTGATCCACCTGCCTCGGCCTCCCAGAGTGCTGGGATTACAGGCGCGAGCCACCACGCCCGGCCAAGACTACCTGGATTTTTATTAAAACGTTAGTCTGGACCACTAAAAACTGAAGACATTACTGGTCTAAAAGCACATACTTATTATGGCTATTTTGTCTTTATAGTTTACTTGTTTCAGGGTTTTTCTCGTGTGTTCTTTATTATTTATGATTAGCCAATCAACCAGGCTATTTATGTTTAATTTGGGTAAGAAATTTTTCAGAGGATAGCAGGAATAGTAGCTGACGGAAAATTTTCTCAGCAATGATTCCTTAGGTGAATGGATTGCAAATCTCAGCAAGTCCTGTTAGTTAGGGACCCTCATGGAACATTTTATCTGTCCTTTGTTGTCTTCAAAGCTGTCTGGTAACGGATCTCATTGCTTAACAATATCTGTTACCCAGAGAAAACAGTTTAATATAAATGGCAATCCTGGGATGGCCTTTATACTAGATATTTTAACTCTGAAATAAATTATTTTAGTTGAAGTTGACTTTTGACTGAAGACTATTACAGTTCTGTATATAAGTGCACCCGTTCTTTCTGCAGCAAAGTATCATTTTACAAATAACCTTACCTCAATTTCAGTGAAGTGTAAACAAATAAATATTTATGTTAATAAATAAAAAGTCAATGCTCACTCTGAAATAATGGATTTTTGAAAAATACACTCAGGGCTGGGCGCGGTGGCTCACGCCTGTAATCCCAGCACTTTGGGGGGCTGAGGCAGGCCGATCACGGGGTCAGGAGATCAAGACCATCCTGGCCAACATGGTGAAACCCCGGCTGTACTAAAAATAGAAAAAAAAAAAATTGTCCGGGCGTGGCAGCGGGCGCCTGTAGTCCCAGCTACTCGGGAGGCTGAGGCAGGAGAACGGCGTGAACCCGGGAGGCGGAGCTTGCAGTGAGCCGAGATGGCGCCACCGCACTCCAGCCTGGCGACAGAGCGAGACTGTTTCAAAACAAACAAACAAACAAAAAAAAAAAACAAAAAACCACCGAGTAAACATGGAGAAATTCTTATTTGTTTACAATATAGGAAGCACTGCAGATATCTCCAGGTATATTTGTTGATCTGGAGTGATGTTACCTGTCCAAAATATTGTCCCCTTTCAAACAGCCACCTTTGGGACATATGTTTTTAATCCAATAATTAAAACCTCTATTTATGTGTCTTTTGTGAAAATTGTCTCTAAAGCCTGGGTACTTAGGGGTGGTGCAGTTGTCAGAGAGAAGTTTATAAAACCCCACAGAGCAGCAGCCAAGCTGCCAGCTGGAGGTGCTTACAAGTCAAATAACTTCACCCAGGTGGGGAAATCCATGGTTGTGGAGCTTTATTTAAAAAAAGAAACGGAATTGTGGACACTCCAGTTGTATTCTAGAGATAAACACAACAGCAAGAGAGATGACAGTTTTATCTGAGCATATTCAGGAATCAGAGGTTGGAGGGCAACTTTTAAAAATGAGGGCTGGTAGGTTTCCCTGAAGCAGAAAATGTTTTCCAGAACCTTTGGCTGCTTTTAAAGTCCTTTAGCCATGTCACCTGTGAATTAAATAAGGTGTTCGATATTTAAATCTATACATGGAGTGTATATTATTAGACAATATATTATCTAATTTGTTACTTCTGTAGTACTGCTATTTTCAATCTTAGAATATAGTTGATATTCAAAGAGCAATCAACACACTTAAAATGTTTGGATTTTGTCACCAAGAGCTACTTAAAAATTAGCTCAATATGTGCAGTGGGATTTTTAAACAGAAATTTTCTAGTTCTAATCATATGCAATAAAATAGCATAAATTTTGATGTTCTATTCACCTTTATTTATATCTTGCCTTTTAACTTTTTTCCATGAAAGCTTTATGTATTATTATTGTTGTTGTTGTTGTTATTATTATTATTACTTGAGATGGAGTCTCACTTTGTTGCCCAGGTTGGAGTGCGGTGGTGTGATCTCTGCCCACTGCAACCTCCACCTCCCGGATTCAAGTGATTCTCCTGCCTCAGCCTCCTGAGTAGCTGAGACTACAGGCGCGTGCTGCCATGCCTGGCTAATTTTTCATATTTTTAGTAGAGACAGGGTTTCACCGCGTTAGCCAGGATGGTCTCGATCTCCTGAACTCGTGAGCTGCCCACCTCGGCCTCCCAAAGTGCGGGGATTACAGGTGTGAGTCACCGCACCCGGCCAGCTTTTCACATTATTTATGAAAGTTTACACTTACATACCTTCACATGTTACTCTAAGAATGGGATATTTTATTGAATATATTTTCTAATTGTTACAATTCTTTCACCAAAGCTATTGATTTTTACATATCTATCTGTAACCAACGACACTGATGAAATTCATGATTAGTTTAATTTGTCTCTATTTCTCCTAGACATATTTATCATAGCAATGATGGGTTTTTCCCATTTCAAATATTTTACTTCTTTTGTTTTATTGTATAGAGTAGTCTTTTTTATCTTTTTATGTTGATACTATTTGCCAAACAGGTCATCCTTTCCTTTAAAGAAGATGCTTCAAAGGTTTCTTCATTAAGTATGGTGTTGACTGTAGGTTTTTAGTGGATAGACTGATATCATTGTAAGGAAGTATTGATTTCTTTGTTTTCAGCTTATTGTAAATGTGTATCGAATATTTCCGAGTAATTTCTCCATTTCTCATGAGGGCTATATTATTATTATTTTCATGAGTTTTTTTCTATTTAATATATTAATATAATGAATTGCATTCATAGATTCCTAAGTGTTTAGGTAGGTCTGCCTTCTTGGTATAAACTTTAACTTGTTCATATGAATTATTTAATATGCTGCCTGATTTTAACTTACATTTTTAGATGTATATTTATATATACATATTGGACTATAATTTTTCCTGTGAACTTATGTTTATTTTTCTTTGAAAAATTCTCAGTTATATTATTTTCTTTTTTACTGTTTGATTTCAAGGAAATAGCTATTCAATTTTTCCCTTGTTTTCAGTTTTTTAAGGTATGATTGACAAATAAATCTTATCTATTTAAACTGTGCAATGTGATGTCTTGATAGATGTATAAATGGAGAAATGCTACCACTGTCAAGCTAAATTAACATATCCATCACCTCACACAGTTACTGATATTTTGTGTGTGGTGAGAACATTTCAGGTCTACTCTTTTTATATATTTCAAATAAACAATACATTATCATTAACTACAGACACCATGTTGCCTCTTAGATCTCCAGAAATTATTCATCCTGCATAACTGAAACTTAGTATTCTTTAAAGAAATAGCCACTGGATTTTTGTTATTCTTACTATATATTTTA
The DNA here is from genome assembly GCF_008728515.1 of Papio anubis. Classification (NCBI taxonomy): domain Eukaryota; kingdom Metazoa; phylum Chordata; class Mammalia; order Primates; family Cercopithecidae; genus Papio; species Papio anubis. Next base: position 11,080,567 of record NC_044980.1, read on the forward strand.
TTTTTTTCTATTATTTTCTGTTTTAATCTCTACTAATTTGTTCCTTCTGCTTTTCTCAGGCTTAGTTTTTGGTTCTGTTTCTAACTTTTAAAATTAAATTCTTAATCAATTCATTTTAGTTTATTTTTGCTAAGAGATGAATACATATTTTGCTGTGAAGATTTCTCTAAGCCCTACTTTGTAGTTATTCTCTAATTTCTAAAAGGTAAGGTTTTCATAACTGTAATTTTCTATGTACTGTGAAAATGTAGTTTGATTTTCTTTGGCCTTACAGTTCCTTAATTAAAGAATTTCTAAGTAGAACAGTAATTCATTTTTCACATTTTTCTTAATTCCCTGCTTTACTGAAGAATCCAATGACGTTTTGTGTGTTGATACACACTAACCTTTAAAAACACCTCAAAATGGGTACTTGCTAGAAAGTTACCAATGAGTGCAAATAGAGTAGTTAATACAAATACATCAATTAGATTTGCCTAATTAATTATTTTACATGTCTATGCACCGCACTTTTTCCTACTTTTTCCCATTGGGCTAATGGAAATGATAACAAAGTTTCTTAGGTCTTTATGTTGCCTTCTCCTCATACTTCCTGAAGTTTCCAATTCATGAATATTAATGTTATATAATTTAATAGATAGTACTTGTTGTGGCTAGATTTTCAATGTAGATTATCTTATTTATCATGGTAAAGTTTATTTCTGTGTTTTGTTTTCTGTCTTTGTCTTGCACTAAACCTCAGTAAATATTGCTATTCACACTGCTATGTTCTTAGGAAAAGAAGGGATTATTCCAACAATATTGTACCCAACCGCCCTTCCTTATCTTCAGACACTTTCACCAACATATCACTCGGGAGCATATGAATGTAATCCAGAAACATGAGACGTCTTCTTGGCCCACTGTGGAATACCTAAGCCTGCTTCAGTGTGTGTGTGTGCGTGTGTGGGTGTGCATGTGTGCACACACGAATGGAACCTTATGCCTCTTTAGCGAATCCAAATCATCAAAGAATCCTACCTCTCCAGCTCCCAACCTTCAACATTTCTCCATCAATAATCTTTTCGAGTACACTCTTTTCTCATTCAACTCCACATTCTCCAGCTCCTGCTTAGAGTCGGTGAGCTGTTACAGAGACCCCGTTGTTTGTCCCATCCAGCTGTTCCTAAGTTTTTCCCCCATATTTTTAAGGAACACAGAATTGGAAACGTTGTTAGTTCTGCACAGGAAGTGAAGAGCCCAGCATTATATTTTGGTATGCCTGCTTCCCCTGTTCCCTCCCACTGGGCATTGGGAAAACTTCTTCAAAATTAAAAATTAATAGTGTTCCTTAGTTACATTGACTATAGGCTTTCCTTTTCTATTCTGTGATTGTCTTTGCTGCTTTCCTTTGTTTCAGAGAGGAGTGGAAATGCCTTTACCTACCAATTTAATCTGAAATTCTCAACATTTTTGAAGCAGTCACAGTTGTATGTGGGAGATGAACAGGTCTAAAAATTTAACAGTCCACAAAATAATTTACACAATAAGATTTTTCCATATGTAAAAATTATATAACATGCTTTTAGTAAATATTTAATTATGAGGGAACATTCTGTAGGATATTATTTACCCCAAGTTTTAACAATAATTAAAAATATTTGAGTTGATTAAGCCTAGTATCCATTGGTTATCTCTCCTGATCCTCTCTCTCCTCCCGTCCTCTGCTCTTCAAAAGGCCCCAGTGTATGTTGTTTCCCTCTCTGTGTCCATGTGTTCTCATCATTTAGCTCCCACACTTATACATGAGAACATGCGATATTTGGCTTTTTCTTCCTGTGGTAGTTTGCTAAGGATAGTGGCCTCCAGCTTCATCCATGTCTCTGCAAATGACATGATCTCGTTTGTTTGTTTGTTTGTTTGTTTGTTTTCATGTCTATGTAGTATTCCATGGTGTATGTGTACCACATTTTTCTTTATCCAGTCTCTCATCGATGGGCATTTAGGTTGATTCTATGTCTTTGCTATTGTGAACAGTGCTGCAATGAACGTACGTTTGCATGTGTCTTTATAACAGAATGATTTATATTCCTTTGGGTATATACCCAACAATAAGATTCCTGGATCAAATGGTATTTCCGTCTTTAGGTATATGAGAGACCACCATACTGTCTTCCACAATGGCGGAACTAATTTACACTCCCACCAACAGTGTGTAAGAATTCCTTTTTCTCCACATATATGAAAAAAAGATGCTTTTAATTGTATTGTTACTGTTCATACTTTGTTTGTATACTTTAAAAAGTCATTTCTTAACTAAAGGTCATAAAGATAATTTCTGTGTTATAGATTTTTTCAGAAGTCTGTTTACAATTGTGAATCCATTTGTGGGTAACTGACATCTTAACAAATGTTAGTATTACAATCTAGGCATATGGAAATCTTTCTATTCATTTAGTGAGATTTAAAATTGTAAAAAATGTGTGACTTAGCTCCATAAAATTTATAAAAAACTTTTGTTAGCTTTTTTTGTAGATATTTTATGCTTTAATGCTATTGTAAATGGCATTCCAAAAGTTATCTTTATACTTCAAAGTTTTTCTTTCAAGTTATGGATCTGTTATTACTTTTAGTGTATTTATTTTCCATCCAAAAAGCTTGATCAATTATTTTTTAAATTTTAATTGTTTTTTAAAATCTTGGCATTTGTTTAGACAATTTTATAGTCATTATTTGAAAATAATAGTAATTTGTTGCTTTGCTTTCATTTTTTCCACTTTTATTTGATTACTTTTTCCCTCTAACTTTACTGCTTAGAATCTTAAGAGCAGTGCTGTATTGAAGTAATAATGGGTATCTGTCTGCTTTCAATTTTTAAAATGAATTGTTTCTAAACCTTGATGCCTCCTTATTTATTTACTTATTTTTCAGACGGGGTTTCAGTATGTTTCCCAGGCTGGCCTTAAACTCCTGAGCTAAGTGATGCTCCTGCCTCAGGCATGTAAATAGCTGGGACTACAGGAATGCACCACTGCTCTCTGCTTCTCCTTATTTCTGTTAGTTTTGCCATATGTTTAGCTAGCCATGCAAATATATGTGTGTGTGTGTGTGTGTGTGTGTATATGTATACACACACACACACACATATATTCACATTCATATTTTTTGGCTATCTTTCTTCTGCCTTTTAAATCTTCCTTCTGGAATTGTACTCCTTGTCAAAACATAAAATTGAGAATTTCCTCTGTTAAGTTTCTGTTGATTAATAAGTTCTATCTTAGGTTTCCTGAAAGTGGCATCATTTCAACTTGGTAATTGAATGACATTTTAACTAAATATAAAACTCTACATTGACTCATTTTCAGCATTTTGTGTCCTCATTCCATTGTCTTCTGGATTCAATTGCTCCTCTTGAAAACTGTGTCAGTGCTTCTAGTTTTCTTTTGTAAGCGTTCTGTCTTTCCAGTTTTTCTTCTTGTCTACTTTTTAAAAATGCCTCCCCCAATTTTTTTTTTTAGTTTTATTACAATCAGATAGATGTACAATAAAACTATTCAAGGTAAAGTTGTGCTATAGGCTGAATGTTTATGTCTCCCCAAAATCTGTAAGTTGAAACCCAATCAATGATATGGTGGTATTTAGAATGAGGGTTTTAGTAGGTGACTTGTCATGAGGATGGAATCCTAATGAACAAGATTAATTTTCTTATATAAGGGACTGCAGAGACTCTCTTCTTTTTTTCATCATGTGAAGACATGGCTAGAAGGCAGCCATCTATGAAGCTGGAAGTGGGCCCTTACCAGACAGCAAATCTGCAAGTGCCTTCATTTGGAATTCCTAGCCCCTATAACTGTGAAAAACACATTTCTGTTGTTTATAAGCCAGTGTATTTTTTTTTTTTTTTCACAGCAGCCCAAACAGGCTAAGACAGAAAATGGGTTCTAACAGGTAGAGTGCTGGTGTAAAAACTACCTAAAAATGTGTAAGCAGCTTTGGAACTGGGTAATGAGAAGAGGCTGGAAGAGTTTTGAGGTGTATGCTAGAAAGAAACTACATTGCCATGAACAGACTAGAAAGGGTGATTCTGGTGAGGGCCCAAAAAAGACAGAGGAGTGCCGTAGAGACGTCCAGTCTTCTCAGAGAACACTTAATGCATTCGTTCCTTCAACCTGCAAACTAGGAAAACTGGCCTCCAGAACTGTGAGAATATACATTTTTAGTTAAGCCACCCAGTTTATGGTATTTTGAATGAAAGACCGAGCAGATTAATACAAGCTCCTTTCACAACTCTAAGGTAACCCAGCATTATGTTTTTGTAACATGTGCAAAACTAATATATTTTCATGTCAATTGTTTAAGAGTGCTCTATGTTTATTTTTAGTCTGACTTCTTTTTGTGAGTCCCTTGAAGGGGTCATTAGCATTTTGAGCATCAGGCAAATGGAACAATAAATTGGGGAATCATTTAAATTTGTGCACAGTCACTTGTGTTACGTTTTTGGCAGTCTCTAGTTTGTATAATTATGTAATTGCTAGCCATCCTGATGTAGGCTGGCTCCAGGTGAGCGTCCACCACTTACTAGGCTGCCTCATTCAAAATTAAGGTTTAATTTTGAATTAAATTAATTTAATTCAAAGGTTTTATGCGGAGGTTTAAGTGCAAAGCTCATATTGTGATACAAAAGTGTTGTTACCTGGTGTTAGAAAGATGTGGGGAATGAAGAACAGGTTGAAATAAATGGAGTCAGAAGTCATTCTGTGGCAAATTTTCAAACAATCAAATGGATAAAATTGTAAACAGATAATATGATTTTCAACAACACTAGTGAAAGCAGAATTTATCTCCTAATACAATAATACTTCATCATTCACTTATATAATGGTATATTTTTAACAATGGGAATCCATGAAATAGAATTTATCAAAACTCTTATGTTTGTATTATACAAACATGTAACAGTACTAAGTTAAGTATGTCTATAGTGGCATATTTATTCATCCAAAATCAATGATAAATGATTATAAACCAGGGTCAATTATCCTGGAAGAGTAATTTTCAACAGAGTGAAACTCTATCCCCATGTCTACCTACGGATGATTGGCAAAGTGTGGATATAATTTTAGTAGTTACAACTATCATCTAGGGGTTAGAATCCAGGGATGCTGCTGAACAACCTACAATCTATAGGACAGCCCCCACAATAAATAAGTATCCAGCCCCAAATGTCAGTAGTGTTGAGGTTGAGGGAGTCCGTCTGGGAGCAAAGACTAAATTATCTCTTTTGCATTATAATTAAAACTCTTACCAAATCACTGTCATATGAAAAGATAATCTATGAATAAGTAGTCAAATATTAATATGTGTATGTGATTGTTAATTGTTAAACATGTTATATCCACACTGTGTGATTTTGCAATGTTTATCACAAACCTTTTAAAATTTGTGATTTTTTTCTCAGTCTAAATGCATTTTGACTTTTACATTTAATTGTATAGTTGTAGGCTTGTATTCTTTTTTTAAAAAAGGAAAACCCCCCAAAGTTTCAGGCCCAAACCTTGGTGGTACTTCTGGAGACCAATCTGGAATATGATAAATATATTAGTTATCTATTGCTGAGTAACAAATCACCCCAAACCTTTTTGGTTTTTGAACAACAACCATTTATTAGCTAATGATTCTGCAGTTAGCAGTTGATCTGGAATCAGCTTCTCCTGGGGTCACTCATGTAGTTGCAGTCATTTGACAGGCTACGTAGGGCTGAATGGATTAGGTGGTCTCACGGATGTGTTTCGCCGATGGCACTGGCAGTCAATCGGGCCCTTAAGTTTTCCTTATTTCCTTTGTGGCTTCCTGAGCACAAGGTTCCAGATGAAGTTCTTTATATTGAAATATCAGGACAGCAAATCAATGGGTCAAGAGTGGAAGCTACTCTGGAATTCAGTGTCACCTCTGCCACATTCTACTAGTTAAAGCAAATTAGGAGGCCAGTCACAGTCAAGGAATGTGGAAATGGACTTGCTTTTTGATGGTGGGCAGCAAAGTAACATTACGAACTCATATGACTATAAGAGGGCTAGGCTTTTATTGGAGACATCATTTTGCACAGAATGCCACAGCCAACATTTACTCAATTTTCTACACTGTAATTAGATATGATGAAGTTTTTTATTTTATCCTCCATTTTTCAAAACCATTCTTTCATATTTTCTGTCAGGTCCCAGCCCATGCTGAGGTCTGAGGGCTGTGGGTGGATAAGTGGCAGATAGCTGAAGAAACACTCAGGGGGCCATAGGTAGGTGAAATACGGCTTTATTCAGCAGTTCTTTCATCAGCAGCTCTCTTACACTGTCTGCTCTGTCTCGGCTGCTTGGTTTGACTGCTCCCATGAACAGCTGCACAGTTGGCTCTTCCTTGGCTTTAGGGTCAGCTACTTAACTCTTTCTCTCTCTGGGCATGAGCCCTTGTACCATGTCAGCAGGGCAATTATACCTTTTAAAGACAATAGTGGCTTAGAGCCAGATGATGAGCCTTCCCATATTAGGCTGCATGGCTGTGATAACAAGCTGAGCTATATGCCTGTGCTCTAAACTCACTGAGTCACGTAGGAAGTTTACCTTGGCCATGTTCCTTACACCATCTACGGCTTTCTAAGATGCATCCTGGATAATTTCTGCAGTTATAGCCTTGAATCTACATATTCTTTTAATTAGTATTCCAATTAGATGTCTAACACTGTTACCAAATTTTCAATTTGCTGATATTATTCACTTCTAGTCATATTGGTTATTTTTCAAGCATTCCTATTCTTTTTATAGTATTTATTTAATTCATATTTTGATTTGTATTTTGAAAAACTTTTCCATATTTATTTTACATTTCATACCTGAATATTTCATTATCTGAAGTTTGTAAGGAGGTGTCATATTTTATTCTTTATTATTTTTAGTGATTCTTAGTAATGGTTTATTTCCCTTTACTTTTATAATTTCTTTTTCTAAATTGTGACCTTATATTCAGTGGGGTATTATCTATGAGAATCCTGTGTGTCTGGATATGAAAATGTCCCTCCAAGAAAGCCCTGCTGGGCTCTCCAAACACTCAGGGATATTGCTCACCTGAATCAGGCACTCCAACTCATGTGAGAGTGCATATGATGAGGAAGTTTTAGAGAAGAACCTACAGATAGAAAAGTATCTTGTCTCCCTTTCTGAAGGGTTCACGTCCTCTCTTCCTAAACCCATCATTTACCAAAGGTGCAGTTCCTCAAGAGAACCACCTCTGTGGGATTCTATTGCCAAGCCCTCCTTTTGCATGCCTGTATTAGTCTGTTCTTATGCTGCTAATAAAGACATACCCAAGACTGGGTAATTTATAAAGGAAAGAGGTTTAATGGACTTACAGTTCCACATGGCTGGGAGGCCTCACAATCATGGTGGAAGGCAAATGAGGAGCAAAGTTACCGCTTACATGGTGGCAGGCAAGGGAGCTTGTACAGGGGAAATCCCATTTATAAAACCATGAGATCTCATGAGACTTATTCACTACCATGAGAAAGTATGGGGGATAGTGCCCCTATGATTCAATTATCTCCACCTGGCCCCACCCCTGACTCTTGCAGATTATTACGATTCAAGTTGAGATTTTGGTAGGGACACAGATTCAAGGTGAGATTTTGGTAGGGACACAGCCCAGCCATATCAATGCCTAATCACATGTCATCTATGTTATGAGGCAATTCACACTGCAGCCTTTTAATTATGAAGTCAGAATGGCCACACTAGCATCACTCACAAGTTTCTACCTCTTGTTTTCAGCTCTCCATGCATTTTGTTACCCGATATTTTCTTCTATTTCCCTAGCTTTGCACTTAAAATCATGGGTGCATATTTTATTCAGCATTTCAGGAAAGGATTTTCTGGATATTTCACCTGCCATATTGCTAGAAATAGCATTTCTACACTACATTATATAGGAGGCATTGTTACATTGAAGCATTACAGCCTGTTCAAAGTTCAATTAAAAAATTAAAAGTTTTAAATTAATATCAACACAATATGAGGATAATACTTTGAAATGGCTTTACTGTTTTCATCTAGTAATTTTTTTCTTAAATGTGCTTGTGTGTTGGTTTTGTTCCTACCTCCTTATTCCTTATATATTAGCTATGAAATAAATCTTTGAAAATATTATCCTTAGAATAAAGGGTAACACACGTTAGGGTGTGTATTTTTATGCTGTTAAATTTGATCAGCCCTTGGTTACTGAGCATATTCTATAAATTAACATTTTAAGAATGTAATTCAAAATTCCTACTCAGTCTCTTGTTGAATAGCCAGGTGAACATGCACAATCTATCAAAGGGTCGATGTCTAGGCTGGGATTGCTCAGAAGAAAGGAAGAGTCTCAGACACAGTTTTTTTGTTTGTTATTGCAATGTAGCTGAAAATAGATTTTTTTAAACATATACCATCCCACGCTTCATTCTGTAGCTATATTCATTAGATACCAGATTTCAGTGCTTGACATTACAAAAAATACTTGTGTGTGTGTGTTTTTAAACAAGATTTTGTCAAATGTGATATATTAAAAAATAAATTTGTATAGACCATGGTGTTTATTAATTTAAAAAGCAAAACCTGTATTTTAGAATTAATATAAATTTACAGTTAAAATCACAGTATTTCTTCAGTTTTTTTACCCACATCAGTTAATACTCCAAGTATCTGAATTACAGCTGCCAAAAATCATTAAAGTTGTTATATTTGACAATTATTTTATGATACTGAGTCCAAAAGAAGAAAGTTAAAATAGAAGAAGTTTACCAAATAAGATTCTATGTAGTTCAGTAGCACACACCAAATCATATCACATTTAATGTTAGATTGTTTTAGTGCCTGGATAAACTTTTTTTATTCTTGCACTTTACTCTGAATATAAAGAGTCTATTTTTTTTTTTTTTTTTTTTTTTTTAGTCTTGCTCTGTTGCCTGGGCTGAAGTGCAGTGGAATGATCCTATCTCAGTGCAGCCTCCGATTCCTGGACTCAAGGCATCCTCTTGCCTCAGCCTCATGAATAGCTAGGCTCACAGGCCTGTGACAAGATGCTCAACTATTTTTTTTTTTCTTATTGTTTACTTTTGTAGAAACAGCATCTCCCTGTGTTGCCCAGGCTGGTCTCGAACTCCTGGGCTCAAGCAGTCCTTCCTCCTCTGCCTCCCAAAGTGCTGGAATTACAGGTGTGAGCCACTTCAGGTATGAGACCTGAAGATTTAATTACATTTGTCCTCTCATTAGCCCGTTCTCTTTGACGAAGTGAGTAATTGGCCCTTTTGGACCCCAGGTGGAGGTGGGAAGTGTGAGAAGCTGTTACTGGGTGGGAGGATGGGAGTAGGCCTCTGAGGTCACCTGAGAGAAGCCATTTACTCCAGGGCAGGGGTGGCCAAGGAAGTGTCTACACCCTCAATCAGATGTGAACTCATCCTGGGGCTGGCCTGGGGCTCCTCCATAGCGCTAAGAGAACAGCCTGGAAGGACTTCCCAGGTGAGGCTTGAGACCCAGACCTGCAGAAGGTGAGGGGAAGCTGCTACCGGGCAATGTCCAGTCTGAGCGCAAGAGAGCCTCCCAAGAAGACAAGAGAGAACAAAATCAACATGGGATATTAGCCACGTCCAGACGACACCACCAGGTTTGCATCTGTGTCTGGCCCTCAGCCCCTTCCCTCCTCCTCACCCCCTTCTCATGGAGGAAACTCAGAGCCACTATAGGGAAGGGAATGGCAAAGAAGAAGGGCAAGGATGCCTACTCTTCCCCGCTCCCAGGGTCCCTCCTCCAGCCCACACTCCCAGAAGCAGGCCTCAGCTGGGAGTGAGAGGAAGTTTCAAATGGGAAAACTATGGAATTGACTCCGTAGGACTTTCAATTCAAAAACAAGAAGGTTACTTGTCTGAAAATGACCTGAAGAGTTTTTGTTATCTGTCACTGACTGGAAAAGTTATGAAACCTGGGCAAGTTTCATCCAAAGTTTATGGAATAAATGGCCCACATTATGGGTTCAAGGGACAATAAAAAGGAAACCAAAAAATGATACTGATTTATTGAGTGAAGCTTTGTCAATAGATAGTTAAGAGCCGGCTTTGTGTTGAAGTTGAGTATCTAGAAAATCAGATACACAGATCTTTCTTATTTAAAAAGACTTCTAAACGACTATATGATATTATATAGTACATGAGGTATTGTAGATTATTTAATGGGCATGTGTATGCAGCTTGTGCTGTGCAAACAATGCTACAATTGATTGATTCGTTGATTGACTCATACATTCACTGATTCAACAAGCATGTAGTGAGCACTGAGTACGTGCCACATTCTCCTAAGAACTTGGCAGGGGATAAACAATTTGTTTGCTCATGGAGTTTCTACTATCACGAAATAGACATCCTTAGGATACTGTTGAGAGTAGACAAGTACTGTAAATTCCTAGCAGAGGAAGTGTTGAATAAAAGAGCATGTGTTTTTGAAATTCTGCTAGATTCTGTTAAATTGCCATCCAAAATGTCATCCCTGTTGACAAACACATCAACCATATAAGGGATTGCCTGTTTCCCAACCCTTCACCTACATGCTATTCATATATTGTTTTTAAATTTTGCAAATTTGATTTGTAAAGCTTGTTCTCAATATCACTTTATATTTCATTCCTTTACCTGTGAGTGAATTTGGACATCATTTGATAACTTTATTTGCCATGTTAATTCTTCCATAACGTATCTATTCATAGCCTTTGGCATCATATTTAATAGGAAATTACACCAGGAAATTAACATTGATACAATGCCATTAACTAATCTACAGGCTTCACTCATGTTTTGACCATCTATTCAAGTTACTGGTCCAGATTGCCCTCCAGGATCCCTGTTGCATTTATTTGTTCTGTCTCCTTAGTCTTCCCCAATGTTAGCTGTTTCTTTGTCTTTTGTGACGTTGACACCTTTGTGAAATATTGGTTATTTAACTGGGTGTCTCTAAAATCGGATTTGTCAGCTATCTCCTTATGATTAAATTCAGATTATCTATTTTTGGCACAAATACCAAAAAGGGATGTCTACCCTTCTGAGTGTAGGATATCGGGAAGAACATGTCACTTTCTCCATCTTATTAACCTTTTATCACTTGCTGGTGTCTTCCAAGCATAACCACCGTAACATTGTTTTTCCCTTTCTAATTAATATCTTGTGGGGCAATACTTTGAGGCTATGCAAATATTCTGATTCTCATAATTTTTTAACTCACTAATTTTAGCATCCATTTATGATTCTTTGCAACAATTATTACCGTGGCATTTGTCAAATGGCAGTTTTTTGGTTTTTTTTTAAATCAGGATTGTGTTTTCATATTTTGATCTCACAAAACAACAACAATGAAGCAAAAAATAGACTTTGGGAACATTGTGTGTTGTGTGATTTGGTTTGCTGGGAAAAGCCATGTCAGCAGAAGCCATATTTTAGGTTGTACGAATAAACATCTAGGAAAACTCAAATACCTGAAGGTATATTTCAATGACCTTCAAAAGACCATTTTTGTAATAAATCTTCCTTGATGAGCATAGTTGATATTAGAGATTATTTGAGAATCTAGACTTATTTTTGGGTGGGGTCATAATATTTTTGTGATATATAAAAATGTGATTGATGGGTTACTTTCAGATTGAAGCATCTCGTGTAACAACTCCTATGAAAAACATTGCTGGTATCTGTCTTCTACCTTAAAAGTGGAATTTTAGATTGAAAAAATAATTGAAAATCTCATGTTCCAAAAAACTTACCACTGTTCAAAAATGTGTCATCCATTTTTCCTTCCATCAATAATAGACTGTTAGATAAAAAGTTGTGAACTTTTAGATCTGTCATCCGTATAATTTACTCATGCTTTATTGGCTTAAAATATCTGCTAGGCAGCAATTGCCAATCTAAAACTTAAATACACATTTCAAATCTAATTATTTGTCAAAGCAACTTTGCAAAAATGTTATTTTTTTGAACATCATCCAAAATTTTCTGTCTAAAACACATTTCCCTTAAAATTCAACTGATATGAAAGACAAGTATGGGTACATTTTGTGGAATATTATTCAAGGAGAAAGAAAATGAGGTATTTAGGTTGATGAAATGAGAGAATAAGCAACTGATAATAATGTAGACCTCCACTTCAAATTGTATTTTTTAAAAAAATCAAATACATTTCTATGACTTATCTCTAACCTCTTTCACATAAGTAGTCGAGTTTTTATCACATTAGTATAGTATATCTGAATATTGTGCTAACATAACAAATGTGTCAGTGACTTAGTTTTTGCATAATTGAGCTCATATATTTATAGCTAAACTAATATTCTGAATAGTTGTTACTTTTTTTCTTGGTCTCTGGGTGGGTACTTGTAGCAGAGTACCCTCAGTTTCATTGTGGACATACAGCGTGAGTGACATTTAAACCTTTCGTTTGTTAAATCATCAATATTTTGAATTTCTTTCTTATAAGAATATAAGCTTAACCTTCCCTGATTAATATAGTTACTAAGATTTCCCCCCTGTCTCCTATGACAACTTAGTCTCCTTAGACTGAATGCTCAGATGTGGGACTGCTGGATCAAAGGTAAGCCTATTTTAAGTTCTGCATTTTTCTAGAGTTATTTACTTTCAAATAAAACGTACAGGAATTCACAGTTACAAAATCAACTGGTAGCCCAGTATTAAATGTATTTTATTCATTCAGTGAACTATGAATGCATCTAGTAAGAGGAAAGATTTAGATTAGGAACTCTCAAATGTTTTGGTCTCAAAATTACTTTATACTCTTAAACAATATTGAGAACTCAAAAACCACTTTTGCTTAATGGGTTGCATCTGTTGATATTTCCCATGTAAGCAATTAATATTGAGAAATTATAAATATCATTATGCACGATTAAGTCTTTTAAAAAGAGCAGTAGAAAATCTATTGCATGTTAAGATAAATAACATTTCTATAGAAAACATTCATGTTTGACAAAATGAGAAATAACAGTGGGAAGAGTGGCATTGTTTTAATTTAAAAAATGTCTGCCTCGCTAGAAGATCCTGGATCTCACAGCTGCCTCTGCGTTAAATCTGTTGTGATAATTTGCACACAATATGGCCTCCGAAAAAGTCTTCTGTACACTTGTGAGAGAATGAGAGTGAAGCAAAAAACTAAGGTCTTAGTATTATCATGGAAACACTTCTGACAAAACTTACAGAACTTCTTATGGTCTGAATGTTGGCGTCCCCCTAAAGATCATGCTGAAATCCTGACTCCCCGAGGTGAAGATATCAGGAAGTGGGGCCTTTAGGGGAATAATTAGATTGTGAGGGCAGAGCCCTGGGGAATAGGATTAGTGCCTTTTAAAGGAGGCCCAAGGGAGCTCTTTTACCCTTTCTACCATCTGAAGACGTGGCGAGAAGGCGCCATCTATGAACCAGAAAGCAGTCGCTCACCAGACATCAAATCTGCTGGCACCTTGATCTTGGACTTCCCAGACTCCAGAACGAACGATAAGAAATAATTTCTTTTTTTTTTTTTTTCGAGACGGAGTCTTGCTCTGTTGCCCAGGCTGGAGTACAGTGGCATGGTCTCGGCTCACTGCAACCTCCACCTCCCGGGTTCACGCCATTCTCCTGCCTCAACCTCCCGAGTAGCTGGGACTACAGGCACCCGCCACCACGCCCAGCTAATTTTTTGCATTTTTAGTAGAGATGAGGTTCCGGTGGTGAGTGGTTCTCTGTTTGGGTATCACAAGGTTGAAATCCAAGCTGAGCAAAGGTCTCATCCGGAGGTTCTGGGGGAAGATCCCCTTCAGAGCTCATTCTTGTAGTTGGCAGAATTTGAGACTGGGGCTTCCTTCAGCTCCTACAGGTTGTTCTCTGTTCCTTTCCATTCAGCCCTGTCTATCTTCAAAGTCAACAATGAATAATCTCCTTGGTTTGGGTATCCTTCCACATTCCATTTCTCTGACCTCCTCATCTGCCACCACATGAGGACCATTCTCTGCTTGTAAAGGGCTCATGTGATTCAGACAGGTCCATACTGATTGTCTTTCTTACAGTCAACTCAGTCATATAACATAACATAATCACTGGATTGCTATCTCATCATATTTAGAGGTTCTACCCATACTCAAAAAGGAGGAAGTTATATATATAGGCCAGGGTCATGGGTCATTTCAGATTGTGCCAACCATAATGAATCAGGGAATCTGGTTACACATGATGTGGTAGACAGCCTCAGAGGGGCCCGCTGTGATCTCCATGCTTGGTATTTGCGCCCTTGTGCATCTCTTTCCTCAAGTGACCTGGACCTAGTGACTCACGTTTAACAATTAGCATATGGAAAAAGGGATGGGATGAACACTGAATAAAAAGGTGTACATTGACTCAAAGGTCACATGGACAATGCGCATTTAAAAACATTACTCTGTGAGGAAAATTTTGGTGACATTGTAGCAGATGATACGGAAATACTGGTCCTTGTGCCGCTATCCAGATTGGAGTAATATTTATCACATACTCACCTACACAGTTGCTGCCATCATTGTCAATGCAGAGCATTAAGAAAGGACCAAATGCCCTAAGACTGAGAGAGGAATACAACTGGAGTGGAAATGTAGTTGTTGGCAGAAAAGAGATGGAAAATATATTTAGGGGTGGAGGTGGGAGTTGGGGTTGAGGAAAATGATGGGAGTGTAGGAACTGTAAAAGCAGAGGTAGGCACACTTACTCTGTTTCAGTTCTTGACAATTGGCAATGTTAAATTATGAATGTTTATTCTTCATTAAGAGTATTTACAATTTTCCTTTCCTGACAATGCTGAACCAAACTGATTGGTTAATACAGTCATAAATTTACCTTCATACTTCATCAAAATTAAATGAATAAGAATAGCTACATAGCGCCTTTATACACATTTCCTCAGTCTTGTTGAAAATGCTGAGGGGAGTATGTTGCTTTAAAAATGTGTATTGTATGGTGGAATCTAGAATTAAACTCCTAACTTAAGGTTGAATTTAATAAAAAGCAACAGGAGCAGAGTGCCAGGCCCACTCGATTGTGTTAGAAAATTCTATTTTATTTACTCTGCACTTCTCTGTCTTATGAAACCTGACTTTTTAAAAATTAAACTTAGATTCCCAACTCTGAGACTATATTCAGCATATTTGCTTTCTCCGCTTCTTTGCTTCTATTACTCCCCAGGGCCATCTTTGTCTCTTCCCCAGTAAGCCAACTTCCATTGCTGACCAAAATATGATACATCAACATTTACCATCTTTCCGTGTTATTGCTTAGTTTCATTGCTCTATTCATTTTTACAATCTCCCACCAAGCCCTCCCCTTTTTATGTTTTTATATTTCTCTTCTCTGGAGGCTATTTTTTCCCTTCTTATGTCTTGCACTAAATTTCTATTTTGAAAAAAAAAATACTTGCACTGCTTTTTTCTTAATCAAGAGTAAGCCTGAACTCTAATACATATTCTCAGGCATTGCCAATTGACTTTACTGATTCCTGAAAATCATCCATTGGTTGCCAGTTCTGTACCATTATCTCCTGGACAGTGAGATCACTAACAAATGCCCTTACGGAGAACAGTTGGTATTGGATGTTTTAATCAGATTGTAACTATTTTTTTAGGTGTCCCTAAAGAATTCCTAAGTCTTTCTTCTTGGCCTCAGAAGTTTTGAGTCATAAGTTTTCTTGGATTTTATACCATTAGAGCTGGAGACCATTCTATATTTCCTTATCTAAAGTCTCTGTGATAACTGCTTTCCCTATATTCTTATTTTCTCATAATGCTTATAATCATTCAGCTTACAATGCTTATAACCATAAGCATTATAACTGCTTTCCCTGTATTCTTATTTTCTCATATTGCTTATAATCATAATGGATTCAGGTATAATCTATGCAACTTTAATATTCATTAGGTATGATGGTTTCAGATATGAGGATGATCCAAAATATTTGGTGCCATGTATCTGGAAACCTTTTAATGAAGGTTATTAAATTCTAGGGAATCACAGAAAGAAGCATGGGGAGACATTTCCAGGACAAAGAACAAATGTTGCAGGGGCAAGCTGATTTATTCTTTCATATTCTATATCGCTCTTACAAATATTGCCCTCTCTCCCACCTCAGCTTGGTAATATATATACGTTTATAATTTTTAAAGAGGGATAAATTGGTGATGACTTATTTACAAATGTGTATTAAATATCACTTGAATCAGTTCTTAAGACTGACTCAAGCTATAACTTAGTATAGAATGTTTGAGTTTCCTGGTTATTTCTCTCTTTCCCTCTTCTTATGCAGATCAAACACTAGGCCCCACATCTAACATTGCTGATTTAAATTGAACTTGGAAGAGTATGTTTTACATTGGAGGAACCTGATTACAGTGCATAATGTCTTCACAGATAAGTGCTAATGTGGTAAATGGTGCCATATTTTGGAAGGCAACTGGAAAATGACACATGGCGAGCTTGGCAATACAACAGTTGTGAAGCAGTTCATGATCAGCCTTGGAAAACTGCAGAGAGATGGCAGGCAATGACAGTGGTTCAGGCCTTCCCTGATTTATACAGGAAATTAACATCAAAGTGGTGTGTATACAAATTTTTAAGAACATAGTTATCCTTACGGAAAAATAATATGGAAGGTAAAATTTCAAAAGAAAACTCTAAGATAGACCTATAAATTGATCATTTTGTTTTCAGAGAACTTGAAAGTGAATTTGATGCTTAGTTTAATCAAATTAGAAGTCGAATAGGGCTGTATGATTAAATTCCACAATGGATCGTAAGTTAAAAGTAAACCATCATTCCTATTAATGTTTCTATAAATCTAATCATAATTTTGTGGTACTCTGATTCATAATGTACATTAAAGTATAAAAACAGAACCTATTTTTAAGAAGAAATGATTATCTCACTATTAATATGAAAAGGAGAATGTACAATTGATATTTGGAGGAAAAATTATCATTCCCTACATGTTTTATGTGTTGCCTTAAGAAAACATCTGGGAGCAAGGAAACAAGAAACTTCTGGGATTTATCAAAGGATTATTCATTCTTGATTCTATGGGGCTGCATGGTCTTTTCAGTTGGGCTGGCCTAGGAAATAAGAAGAAAGATCACTGCTGGCAAAGTATGCTTTTCTATGAGACCAAGTTTGCATATCCTTGTACCAGTAAACAAACAATGCAACCTCCAATAAAAGCTCAGGCATGGAAAATAACTGTTATAGGATAAGAAGAAGTCATTTAATGTTTAATGATTTAATTTCTCCTGTGTAATTATTTATATGCTCAGTAAGTAAGCTCTAAATCTAAAAGTCATGAAAATTAGTCAAAAGAGGCTAATTCTAGAAACAAGACAATGAGAAACAATTGATACTTTTGCACGGAGAATGATGTCATCAATGATCGGTTTCATAAAAACTGTGAGTGCAGAGAGCAGTTTTTAACATAATAATGCAGTTCTGTTGGCAAGTCAAAAGTAGTTTGTTATTAATAATAGATGAAGCAATAATATTTTCAAGTAATATTTTAATAAACTGGTAGAATCTAGAGAATTCTTTGATATTTATTGAGGGGGTAAAATCAGTGTAAAGTTATAGTTTTCATGCAATTAATTTCACAAAATTCCTATTCATGGGCTTGTGTAGTGCAGGTTAACATTACATATCATTTGTTTTGTAGAAGGGGAAGACGAGAGATCATTAGTGAACAGGTTTAAGATATCCTGTGTTTAGGGAGTGTGATTATTGCGTGGGAAAATAATCCATGAGTGAGGTTTGGAGAATTAAGCGTAGGGAAACCTCAGTGAGACTGAGAGAGAGAAGAAACGTATGAAAGGGAAAATAGAGGTTTTGGTATTTCTGGAAGAGGTAGAATTCGTAGTCCTCAAACAGTACTTCTGCCCTTCTTCTGTAATGCTAGAAACCACCTGATTTCAGCTAAATATGTGATCGTCTGGTACAAACACTATGTTTCCCAGTTGTGTAGACAGTTAAGTGTGACTACGTGACCGTGTGTCCAAGAATTGTTCAAAGAGATGGCAGATGAAGAGATGTATGCAACGTAATGGTTGTGCCCTTAACAGGAAATAAATTGCCCTCTCCTTTTTGTCTTTGCCCCCTCCTGTGTGCTGCAGTGCAGACGTGATTGCATAACCTTGAATCATGTGGATGACCCTAAATATTGCAGAGCATCCCTAGATCAGAAGAAACCAGGTTCTTTTTTTTTTTTTTTTTTTTCTTTTTTTTTTTTGAGACGGAGTCTCGCGCTGTGTCACCCAGGCTGGAGTGCAGTGGCGCGATCTCGGCTCACTGCAAGCTCCGCCTCCCAGGTTCAGGCCATTCTCCTGCCTCAGCCTCCGAGTAGCTGGGACTACAGGCGCCCGCCACCACGCCCGGCTAGTTTTTTGTATTTTTAGTAGAGACGGGGTTTCACCATGTTAGCCAGGATGGTCTCGATCTCCTGACCTCGTGATCCGCCCGCCTCGGCCTCCCAAAGTGCTGGGATTACAGGCTTGAGCCACCGCGCCCGGCCCCGAAACCAGGTTCTTTTGATGACCCTATGTTGCCCTGGTCTACATGCCTCAAACTGTATGCAGAAGAATGATAAACTTCCATCTAGTTTAAATCATTGTTAATTTGGGTTTTTGTTACACTAGTATCTGAACCTACATCTTAACTAATGCAGCATTTATATATTAAGCAATTATAGAATTTTGTCTTTTTCTAATAATTATGGCTTTCCTGAGGACCTAGATTACAAAGAGAAGATTGGCATTCACATCTGTAGGCAGCCTTATTATTTTTTTTTTATTGCAAGCTGTTCTCATGCAAGAGTACAAAAGAAGGCCAGGGGAATGATAAAAAATAGTGTTCAAAAATTCAACTCAATCTGCAAATTTCTGTTTGGTAACCCTGTTTTGTATTACCATGGAAATTAATATCTAGTGATGAAAATTGGGGTATTTTTGAAACATGTAAGGATGGATGTGGCAAATATGACATTTGAACCAAGTTAGGCATGAAAGAGGACTCAACTGACAGGCAAATTGGAGATAGAAGGAAGTCAAGATTGTAGGTAAATTGTGAATCTATGAGATTGGCTAAACTTTTAGAGATTGACAGGAAATAGAAAAGAACAGATAAGTTGGAAGGAGCATTTCATAATGTTCTGAATTTTCGAAAAGAAGAAATAAGGAAAGCCAATCCAAAAGTAAGAGGTGCATTAATGTCCTCTGGTATCACACAATCAGGGGAGAATATTGAGGAAGAATAGCTCAAAGACAAAGAAAGAAATAGAAAAGAACCATCAGGAAGCAAGTAAAGTTAACCAATTATGATTTTGTAAAAAGGATGAGTCTTTCTAAAATTAAGCAGGAATATGAATATGTACATCTAATACCCGAATTTCTAAATGCCCAGATTTCTAAAGAACATTCTCCAAGCAGAGCTCCTTGGAGAATTGGGGTTGGGGGAGAAAAAATACAAGATGAATCTGGAGCATCTTGTGATGAGTAAGCAAGCCCTTGAAAAAGAAAAAGGTAAGAAAAGGGGAAATAAAAATGGACATGTCCATAGGACTTAAGACACAATTTGAAAGAGCTGTCAGTAGATTAATCTGGAACCATGTGAATAACAAAATATTTATAGTATTTGCATTTTAACCCAAATAACACAATAAATATCGATAACCCTAATCTGGTATAAATTAATGTTGAATTAATAAATAAGTAAATAAATAGGGGAGAAGAGATATCTCCTTACAGAAGAATTCCATTCAATAAATGTGGAAGTAAAAGGGGAATTAGAAAATCACTGTTAGAGCACTACAGTAATAATTGCTGCAGGCAACTTCCATAATGAATGCTGAACCGATTAGGCTAGGATAAGCAGGATATTTTTACAGCCTCAAAGTAATTTCCCCAAAATATTTATTAATTACTGTGTTGATTTTAAGATATTTCATAGATACTTTCATACACTTCTTTCCGGAAGAAGGAGCTTAATTCTTCTCCCTGTGTATGTGGGCTGGGCTTAGTGACCTGCTTCAAATGACTAGAGCCTGCAAAGAAGAAACAAATAGTAATTCTACAGTGGAACTTGCAGATACCACCTGTACCAAATGATGAAGATTAACATCCCCAGTAATAAGATATATGGAGTTCATGTGCACCCTAATATGATGGGATAAGTAGGGCACATCACTTCTCTGTCATTCCTTTCAGGAACTCTATAACCTTATTCTCATCACGAGAAAAGAGCAGACAAATCCAAATCAAGGGGCATTTTACAAAATACGTGACCAGTAATCTTCAATGTCAAAGCTATGAAAGATGAGAAGACTCAGGAACTGCCACAGGTTGGTGAAGACCATGAAAAAAAAGACAGATAAATGCAATGTGATATCCTGGCTTGAATCCAGAAATATACAAATTACACTAGTGGAAAATCTGGGAAAATCTGAACCAAGTCATTTGTTAAAAATGTTGTGTCAATGTTTATTTCTAACTTTTAATAATTATACCATGAATATAAGCTGTTACATGAGCAGGATATGAGTAAAGGTTATACAATAAAATTTTGAATATATTATCTTTGCAACATTTTTGTAAGTCTATAATGATTTCACATTAAAAGTTTATGGACATAAACATATTTTTAAAAATACCTATAGCACTAGAGTCAAGTGCACAGTTTTTCACACTATCAGAATCTCTAATTTCCACCTATAAATTACATGTGGGGAAGTGATGGACTAGAATTGATAAAAGATCCAGATTATACACTGTGATAGCAAAGTACTTGAGTCTGAGACTCAAAATAGTACCTAATTAAATTATGAACAAAATATACAAGAAAAAGACAAAAGATGTGTAGAAAAGAAAAATACTATACCGAATGAATAGTCATGAGTGGTTGGAGGTCAAAAAATAATTACACACGGGCAACATCAAATTTAATTAAATTCTCAATTTGATAGATATTATGTTCTTGCCTTGCAAGGTAAAACAGTGCTTTAACCGAAGAATTTATTAAATTTAAACGCAAGTTCTAAAGAAGCTGCTAGTGTCATGCGGAAGGTAAAATTTAGGAGAAACTGAGGAAATGGGACTCAAGATGAAAATTTAGCAAAGTAATTTCGAAGAGGAACATTTTTATATTCATTCATGACAGCATCATGGCCAACTGTGCTGATCTTCATAGATTACCTTCATCTCTAAAATGTATCTTCTGGTCTGAAGACAGCACCCGTGAATGTAGCAGTAATGACATGGAATACTGAATTGAAACATGTGACTTTATGACAACTTTCAGACAGTAGATGTGATAGGTTGAATTATTGCCATGATACTTTACTCCTCCCTTTTCACCTGACTTTGCTGCTTCTTCAATCAGAGGGAGAGATATTATAATTCCCTGCTTAAAGCTGTCTTTGGCCAATTTAATGTTAGAAAACTTGACAGGAGCAAACCCTTGAAATGTGTTTTGTACATTAAGGCTTGCTGTCTCGCACTTTGGGGATGCATGGCAAGAACGTGGCCCCAGCTGGTGCACTGGTCCCAGAAGGATGAGAGACACGTGGTGCAGATGTGGCTTCTACTTGGAGCTTAGAGGGAAGCCCTGAGGAGCCCAGTTCACATCAACCAAACCCCAGCCAACTCTCACACAAATGAGAACACTATTATATAAAGCTGTGGAGAGAGTTTTATGGTGTTTGTAATGTAGGTTTAGTATGGTAATAAGTGACTGATAGTAAGTGAGAATTGGTGTCTTCTTGCTTTAGTTTTGACTTGGATTCAAATAAGAAAGAGATTAGACTCGAAAGTGTATGAGGTAAAAATCACTGTAGGGAGATATTACAGAAATACGTCCTAGGACACTTGAACATCTGAACATATATACTGTACTTAGTATATAGCATATTATATATATATTTATATATGTATAAAGTATACTATCTATATTAATCAAATATATAATCAAATATATCAAAGTAGTACCGAATTAAATTATGAACAAAATATACAAGAGAAAAGTATGTAGAAAAGAAAAATAGTATCCTGAATGAATAGTAATGAATGGTTAGAGGCCAAAAATATATAGCATAATATATATATGTATACTCTATATATTAATATAGAGTACACTTTTATATATAAAACGGCAAAGAGTGAAGTTTTTTAAGCAGATTTTCAGAGGAAGCCATGCTGTGAGCCCCACTCCTCTGCTCCTTGCATGTCCCTCCCAAGTCAATGCAGTAGTTTTTCATGGGGTTAATGGAAGTAAAGTACAACATATGCTGATGTCTAGGGTTTTGTGCAATAGGATCTCCTAAAAGGATAGGGATTAGAGGACCTGGGTGACACACTCAGGTTGAAGGCTGGATTGTGGAAGGCATGGAAAGACTTCTAGGCATGGAGTAGGGATGCGATCACTCAGGTCAATGAGTCTTCAAGGGCCTGACATAAGCTGGGAATAGGTGTGAGGAGGAGAGACAAAGAGAGAAGATGACAAACAGCTTCGTTCAGTCTCCAGGTTTTCAGCCTGAAGCAGGACTGATTTTAGGAATGGGTGAGAGAAGATTTAAAGCTTTTATATATCAGTATGTTTATTATATGATGGAATGAACCTCTTACTTATTGAATAGAGGCTCTATTAATGACTGAAAGTGATCATAATACTTATTGTAGGATAATAGATCAAAATTGTACTATGTTGGACTAACTCAATAAATTGCTTCATTTCTTTTGTCACACAAAAGGTGATATTTCACTTTTTTATATTGAAAATTGATCATGCTATGCTTTCTTTAAAAACATCTGTTGTATATATTTCTGAAGGTGAAGTGGCTTCAGTCAGTTACATATATTCAATTTATTCTATTCTTTTCAAGTATATTAGATGACTTAGATTTAAAAATCTGTTGATTAATGTTTTAGCCATAAATTCAGTGCTTTAGCAAATATTGAATGAAAAGTTAAGTGGCTAAATATAATGAGTGGTTATGAATTTCTATTGCATACTCATACCTTCTTTTCAACATAAAAATGTTTTAAATTACTTTTTTACAATGAGAAAATTGTATCCCATGGAATCAGGGTACATGTTACTGAAGAACTACATGCATGCATAGATATTATTTAACACTGAATACAAATTGTTATATTTTACATATTCTATTTATAAATCAAGAAACAATGGGAGATATATAGAATATCCTAAAATAGATTTAAATGATGCAATGGAATAATGATATTTTTAGAAGATACCAAGAGAACATGGAGCTCATTTAATCCATTTTAAAATTTTAAATTGTATTGATGAGGATATTTGAGCCTGTAAAAAAAAAAAAAAAAGATAAAGTGGAAGAGATTTTTAAGGTCATATCCAGAGTATACATGATACTTGACCTTCTAGTTCTTCTCTCTTTTCATTATACCTTGCAGTAGTGTCTAACTTACAACTTACTCTCAAAAAATTCTACAAATTTTTTTAAAAAGGGATGCATATTCAAATGATAGTTTATAACACACTGGGGATAATGCTACACTAAAGTGAACAATTTACTATTATTAAAAATAATCGGATAGATATCAGTTTGAAACAACAGAACAGTTCTAAACATTATTCTTAGGCTATATTACATAAAATAAATATGTAAATTGTACATAAAATTCATATGTAAATGTTTGACAAAATATTCCACTCTTGCTTTTGCAATTATTGTTAAAGCATCAACAATTATTTAAATTAATTACTAAATATTATCCGTGAATTCTTGAGAAATAAAAAATCCAATGTTGTTCTCTCTTCATAATAACAAGAAATAAAACTACTATTTCTGAAAAAAAAAATCTATAATCTTGGTGATAGATTATTGAAAATTACCTGAATTTGCTAGATTTGAGTTTTATAATAGATTACAGAGTGGCTGAAAATACAACTCAGTGTATTATAAGTTAACCCCAGTAAGAAGTAACTTTCCCTTCTACTCTTGCAATATCATTATTTACTAATAACTGCAAATATATTTACCCGTTATAGGTCTTTACATTTTCAGTGGTCATTTTAAAACAACATGCAAGAGACCTTGCTTGTGAAGCCAGTTTCAGAGAGGCAAATCTCAGAGACTCTTGTACTTATGACCCACCTCTGCCCTGCTTCATTGAGTTAGGAACTTACATTATATGGAGTTAATTGGGTCATGGAAAGAAAGACATGTCTTTTGTCTAAAACCTGGTTAAGTAAATCTTGAGCTGTGAAAAAAGAATTTTTGAATGGCTCCACTATATCACAAACTCCTCAGCACTCCTCCTGTGGCCTAGTAAGAAGAAAGAAAAGGACAAAAAGGAGAGAACAGCAAAAAAAGTTTGAAGAAAAAAGGAAAGGAAGACAATATGTTCAGGAAAAGAGTAATCTTGTTCAAGAGAGGAACAGCACTTTCCAGAAGTAAATTAGAACCCACATCACCCTCAACTCCTACACTGAAGTCATAAATTAAAACAAACTAACAAACAAACCAAAAAACAGTCGTTTTGGGTTAGTTTGCTTTTTACGGTTGATTCTGAGTTACTCAAAATTAGGTTTTAAGCAGATCTGTTAATATGTTCATGAATTTAAAAAGAATTTGGACATATTGGAAATAGATACATTGCTTTCAAACAAATGCAAAATCATTTCTACAAGTAATTTATATATGATTTATGTAAAGTATGTCAATGTCATTTGGTAGAGGTCAAATTATGATACCAGGTCACTCATTCCCCTGGTCTGGATTTCTGATCATTACCAGTGGTAAATCTAGGAAGAGTGTTGAGGAGTGTGATAGATGTCAGCAAGCATTCTAGAACTTGTGATCCATTAAAATTCCCAAATAGACCATAGAACATCTCCATAGGTATGCTTTAGGAAGAGGTGAAGGTGGTGAAATGTTTGGAGAATGACTGGTTTTAGGTTAAATTCTGCCAAAATACACAAGAAATGAAACAAGTGGGTCCTTGAATACAGAGATTCATTCGGCATATTGCTGTGTATGTCATTATATTTTTCTTGAATTGTTCCATATGAGGTTATTTTGAGGTCAGACCCCAGGATGTGTTCCTTAGCATTGGTTTTCCTGGCATTTATACCAGTTGAGCCCACAAGGTAATAGAGTTGATGGTAAAACATTTCCTGGATCCAAAATATTAACCCAACTTCTTTTTCTACCATTATTGCTTCATTCATTTGGATTATCAAGACAATAGCAGCTTCAAAATCTCCTGATTAAAATGCACTTTGGAGAGGTGTTTAACCATCAACTAAATTGGCGGCTAACTGGAATACTTTACACATGCCAAAAATACTTCCAGCATTTGTGGAAATAAGTGCTTCCTTGAGAGGGGTCTGGATGGTTTATCCACAGGTACCATCACAAGCATGAGCTTTACTGGGCTCATGTCTCAATGAGTATAAGTCTTGAACACACCGTAAGCATTAAAAAATTATTACAAATAATTAATAATAAAAGAAAAGTAAGTATAAATAAATGTGACTGGAAAATAGAGGGAGGAATCCAGAGAGGAATCCAAGATGGCAGACTACATTGGAAACTATCTAGGTCTGACACCACAAGGATAAAGTCCCACTGTGAGATGGTACGGAGGCTGCTGTGGTAGTTTCTCTTTACAATTGAGCAAAGTCTTCCCCTTCAAAGATTGGTGATTTGTGCCTCATAGCTCAGTTTCTAAGTGACTTGTGTTCAATGTAAGCCCAGTTCCTGTGACTCTGAACCTGGAATTCTGTTCCCTGGAAAGAACCATAATTAAATTTATGCAGCTTTTCTTCTGACAGTAATTAAAGTTAGTTATTCATATTCAATTCCATTTCCAAATGAATATCTTTCATCACTTTCATCTGCATTTTTCAATTTTTTTACGATGAAAAAGTTAGTCTTAGTTTCTGATAAATTATGACTCTCTCAGGAAAATTGATCTTTGTAAAATATACTCTTTCCTAAAGTTACATTTGCAATTTAAAACAGGTTAAATAGTAGAAGTGTGTGTGTGTGTGTGTGTATGGGTGTGTGCACATGCACATGAAACTTCAAAAAAAACTGTCTTTTGTCAATTTTTTTTTTTTTTTTTTTTTTTGAGAAGGAGTCTCGCTTTGTCACCAGGCTAGTTTTGTCAATTTTTAATGGGATTTTTTTTTCCTTTTACTTGTTGAGTTGTTTAACTTTCTCATAGATTCTGGATATTAGACCTTTGTCAGATGCATAGCTTGTGAATAGTTTCTCCCATTCTGTAGGTTATCTGTTTACTCTGTTGAATTTCTTTTCCTGTGCAGAAGCTCTTAAGTTTAGGTTTCCCTTGTCAATTTTTGTTTTTGTTGCAATTGCTTTTGAGAACTTAGTCATACATTGTTTTTAAAGTCCAATGTCCTGAATAGTATTTCATAGGTTTTCTTTCAGGATTCTTACAGTTTGAAGTCTTACATTTAAATATACATTCCATCTTAAGTTAATTCTTTTATATAGTGAAAGATAGGGGTCCAGTTTTATTCTTCTACATGTGGCTAGCCAGCTATCCCAGCATATTTGTTGACTAGGGACTCTTTTCTCTATTGTTTGTTTGTGTCAAATTTGTGGAAGATCAGATGACTGTAGGTATGCAGTTTTATCTATAGGTTCTTTATTCTGTTCCATTGGTGTATGTGTCTGTTTTACTACCAGTGTGATGCTGTTTTGGTTACTGTAGCCTTGCAGTATAGTTTGAAGCCAGGTAATGTGATGCCTCTGGATTTGTTCTTCCTGCTTAGGATTACTTTGGCTATTTTGGTTATTTTTTTATTCCATATGAGTTTTAGAATGTGTTTTTCTAGTTCTGTGAAAAAAAAAATGACTCTGGTACCTTGAAAGGAGTAGTGTTGAATCTAAAGATTGCTTTGGGCCATATGGCCATTAAAAATTGATTTTTTCCAGTCCATGACATGGAAGGTTTTTCCATTTCTTTGTATCATTTTTTATTTCTTTCAGCAGTATTTTGTAGTTCTCCTTGTAGAGATCTTTCACCTCTTTTGTTAGGTGTATTCCTAAGTTGGTTTTTGCGGCAGATATTGTAAATGAGATTGTCTTCTTGGTTTGGCTCTCAGTTTGGACATTATTGGTGTATAGAACTGGATCCCTTCCTTACACCTTACACAAAAATTAACTCAAGATGGATTGAAAACTTACACACAAGATCTAAAACCATAAAATCCCTAGAAGAAAACCTAGGCAACACCATTCAGGACATAGGCATGGGCAATGACTTCATGACTAAAACACCAAAAGCAATGGCAACAAAAACCAAAATTGACAAACGGGTTCTAATTAAACTAAAAAGTTCTGCACAGCAAACTATCACCAGAGTGAACAGCAACCTACAGAATAGGAGAAAATTTTTGCAATCTATCCATCTGACAAAGGGCTAATATCCAAAATCTACAAGGAACTTAAACAAATTTGCAAGAGACAAACAAAAAACCTTATCAAAAAGTGGACAAAGGATATGAACAGACACTTCTCAAGAGAAGACATTTATGTGCCCAACAAACCTAGGAAAAAAAGCTCATCATCACTGGTAATTAGAGAAACGCAAATCTAAATCACAATGAGATACCATCTCACACCAGTTAGCATGGTGATCATTAAAAGTCAGAAAACAACAGATGCTGGAGAGGATGTGGAGAAACAGGAATGCTTTTACACTGTTGGTGGGAGTGTAAGTGTAAATTAGTTCAGCCATGTGGAAGACAGTGTGTGATTCCTCACTGTCTAGGATCTAGAACTGGAAATACCATTTGACCCAGGAATCCCATTACTGGGTATATACTCAAAGGATTAAAAATCATTCTACTGTAAAGACACATGCACATGTATGTGTATTGCAGCACTATTCACATAGCAAAGTCTTGGAACCAACCCAAATGCCCATCAATGATAGACTGGATAAAGAAAATGTGGCACATATATACCATGGAATACTATACCGCCATAAAAAGGATGAGTTCTTGTCCTTTGCAGGGACATGGATGAAGCTGGAAACCAGCTTTCTCAGCAAACTAACACAGGAACAGAAAACCAAACACTGCATATTCTCACTTATAAATGGGAGTTGAACAATGAGAACACATGTACACAGGGAGGCAAACATCACACACTGGGATCCTGTGGGAAGGTGGGCGGCTAGGGGAGGAATAGTATTAGGAGAAATACCTAATGTAGATGACAGGTTGCTGGGTGCAGCAAACCACCATGGCACGTGTAACAAACCTGCATGTTCTGCACATGTATCCCAGAACTTAATGTATATATATATTTTTTTTTTAAAAAAAGAAATGCTGCTGTGTTTCATACATTGATTTTTGTATCCTGAAACTTTACTGAAGTCATTTATCAGTTCCAGGGAACCTTTTGGTAGAGTCTTTTAAATTTTTTTAATTTTTAATTTTTGTGGGTACACAGTAGGTGTATATAGTGATGGGGTATATGAGATGTTCTGATACAGGTATGCATTGCATAACAATTACGTTCTGGAAAATGAGGTATCCATCCCCTCAAGCATTTAGTCTTTGTGTTACAAACCATCTAATTATACTTGTTATTTTTAAATGTACAATTAAATTATTATTGACTATAGTTACCCTGTCGTGCAATCAAAATGCAATAAAAAAAGTCTTATCCATTCTTTCTAACTATATTTTCTGTACCCATTAACCTTCCCCCACCCTTCTGTCACCCCCTGCACTACCCTTCTCACCCTCTGGTAGCAGTTCTTCTGCTCTCTATGTTCATGAGTTCAACTGATTTGATTTTTAGATCCTGCAAATAAGTTAGAACATGATATTTGTCTTTCTGTGGTCTGGCTTATTTCACTTAACATAATGACCTTCACTTCCATCCATTTTGTTGCAAATGACAGGATCTCATTCTTTTTTATGGCGGAGGCTTTAGGGTCTTCTAAGTATAGCATTGTATCACCAGTGAAAAGAGATAATTTGACTTCTTTTCCTATTTGGATGCCTTTTATTTCTTTCCCTTGCCTGATTGTCTGGCAAGGACTTTCAGTACTTTGTCGAACAGGAGTAGTGATAGTGGCTATGCTTGTCTCTTTCTGGTTCTCAAAGGAAATACTTCCAGTTTTTGCCCATTTAGTATAATGTTGGCTATTGTATTTTCATAAGATGGCCCTTTCTATTTTGAGGTTTTTTCCTTCTATGTCTAGTTTCCTGAGGGATTTTATCATGAAAGGATGTTGGATCTTATCAAAAGCTTCTTCTGTGTCTATCGAGATGATTATATGTTTTTTTAAAATTCTGTTTATGTGGTGAATCATCATACTTATTGATTTGCTTATGTTGAAATGACCCTGTATCCCAAAAATGACACTTCTAGAAGGAAGACATACAAGTGGCCATCACACATGAAAAAACGTTCAACATTACTAATTACTAGAGAAAAGCAAATCAAAGTCACAATGAGAGGTATCATTTCCGTCTCATGTCAGTCAGAATAGCTACTATTAAAAAGTCAAAACAAAAAACACAAAAACAACACGTGGTGGCAAAGCTGCAGAGAAAAGGGAACTCTTACACACCGTTAGTGGAAATGTAAATCAACTCAGCCACTGTGGAAAGCGGTTTGCAGATTACTCAAAGAACTTAAAATAAAACTACTATTCAACCCAACAATCCCATTACTGGGTTTATACCCAAAAGAAAATAACTTGTTCTACCAAAAAGACACACGCACACATATATTCATCACAGTACTATTCACAATAGCAAAGACGTGGAATCAACCTAGGTGCCCATCAGTAGTAGATTGGATAAAGAAAATGTGGTACATATACACCGTGGAATACTATGCAGCCATACAAAAGAACAGAATTGTGTCTTTTGCAGCAACATGGATGCAGTTGGAGGCCACTATCCTAAGCAAATTAATGTAGGAACAGAAAACCAAGTACTCCATGTTTTCACTTATAAGTGGGAACTAAACAATGGGTACTTAAGGACATAAAAATGACGAAAATAGACACTGGGGACTACTAGAGGGTGGTGGGGAGGTGGGAGGGCAAGCGTTCATAAACTAACTATTGGGTACTATGCTCAGTACCTGGGTGATGGGATTAATAGTATCCCAAACCCCAGCATCAGACAATACACCCAGGTGGCAAATCTGCACACGTACCCCCTGAATCTAAAATAAAAGTTGAAAAAAATCTGGCTGAATATTGTTTTTATATTTCAATCATAGGAATAAAAAGTGAAAGTTGCTGTATCAGTATTTGCTTACCTACTCATTTCTTCATGTCCTGTTCAGGATTTTGACATTGTGATCAATAAATATTGCTTCAAAGAAATAATAAAGGTCAGGCGCCGTGGCTCATGCCTGTAATCCCAGCACTTTGGGAGGCCGAGGCGGGCAGGTCGCATGAGGTCAGGAGCTTGAACAGACTGGCCAACATGGCAAAACCTCGTCTCTGCTAAAAGTAGAAAAATTAGCCATATGTTGTGGCGGGCGCCTGTAATCCCAGCTACTCAGGAGGCTGAGGCACGAGAATCGCTTGAACCCAGGAGGCGGAGATTGCAATGAGTCAAGATTGCTGCACTGCACTACAGTCTGGGCGACAAGAGTGAGACTCTGTCTCAAAAAACAAACAAACAAACAAAAAAGAAACAAATAATAAAAACGCACATTTAGTTTTATTTTAGGAAGTATTATTACGTAAGCATGTTGCCTTATCTCATTCTTTGAAGTTATCCTTTGCTTAATCATTTTTATTTATATTCTTGGAAGGCAATATTGCTAAAAAGGTTTTTGGCAGGAAATTACTGAGTCAAAATTTCCAAAAAAGGATATTGCATCATTCATTTTATGAACTTTGCATTCTGAAGGTTCAGCATCATTTGAGGTTTCTTTGAAAATCATGTAAATACTTCTACATCTTTTAAGGATTTATGAAATTAATGAATATGTTAAAATAACTGTTAAAATTTCAAAACTGGATGGTAAATGAACTGCAGTAATTTGCCAATGTCAGTTTTCCTTTAACCATCTCTTTCATCTCTCGTTCTCATTTCACTTGTTTTAAAGATAGACGTTATTGCTAATCAGATGCACTCACCATTTCAAAGTGATCTGTCTTTTCTAGATAAATACATATTTTCACTGATTTTTAAATTCCAGAATGGAATCAAATAGAAGCAAGGTGTGTTTATTTCTTTGTGAATTCCAGATTACACAATTTGGAGCCTGGAATAATGATTTCCTCATGAAGTTAATATTGTGAATAACCACTTTACTTAAGTCTCTGTGCCAAGTTAAAATCAGAAAATGCATTGTTTACTGGCAGTAGAACAGGTATTGTTCTTCTTTCTGCTCTTTCCCTTTCTTACTTGTTTTGGTTTTTGTTTGGTCCTGGTGAATTGGCTAATGTTTAGATGATGTCACAGAAAGTAGATAGGTACTACTGGGGTTTTTTAAATCATAAATATTTTAACATTACAGAATAATAAACTGGAAAATGCACAGGTCACCTAAGGGTACTGCGGAAATACAGATTCTGATTCAGCAGTTTTTGAGTAGGGCCGCAAGTTCTGTATTTCTACTAAGTTCCCAGATGACGCGGATGCAGTTGATTACTATGTTGAGTAGGAAGGCCACAGAGGCTGGGAAGCAGAATTAGATCTCCTCTAAGACAGGGGTTCTTGATTTTTTTAACATAAATCATGGATTTCTTTAACAGCCTCATGAAGCCCATAAGCTGTTTCCAAAATAAGGCAACAAAAAGTTAGAAATACCAGTATCACATTATTTTTAGAAAACTATATGTCATATAGTAGTACATGTGCTTCACTATTAACATTAAATAACAAGACGTAACAAAGGGTCCACTGATTTCTGAAATTTCAAAGAGTGATATTTTGCCTAGGTGTGGTGGCTCACATCTGTAATCCCAGCACTTTGGGATGCCAAGGCGAGTGGACCACTTGCGGCCAGGAGTTCAAGACCAGCCTGGGCAACATGATGAAACCCGTCTCTACTAAAAATTGGCACATGCCTGTGATCTGAGAATTGCTTGAACTCGGGAGGCGGAGGTTGCAGTGAGCCGAGATCACACCACTGCACTCCAGCCTGGGGGACAGAGAGAGACTCTGTCGCATACCCCCTACCCCCACAAAAAAGTGATATTTGCTGATATCTGAAGCTACCATATTAAGATATGACAATATCTGTGATTTCCATGTATGACAAGTGTCTAAAACCAATGTAGTTCATTGCTTACATTCATAATGGGAGGAAATGTCATATTTTAGTTAGTAGTTAATGAAAATAAAGATGCTAATTTCTTCTAAGCAAGTGCTCTAATTTTCTTTGCAGCAGTACATTTCATGGTTTGTAACCAACACAAACATCTGATTTTCTTTGTATAATTTGTGAATTACTAAATATAGAAGAAAAAGCTTGACCTGTTTATACCATTTCATCAGTGACCCTTCTCTCCTGCTGTTGTATCTTTTCATACTTTATTTTTGGTAAATATTTATTAAATATATGACTATATATTTTTAAATGTACATGTCACACTTGGGAAATCACAATATAAGAAATCAAAACACACATGACATTTTAAAAAGTGTAGTGGTAATTCATGCTTAAAACAATATTATTTTTAAAAAATTAGCCATACGTTGGCCAATTGTGGTGGCTTACACCTGTAATCCTAGCACTTTGGGAGGCCAAGGCTGGTGTATCACAAGATCAGGAGTTCGAGGTCAGCCTGGCCAACATGATGAAACCCCGTCTCTATTAAAAATACGAAAATTAACCAGGAATGGTGGCATGTGCCTGTAATCCCAGCTATTCGAGAGGCTGAGGCAGGAGAATTGCTTGAACCCAGTAGGCAGTGGTCTCAGTAAGCTGAGATCACGCGACTGCACTCCAGCTTGGGTGGCAGAGTGAGACTTCATCTCAAAAACAAGCAAATTAATTAGACATATGTTAGATTTTTTAACTTCCTGGAGTGTATATCATAATAAAAATAAAATCAATACTAAGAAAACTATAACATAAAGTACAGGGATTACAATGGATAATGCCCTGCCTCTGGGGAGTGGTTGCGGTCAGCGGCATACCTTCACACAGGATCTCATTCTGTTCTTGAAACCAGCCGGGACAGGGAGGACGTCAGAATCATTGATCCCATCTCACAAATGAGAAAATTGAAGTTTGGATATATTATAATTAACTCATATAACTGGTTGTGAAGTCAGGGATCAAATTAAGGACATTTTTATAGATCTATATTATACATCTATGTATTTAATACCTAATCTTTTCTATCCGCAGTAATAAAAGAGAAATACGAAAGGGTTCTTGCTCTTAGTGGACCACTTTCTGCTGAGGGAGAGACATACCATGGTCAATATTGCATATATTGATATGTTTATGAGGTGCCAGGGCCCTGTCCCAGCCTGCAGGAGGAGGTGGAGTTACTGAATGCCATGTCTCTTAAAATCATCCACGATATAGTAGGGTTTGTGTTTTGGAAATTAACTTTAGAGTTTATTTTTAAGTCATACCGTGCATCCTTGACTGAACCTGTACCTTCTTTTAAATTATTTTTGTTAATCTTTTCTGTCCTGAAATAAACAACTCTTCAGCAACAGCTGAGCAAAACATCCTAGAACAAGAATCAGCTTGAACCCTTGGGATTCGGAAGCACTTCTTGTTTTATGCAAAGGATGGAAAGATTTGAAACAGTAGCTTTTTATTTATTTGAGTCTTTTTTGATGTCGTTTTTTGATGACATTCAATAAAATCTTCTGTTCTGTATAGTTGTTGCCCATATTTTATTAAACTTATCCTTACCCTCTTTTCTCTTTGCTGTTATTACATACGATATATGCTGTAATTTTTTTTTTTTTAAATCAGTAGGACAGTTTCTATTTCTAGTTTCTAGAAGATATTTTTGTTCTCATTGTGTTTTGGTTTTCATCATAAAAGGATTTCCACCCAGCAATTTCTGGTGTGAGAAGATAATGGAGAAATGTTTGAAATTCTAAGGGGAACAAAGTATGACCCCAAAATATTTTGTCCAGCCAAGACAAAAATAAAGATGAAAAAATTTATTTTTATACAAGCCAAGATGTTAGTTAAACATACTTTGTTTACAAAGTAGATGCTTTAAAACATAAAGAAATTCAGACTAGCAATGAACCTTCCTTGGCATAACAAACAGGAGCACTGAAAAAAAAAAATAGCAAGCAACATTAATAACAACAGCAACAGAGCTCTATTGACCACAGCATCCACCAACTAAAAATTGTTTCAAAAAATACAGAGTCAACAAAGCATAGGGAGAGCATTACTAAATGTTTTATTAATTCAGCAGTCCATTTGGGCTGCAATAAAATACCGTCAACTATGTAGCTTATAAACAACATACATTTATTTCTCACAGTTCTGGAGGCTGAGAAATCCAAGATCCAGGTATCGCAGATTAAATATCTGGTGAGGACCCGCTTCCTGGTTCATTGTTGGTGCCTCTGGTTGTATCTTCACTTGTTGGAAGGGGTGAGGGGTCTCTTCCAGATGTCTTTGCTTCTTTTATAAGTAGAAGAATCCCATTCTTTAGGGCTCTGCCCAATGATCTAATCACCCCCGAAAGGCCCCGTCCCCTGAGAGCATTACCTTGGGGGTGAGGAATTCAACATGTGAATTTTGGGGGACATAAACATTTAGGCCATAACACTAAATGTATTTAAATATAGACAACAATTAAATAACTATGAAAGTTATGGATTTAGAAGAGAGTATAAATATAGCAAACCTTGATAATCATTTCATTTTATATAGTTGCATTTATTTCACTAATATGTATGTAGTACTTACTGTGTACTGGCATAGGTTCTAATAGTTTTAACATTTTAACTTTCATAATGTAAAAGAAAAGTAAAACGAACAAATTATGAGGTGAGAAGAGGTAATGAGAGTAAGCTTGATAGTGCTTTGATGGCTGGTTGTTAAAAAAAAACTGTCTAAACATAAAATGGGAGTTTAGAAAGGAAAAACAAAACAAAACAAAACAAAACTCCAACCTAATTCCATATAGGAATTGTAGAAATAGTCTTTAGAGAACAGTATTTTCTTTAATAACGAGCATTTATTAGAAGTTCTTTAATCTTTTAAATTTATTTTATATATATATATATGCATATATATACATACAGACTATCCATCTGTATATATGCCTAAAAATATATTGGACTAAGAGTCTTATTGATGATATTGGTTTTTCCGATACAGAGATTTGATGTGATTTCTTTTTACATTTGTCCTTGCATGTTTTTCATTGTATTAAATATCTATGAAAAGGTAGTGTTAGTTACCAAAAACTGATTTAAAAAGCAAAAAGAGAACACTGAAAGCACCACACCAAGATGTTTCTTGGCATTCTGGTGGTAATTCCAGGGGTAAATTCTAGTATATGGCAATATAGATGTTTATTTTGTTGTGACTGCTTTGAATTTTTAATTTCCCACCAGAATATGTACAAATGAATAGGCATAAGCCCATCCTTAGTTTAAAGATGCAACTACAGCCAAAGAACGTAGAAGGAGGAAAAGGTAAGTATCTTTAGAGATTTTTGCTTCCTAGAAAGGCATTTGGGTTAGGTAGGGGAGATCAAGAAAAATGGCAATTTCAAATGGAGCTGGGTGAGTGATGCCAACTCAGCATCCTGAAAGAGGGTATACATAGTATTTGCGGGTACTTTTCTGCGTCAACATAGAGAAGACGAAGGGTGGCATGGTGGAAGCCTTCTGTTGCCTGTTCACCTCAGGAGTCATGGTTCACAGGAAGCCTGCTGGAGCCTTGCCAGGTTCATTGGCAACAGGACCCTTCCAGGGGCTGCACCTAGCCCTGTTAGGGGTCACCATTCCTTTCCTACTTGGGAGGAGAACTTCTGGCAGTTTCTTAAAACCACAGTGTGTGAATGATAATGGGGTACAGATTCTTCCCCAGCAGGGAGGGAATTCTCAGTCCTTTTCTAACTTTCCATCAAACCCAGTGCCTCTGGGCAAGTTTTGGCTGATCTTCATATTTCTCTTTGGTCTGTAAAAACCTAGTGAAAGAGTCTATCAAGACAGGTTACTACTGAGGACGGGGGAGTTCAACATGTAAAACTACTTTTTACAAGGGGCACAGTACATGGGGCATATCTCATGCATCTCACATAATGTACTCGTGTGTAAACAGCCCACTGATTTTTAAGCACATATTGAGAATTCATCCCAAGAACAATTCCAATGTATTAATTCCTTTATCTGTTTCAGCAATACTGTTATCCTGTGATCAGTTTTATTTACAACTTAAAAAGACCGAATGGAAATTACATATTAAATTTCTACCTCATGCTAGCAAAAAAAAAAGAGCAATGGCAAATAATCTTGTGTAAAACACTCTAATAAATCAAAATTAGCAGAATCTATCAAACATCAATGAGCAAGCTAAAAGTTTGCGTGATTATAAAGGGCAGCTGTGTTACAATTAGCGTTTTAAAATCAGCACAGAAAATTCTATCCTTTTTCTTTCTGATGAAAGTTATAGTATTAGCATTTTTCCTTGACTTTTTAGGCTTATCAGTACTATGAAAATGAAATGGTGTTTTAAAAAAATGGGTAATATTATCATTTTGTAATTTAAAGTTTGGACATCATTTAAAAGTCCCAATTTCATTCAGTTCACTTCAGTTCACTCATCTGCAAAAGTACACACTTTTTCTCAGTTCAATGAGTACTAATTCTAAAATGGACAATTCAATAAATAAAAAGATAAGGAAGCTCCGCTGGGTCTGAAAAATTTGAGCGATGACAGCATGCTTTTTATTCTGATTTCTAAGAAATTAGCATCTTGAAATTGCTTTCAAAAATTTTATTACACAGCATTAAGCATTTTAAAATTTACCCTTAAAATATTCTAAATTGAAAATAATTCGTATCAGGCAGATTTTACTATTTCTTAAAAACAATAGCTTTACTGGGATACATTATGCATACCATAAAATTTAGCCTTTTGAAATATACATTCCCGTGGTTTTTTATGATCTTCACAGACTTATGCAACCATTATCACTTTCTGATTTCAGAATGGTATCATCCATTGTACAGATTTAGACAAATGTGTAATGACATATGTCTACCATTATAGTATCATGCAGTGTATATTCACTGCCTTGAAATTCTTCTGCCTATTCGTCTCTCCCTCCTCCTCAACCCCTGGCAACTACTGAACTATTTACTATCTTTCTCATCTTTTTTTTTTTTTTTTTTTTTTTTTTTTTTTTTTTTTTTTTTTTTTTTTTTTTTTTTGAGGTGGAGTCTTGCTCTTTCACTCAGGCTGGAGTGCAGTGGCGCGATCTCAGCTCACTGCAAGCTCCTGCCTTCCAGATTCATGCCATTCTCCTGCCTCAGCCTCCTGAGTAGCTGGGATACAGGTGCCTGCCACCACGCCCGGCTAATTTTTTGTATTTTTATTAGAGACAGGGTTTCACCATGTTAGCCAGGATGGTTTTGATCTCCTGACCTCGTGATCCACCCGCTTAGGCCTCCCAAAGTGCTGGGATTACAGGTGTGAGCCACCACGCCCAGCCTATCTCCATCATTTTACTTTTCCCAGAATGTCATATGGTTGCATCATACATTACGTAACATTTCTGCTGGTTTCTTTCACTTAACAATATGCACTTAAGTTTCCTCTATGTCTGTCATAGATTAACAATTCATTTCTTTCTAGTGCTAAATAATATTCCATTGTCTGGACGTACCACAGCTTACTTACCCATTCACTTACTGAAGGACATTTTGGTTGCTTCTAATTTTTGGCAATTATGCATAAAGCTGCTATAAATATCTACGTACAGGGTTTTGTGAAGTCATGTCTTTAACACTTTTGAGTGAATACTAAGGGGCTTGGTTGTAGGATCCTATGCTTAGTTCTGTAGGAAACCAACACTGTCTTACATGGACATACCATTATCACTGTCATAAATGGAATTACTTTCTTCATTTAAAAAAATGTTTATTGGTAGTATATATAAATATACTTGATTTTTGCATATTGCTCTTATTTCCTGCAACCTTGTGGAACTCAATTATTGCTTCCAAAAGTTTGTGTGTATGTCTGAGCATTTGTTGTATTTTAAGTGTATTTTGTTTCATTCTTCACATATATGTTGTCATCCTATATGAGATTTTTGGAAGTTTTGTTAACTTTTGTTACTGTTCTACATAGATTTTTGTGATTCATCCATATTAATATGTGTAATGACATTGATTTTTAGTTTTATTTTATGTTCATGTTCATACAGTGAAAATACTTAAATCTATTTATGTCTTCCTTGTTGATGGAACTTGGGCTTTATCCAGATTGTTAATGTGACAAAAATGCTGCATTGAACATTCTTTTTTTTTCATTTTTTTTTTTTTTTTTTGAGATGGAGTCTCACTCTGTCACCCAGGTTGGAGTGCAATGGCGCAATCTCAGCTCACTGCAACCTCCACCTCCCGGGTTCATGTGATTCTCCTGCTTCAGCCTCCAGAGTTGCTGGGATCACAGGCGCCCACTGCCATGCCTGGCTAATTTTTGTATTTTTGGTAGAGACGGGGTTTCAACATGCTGGCCAAGTTGGTTTTGAATTCCTCACCTCAGGTGATCCACCCACCTCAGCCTCCTAAAGTGCTGGGATTACAGGCATGAACCACCGCACCAGCCTGAACATTCTTTTATATGTCATGCAGTACAGAAGTGATCCTTCCTTCCTTCTTTCCTCCTTCCTTCCTTCCTTCCTTCCTTCCTTCCTTCCTTCCTTCCTTCCTTCCTTCCTTCCTTCCTTCCTTCCTCCTTCCTTCCTTCCTTCCTTCCTCCTTCCTTCCTTCCTTCCTTCCTTCCTTCCTTCCTTCCTTCCTTCCTTCCTTCCTTCCTTCCTTCCTTTCTCTTTCTGTCTTCCCTCCTCTCTCCCTCCCCCGTCTCCTGTCTCTCTCTCTCTCCCTCCCTTCCTTTTTAAAAACAAGTATATAGTTATAAATCTCTGGGTCATAATATATGTAGTCCTTTATCTTTACACTTTAACCTGTACTGTAATAACAATTCCTCTTTTTTTTTGGCCAATTTGGTCATTATAACATGCTATCTCACTGATGATTAATCTTTATTTTCTAAATTGCTAATGAGTTTGAGGAAATTTTTAATATTATTTGCTAGGAATAAATGCTTGTTTTGCTTCTAGCAACAGTATGTTTCTGTCTTTTGCCCATTTTTTTCTATTATTTGTTTGTTTTCCACAGTGATTTGCAATATTTTTATTTATTCTGGATACTAATTTTAAGCAGTTATCTTGTTGAAAATATCATCTTCCAGAGTATGTCTTCTTTTTACTTTTTCCCCATGGTGTTCCAAGTTGAAAACAGATTTTTTTGTTTTTACTAATGTAGTCAAAGCACATTATCATTTTAATTTATGATTAATACTTTTCAGTATTATTTAAGTAATCTCAGATGAACACATGAACATAAAATACTCTTCTACATTCTCTTTTATAAAGTCTCCATTTTCGGCTTTGAATATTGAAGGCTAATCCAACTTAACTTCATTGTTATGTGGGCGATGAGGAAGAAATCCTTGTAGACTTTTGCTACATAGAGGGTGAAATGTTCTGGCACTGTATATTGTATACTATTTTATTTGCAATGCTGGATCTTTCTTTTATCAAGTTTCCAGTTCCCATATTTCCCACTTTATTTTTTTACTCTATGTATTAGTCCATTTTCATACTGCTATGAAGAAATACCTGAGACTGGGTAATTAATGAAGGAAAAGAGGTTTAATGGACTCACAGTTCCACATAAGTGGCAAGGCTTCACAGTCATGAAGCCCATGAAATCATTTTGCAGAAGGCAAAGGAGGAGCAAAGGAGGTGGCAGGCAAGAGAGCATGTGCAGGGAAACTGTCCATTATAAAACCATCAGATCTCATGAGACTTATTCACTATCACAAGAACAGCACGGGAAAAACCTGCCCTGATGATTCAATTACCTCCCACTGCTCCCTCCCATGACATGTGGGGATTATGGGAGCAACAATTCAAGATGAGATTTTGGTGGGGACACAGCCAAACCATATCATTTCACCCCTCCCCACCCCAAATCTCATGTCCTCACATTTCAAAATCATGCCTTCCCAACAGTCCCCAAAGTTTTGACTCATTCAGCATTAACTCAAAAGTCCACGTCCAAAGTCTCATCTGAGACAAGGCAAATCCCTTCCACCTATGAACATGTAAAATTAAAAGCAAGTTAGTTACATCCTAAATACAATGAGGGTACAGGCATTGGGTAAATACACCTATTTCAAATGGGAGAAATTGACCAAAATGAAGAGGATATAGGTCCCATGCAAGTCCAAAATCCAGGGAGGAAGTCAAATCTTAAAGTTCCAAAATGTTCTCCATTGGCTCCATGTCTCATATCTAGGTCACTGTGATACAAGATGTGGGTTTCCATGGTCTTGGGTAGCTCTGCTTCTGTGGCTTTGCAAGGTATAGCCTCCCTCCTGGCTGCTTTCACAGGCTGGTGTTGAGTGTCTGGGGCTTTTCCAGGCATAGAATGGAAGCTGTTGGTGGATCTACCATTCTGGGGTCTGGAGGATGGTGGCCCTCTTCTTACAGCTCCACTAGGCGGCACCCCAGTGGGGACTGTGTGAGAGTTCCAACCCCACATTTCCCCTCTGCACTGCCCTAGCAGAGGTTCTCCATGAGGACTCTGCCCTGTAGTATACTTCTGCCTGTGCATCCAGGCATTTCCATACATCCTATGAAATTTAGGTGGAGGTTCCCAAACCTCAATTCTTGACTTCTGTGCACCTGCAGGTCCAACACCATGTGCAAGCTTCACCATCTGAAGCCACAGCCTGAGTTGTATGTTGGCTTCTTTTAGCCATTGCTGGGATGCAGAGCATGAAGTCCTGAGACTGCACAAAGCAGCAAGGCCCTGGGCCCAGCCCCCAAAACCATTTTTCCCTCCTAGGCTTCTGGGTATGTAATGGGAGGGACTGCTGTAAAGACCTCTGTCATGCCCTGAAGACATTTTCCTCATTGTCTTGGTGATTAACATTTGGCTCTAAGTTATTATATGCGTTTCTGCAACTGGCTTGAATTTCTCCTCAGAAAATGGTCTTTTTCTTTTTTATTACATTGTCAGGCTGCAAATTTTCTGAACTTTTTTGCTCTGTTTTGCTTTTAAACATAAGTTCCAATTCCAAACCATATATTCGTGAATGAATAAAACTGAATGCTTTTAACAGCACCCAAGTCACATCTTGAATGCTTTGCTGCTTAGAAATTTCTTTCACCAGGTACCCTAACTCATCTCTCTCAAGTTCAAAGTTCCACAGATCTCTAGGGCAGAGACAAAATGCTGCCAGTCTCTTTGCTAAAGCATAGGAAGAATCACCTTTGGTCTAATTCCCAATAAGTTCCTCATCTCCAGCTGAGACCACCTCCACCTGGACTTTTTGGTCAAAACTACTCAACAAGTCTCTAGGAAGCTCCAAATTTCCCCACATTGTCCTTTCATCTTCTGGGCCCTTCAAACTCTTCCAACCTCTGCCTGTTACTCAGTTCCAAAGTCACTTCCACATTTTTGAATCTTATTAGCAGTGCCCCACTCTACTGATACCAATATACTGTATTAGTGCATTTTCATACTGCTGGGAAGAAATATCTGTGACTGCTTAATTTATAAAGAAAAAAACAGGTTTAATGGACTCACAGTTCCACATGGGAACATTTAAAAAATCTCAATCTAACCTCTGATCATAAAGACCTTTACTTTTTTGTCTTTTTAAAATTATTATATTGGGTTCTTGGCCAATTTTCATTTGATTTGTTCCTAAGAACACTGTATTTTTGTTGCCATGGTAAAAGGACATTATTAGTTAAATTTTCTGCTCCTTGTTTTGTAGAGAAATACCAGTTTTTCTGTTGATATTCTGTCCAGCAACCATTATTTATAATACTTTTTAGCTAGAGTTTCTTGAATTTTCTATGTAGGGAGTCATTTTATTTGCAAATAAGACAGTTTTGTTTTTCCTTTTCCAATTAAATGGTTTTTTTTTTCAAGTTTATTGGTTGGAAGAAATAAAGTTGCTTGCACTAAAAAGTTTACCCAAATACGGATTTATCTGTAACATTGTATAGCCCGATCTTCTGTCCCTTAATTTCCTATCCCCAGATTAGTTTGTTAGATCTGGATGCTTGATTACATTTAGATTTTGTGTGTGTGTGTGTGTTTGTGTGTGTGTTATAATAGATGATATTTTATATTTCCACTATGAGTCTCATAATGTTTATTCATCTCATTTTTTGAGATATTGGCAAACCCAATTATCATTGCCTAGAACAATTTGCTAGACTTCAAAAAGTGGCCATAAATTATTCTCTTCTCTATTTTCTCTGCTCTCTTTGCAGTAGACTTTTCCATTCCTTCCATTAAAAATGGAATTCACTTCTTGCCCTCTTGACTCTGGGCTGGTGTTGTGATCTGCTTTCATCAGCATAATCCAGGGCATGTGAATTTGGAGAGTTTAAGCACAGGACTCAAGAGACCTTCTATTCGTGCCCTGTTGCTGCCCTGAAACCACTAGCCTTCTTTAATATAATATGTAGAGAGAAAGGTTGAGCTGAGAGTCAGTACCAACTGACAGATGTGTGAGAAGTCTTTTCAGACCATCTGACCTGATTGATTCTCAATGTATGTTTTCTAGGGGAGACCAGCATATTGACAAGTTTAGCCTTTATATTCACAGAATTACCTATCCAAAGAACTGTAAGTTAATACATGACTGTTGTTTGTAAATGACCTCATTTTGAGACTATGTATTATATAATAGATATGTGATATAAGTTTTGTATTTATTATGGGCTACTAATGATATTCTAATTTTATCAATACTTACTATCTGGAATACTTGTGTGACACTGACCACTGACCAATTTCTTCCTTGGCCTCCTCCAGCCCGTGGATTTTCAGCTTCTCATTTTAAAAAAGTGTCATTTCTTCCTCTGGTCTCCTCTTCTAACATTTCTATTTCTATCAGTAAATGTCAATATATCTCTATCCCACAGATACCTTAGGGTTTTCCATTTTTGCTATCTACATGAGAATATCCAATTGAATAGAAAGATTTTGGATTTCAAAACTATATGCCCTGTTGGGGCTTCACAAACTGATTTATAAATGACCTCATCCTCACATATTCACAAAATGTCCTCTTTCTGTTTTTTAGGGGATTTTTGTTATTTTTGCAATGCATTCAAACAAGTAAAATAAACTCTTATAAGCTAAAATATTACATTGCACAAAAGGCTAATGCATAATCGGTAATCATGTATTTTTGTATGATTGAAGCTAATATGTTTACTGTATGTAAATATGCCTAAGTAGATTTATTTGTTGTTAGAATTCATTTTATGTATTTCCAAGTACATTAATATACATACATGTTTCAATCAAAGACTTAGCCAGCTAAATATTCTGTAGTTGGGAAAAAATAAAATATTTACACTATGAATTTTGAAAAATGTGTTTTATTATATATAAGCAAGTCATACATAAAATATGTTTTGATTTCATACTCTATAATTAAATTTCATAATATAAAATCAAGCTCAGTCAATTCTTTTATTTATCACATTTTATTCAGGTTTAATTTAAAGTAATTTAACATATCTTTGGGATTAAACTAGAGTAGTTTTCTACTTTATTCCTTTAGGTATTTTATGTTAAACTATATACCATCTCTTTGATCTACTCAGGAGGGTCTGTTAGATAAATCTTTTGATTGCAGTAATAAATACAACTGTGTCTCAATTTCCTCTTTCCAAAAAGTGTGATTTGTGAGGTTTAACTAAAATATAGTATGTGATATAGAAGGCAACAGGTAAGTAACAGCTAGGATTATTTACATAATATATTTTCACAAGTAAATATAATTCACAATTATACATTTGTTGTTATTACTGTAAAACAAGCAGATGCTAATTAATGAGGATTTTTTTCTACTGGATGAGAGATCCTCACTGCAACGATCCCATAGCAGTCTAAGTCATAGACATAAAGAAAAAGTACATAGTTGTTGGGCCTGGGAACTGGGAGTTTGGGACTTACGACTGCTTTCTTTCACCATTAATGCACTGACGGTGTCTATCAATTTTGCTTTTGTCTGTACATCTTTGCATGCTTGCT
This sequence comes from Papio anubis, assembly GCF_008728515.1. Lineage (NCBI taxonomy): Eukaryota > Metazoa > Chordata > Mammalia > Primates > Cercopithecidae > Papio > Papio anubis. The sequence continues at coordinate 11,124,953 of NC_044980.1, forward strand.
TCATTTTCTTTCTTTTTTTTTTGGTCCATATTTTTCTGATGTAAAACAATGTAGACACATCTCTCTGACTCTGGGAAAGTTGAACGAAGAAATGCTTGGAAAGGTGAGACTTCAGGCTGCTCACAGACTATTACTTGCTATGGTCAGAATGTTTGTGTCTCCTCAAAATTCATATGTTTAAATTCTAGCCCCTAAAGGAATGCCATGAGGAGGTGGTGGGGCCTTTGTGAGGTGACTAGATCATGAGGGTGGAACCATCACGAATATGATTAGTGCCCTTATGAAAGGAACCCCAGGGAGATCCCTCTTCCCTTCCACCATGTGAGGGCACAGCCAGAAGTCTGCAATCCACAACACAGATGAGGGCCCTCACCAGAAGCCAGCCATGCCAGCACCCTGATGTTGGACTTGCCAGCCTCCAGAACCATGACAAATTAAATTCTCTTGTTTTTTAAGCCACCCAGTTTATGATATTTTGTTATAGCAGCCCCAGCAAACTAAAACAGCAATTTTTATCTTCATCTCTTTTACTCATGATGTCTCCCTTTCTCTGTGCATCTACTTCTCTTGGTCCCGCTCTCCTTAGCAGTTATGTCTGGATCTTTACATTCTCCACTTCCCTGTACCCACCGCTACAGAAAGCCTGTCTCATTCTCAAAGCTCCATGAACTACTTGCTCAAGTCCTCACCCCCCAACTACTCGTCTTCTTGGCCTCTGATTCACAAGACTGAGTATATATAAAATTGTCTCAGTGTAACTTTGAGAAATAGGTCACATATCACAGTTTATGGCACTTTCTTGTCAGGAGCTCACTCCTAAACTAGCAGACTGAGGTTCATAGGTTGCGTCCCCTAACAAGAGGAGGGAGGAACTCAGGAAAGGACAGGACAAGGTTAAGGAATGACGGGTAACCCTGGTAGAAAAAGTATGGCTCTCACTTTCCAAAGGAAGTAATTGTGCTATCTTGGATAATTTTAAAAAATATTAACAAGTAAAAGTCACTTAAAATGATACAACAAATAAAATAGAGGTAACTATCAATGAACAGATTTGCCTAACTTACAGTCCAGTCTTCACCAAAGAGTACATCCTAGAGCTCTTTATGTCCAGCATTATCACAGGATGATTTGAGAGAAGTTATAATTATGGATTAATATGAAAGACCAAGCTGACTCTCAATCCCTTGAGATTCCATCCATTAATTAAGTCAGGTCACCCGAGAATGACATCCTGGGACCATATGGTCCTGAAAGCTTGCAGAATTGCAGCTGTATTTTGGCAGCTTTTCCACTGACTCTCATGAAAGGCTTCTGCAGGAAACAGCATCAAGCAAGAACATACTGAATTATATGCAAGGAAGCACATCCTTCCCCTCAGCACATCCTATGTGAGACCCACTGTCATAAGGTTATATTAGAGATAATCTACAGGGAAGTTTTGCTCTTCCAGGATAATGTTTTATCTTAAGTGACAATGAGCACTACATAGGTAACCATCTGTAGCTCTCTTTCATTTTGCAGCTAGGAAATTCAGAGCCAAAATCTAGACTTTTCTATGACTGTCATCTTTTAAAATTCCCTTATTTAACTTTTAATCTCTTCCTCCCTCTCCTCCCCTCAATATCATAGTTATAACTTCTTGTTGTAATGTGTACCTTTGTAGTCTTTTAGTTAAAAAAAAAATCTTGCCTTTTAAATGTTTATAGCCTTAGCTCAAGTGGTTGCATGTATATAACACAAGGCTCCATTCTGACCCAAAGAGAATCATCATAGGATCCAAGCCAGTTATATTTCTCTACAATATTAGTTCCATTATATCTCTACTGGAAAAAAAAAAAAGTCTTTCTATATCCCTCTGCTTACAGCAGAATGACAAAATTTACTGTTCAGATTGTCCCCTATTGTAAATTATAAATTATTACCTCCATGTGTTTCCTCGTGTGATTCCATTTCTCTAGGGTGACTTAATTTTTTACATGACAATGAACATTCACTCAGAATAGCACATGCCAGTTTATGCTGCTTTATACTTCCTTAAATTATTTTACCCCCACCTACGCTTTGAAATTCAAGTAAAAACCTAAGATTTAACCCTGCTGATCCAGATCACAAAAATTCCTCACTTCTCTGACTTCTTCCGATAGTATTTATTAACTGTATCAGGAAGTTTAGCTTGACTTCACTGTAGTGAAAATCTGCTGTTTGAGCGGCTGCCTAGATGAAAGGTTTTTAGTTTTGTTAATGCAGGTGTGTCTTTGCACATGTTCATCCTGTTATCAGTGGTGAAGAAAGGAGTTAACATCGTGGCACTATCTTCAAAAGGTCTTTCTGGCAGGGCTGGCCTTTGATTGACATCTGGGAGCTCAGCTGTCACAATAGTTTCTCCACTCCTAGTTGATAAGTTTGTTTTGCTATGCCGGGGTTGTTGGTACAAACATTGTGATTTATGGTGAAAACCTGGGCAGAGGGTATCTATGTGACCAGCTACTAGTAAAAATCTAACTAAATAACAAAACAGATAGTTATAGTAAGTAAGCCAAAAAAAAAAAAAAAAAAAAAAAAGGAACACAATACAGAGGGACAAACACACAAAAGGAAAAATAACTTCATCAAAAACCTTATAGCTATGAGTACAAAGGACATCAGATCTGTGAGTCCTGCTGTGAATCACCAAACATGTGGCTGGGCTTTGTGACCCCTGAAGACTACCTGAAATGCTATTAAAAATGACAGTGGGTTGGGTGCGGTGACTCACGTCTGTAATCCCAGCACTTTGGGAAGCCGAGGACGGCAGATCACCTGAGATCAGGAATTTGAGACCAACCCGACCTAGCAACACGGTGAAACTCCGTCTCTACTAAAAATACAAAAATTAGCCAAGCACAGTGGCGGGCACCTGTAATCCCAGCTATTCAGGAGACTGAGGCAGGAGAATTGCTCCAACTCAGGAGGCGGAGGTTGCAGTGAGCCGAGATTGCGCCATTGTCCTCCAGCCTGGGCAATAGAGTGAGACTCTGTCTCAGAAAAAAAAAAAAAAAAAGACAGTGAAGGTATAAAATAGGTATAATTTCACAATGACTAAAAAGGGGATGGGAGTGAGCCATAGTGAAAGCGCAACCTAACAGTGTGGCAGAAGAAAAGTGTGCAGATTTGTCCCTAACAAAGGGCAGTGCAGAAAACAGAGAGGGGAAGAAGATGAGAGTTGATACCAGTGTCGAGCCTTCCACAACCCCCACAAAGCTCGGGACTGAAAAGCTAGGCACAAGGGAAGGCCGGAATCACACTGGTGCCTTAAGGGGGTTATTGGAGTCAAAGAATTACAGCCCTCTGGTCACCCAGACTGGTATTTTTACCAGCTCCAGAGATTAGTTGCTTTCATTTTAGAAAAAAAAAAAAAAGTTTTAGTTTTAAAAATAAAAAAGAAATGACTCCAGGTTGATCCTGCAATTTCTTAACTATCTCTCCACCAGTGTGGCACTTGACAAAGCCTACCCAGGTGCCCCAAGTTTTCAAGCAACATCTGACACTTTCATTCTTGTATGTGATTTGACAATCCAGGCTTATCAGACATCTGAGCAAATTGTACCGCATGTGAGAGCTATATAAAAACATCATTACACAAAAAACTTGACAGTTTCAGTTTTGTATTAAAGTCGTTACTTCTCCAGTATAGCAGAGGCCACAGGCAGCTGTTTTATGCACTGCACCCAGCCCTGTGTGGAGGTGACTCACCCAAGCTCAGCTGAACAGAGTATTTTCCTCATGCATTTGGTCCGTCTACATTTGTAAGTTTGGCAAGGGAGTGAGCGTTTGTTTTTATCTTCCATATGGCAGGAAAAAAAAAAAAAAAGCAGCAGCAAGCCTGATGAAAGAGGGGATTAAATAAAAGGAGCTGAGATGAGCTGAAATGAGAGGTGGAAAATTAGAAAGGATCCCAGTCCATGCTGATCCCTTCCATGGAGCGGCTGTCTGCCTCCCGCTGAGTCCCCCGCCTCCCGCTGAGTCCGGGAGACACCTCTGTCTGCTCTCACTGTTTCCCTGTCCCGATTAGACTAGCTCCAGTGGGAGAACTGAGATCTTGATAGGCTGCCCTGCATGGATTTTCAATTGCATCATAATTAAATTCAATCTCAGCCATATGCATGAGAAACATAGGCTTTTGTTTTTAAATGACCAGAACCTAGCATATTACTATATACAGGGCAGGCTCTCGCTTTCTCTAGAATATGCATAATATATTAAATATTATTATAGATATTAGATTAATACGTTATAATAATATATTATTATGAATGTTATATTATTTTCATATATTACAATAATGCAATAACATATATTATTATAGTAATATATTTGCATATGTAACTCAGTAAGTTAAGAATGAACATTTTTATTTTTATTGGCTTCTGTTTCTCGGCGTTCTGAGGGTATCATCAATCGTTAACTCTATCCCTAAAGCTTGTAGGCAGGGCAGTGTAAAGGGTATTTTTCACTCTTTTACACTTGTGGCAGCCTTTGTCACACATCGCCTCATTACGTTCACTCTGACCTGTTCTACACCTGAAATCCGGAACCGCTGCCAGTCTCCATGATGGCTGTCCCACCCACAGCTCCCTCTTGCTCGTTGGCTTTGACACAGGGTATCTGTCCCCTGGTCCCACACAGGCTGCGCTCTGGTTTCAACTCCATTGCCTGCTCTGAGCAGAGAACTCGCTCCTTAACAACTGATAACTGGAACTTAACTCTGAAGCTCCCTGAACTCAGCTGCAGCCAGCTAGCTTCATTTCAGCAAGCATGGTGTCAAGATCAAACTGAACAAGTAACTCCATGTGAATACATTTGCTTTAGATAGCATAGCATGTGATATTGGCCTGTATTGTGACACAAGTTTTAATAATGCATGCTACCCTGCACAAAGTCAATCTTTTAGTGAAATTTAGTAGAGAGTGGTGATTAAACAAAAGTAATGGGTCCATTTAGATAAGAAAATATTAAAATTTTGCCAAAGAAAGAAAAATTTTGCCAAAAGGTATGACTATTTTCAAAAAGTTAGACCATGTTTGAACATGTAAAAGGTCTTCCCACCACAAGACGTTAATTCTGGCTCCATTCAAGGTGAGCAAAACAATGAATCTGACATAACTTTTCTTACTTAAGCAGTGTTTTTTGTTTCCCAGTACCCTCATCTCATCCAGGTGTTTTAAAACTGACATTTTATTTCTGATTTTTTTTGTGTGTGCATAAGTACAGAAATAAGTTGAGCTTCCTAGAGCATACAGTATCATCTGTTATTTCTTTTTCAACTAAAATTACTGCATTGGCTCATTTATAATTTCCCGGCATTTGGCCCATCTTTAAAATTCTTAACATTATAGCTAAAAGCCTTGTGGAGACTTTTGCCAACACCTTAAGTATCTTATTAATTGGGTTTGAAAATTGTGTCTAGACTGGACATTCAATTCATTCAATTAAAATTAATGAGAATGCATGAGGCTGCTGGTTCAGAGTTGAGTTCTTGCCAACCTATCTCTAACCGAAAGTAAAATGTGCTCACTTTTGGACAAAGTCCCTGTCACAGTCACCAAATGACCATACAGTGCTTCATCATTGCCAGTGATTACGCGATACCACTTCCCACTATTTCTAAAGTTCCCATTGTCCCATGGGATTGATGTTCTTGGCTGTAGCTTTTTATTTTGCAGATGATTAAATAGTCCTGGGCTGCCTGGGAAGATTTATTTGAAGTTGTGGAAAATGAATGTTTGAAAAAAATAATTTTTAAAAACAATATTTACATAGAAGAATTTTGAAACATTTTTATTTGTCTTATTTGATTGTCTTTAGACTCAAGCTCCACCATTTAGAAATTATTCCTCTGGTTCTAGTTGAGGACATGGTTGCATTGGAAAGAAACATATTGAAAGGAAAGAATTTAATTCAGACCATTAGTAAACATACTTGTAATGTTATTTTATTCTTAGCTATTCAAGTAATAATGATTTTCTACTCTTATTTGCCATAGCAACAATGTCAATGTGGGTTTCAGGAGTGTATCCATGAATTTAAAATAAGGAAAAACTGTACACCACAATATTCTTCCTCACTGGACTGTAAGAAGACTTAGACATTAGGATGTTGTCTTTACACATTTTTATTTCCCTCATAGCTCTATTTCCATATTTTGTATCTGGGTTTAGCCATTCAAATATTGCTCAAATAAATGAAATGAATGACTTGGATTTGAATTTACCATTTTACCTACATTTAAAGCACACGGTGGCAACTGTATTCCCTTCCCTGAAATTTTGAATGTCACAAACTTAAAGTACATGAAGATAGACATTTAAGACTCTATCTAGTCTTGGAGCTGACTGTATAACCAAAATGGAATAGTATGGGTGCAGTTGGGGAAATGCCATTTATCACATTAGTCTAGAATTCCTTCTGTTCTGAAACAAATACCCAGGCATTATTTTTAGCTTATATATAACTTGCAAAGAGCTGTACTTGGATACCTACCAAATAAAAAATGTTAAGTATAACCACAGAGACATTCTTTCTTATTCTGAAGAATAAAGGCATATCATCAAAGTTAAATAGAATTATGTGGCCTTAACTAATTATGATTTAATTAGTATAAACCGGATTTTTAGAACTAGGGTCCTTTAAAAAATGCTGAAAAAAGATATTCCAAATGTGAATCGGTCTTTGTAATGGTTGGTGTAAAATCTGGTGACATTAAAAGTGACCTTTGTTCCAGTCCCACTCCCATGCCTAATGCACCTGGGCACCTGGAATAAAACACTCAGCTTGCGGTTCTGAGTTTCTTATTGTGAGAAGTAGGAGCCAGATTCTCTAACTTTCCATGGATTGCATTTGATGACTTTTTTGTTCTTATCCAGTTATCACGCTTATTAGCATGATATCATTTCCAACCAAGTTAAATTCATTAACTTGGAATTTAACATTCCAAGTTAAATTCATTAACAAATGAAGTAAGCATGTACACTTAGCTGGATGAGAAAGTGCCCATGATCCACAGCAGTGAGGCTCTTCTATAAGCATTGTTTCATCAACCCCCTTTTAGAATCACCCTCTGCTTCCACCTCCTACAGTGTGAATGGGCATTTAATGCTAGTAAATTATTTTCCACTCTCCAACGATCTGCTTTCTAGCTACCTTCTGTTTCTTTTGAAAATTCTCCACGGAAGTTACCTTCTGTTTGCGACATCATTTTTTCTCCCTAAATCACCATTCTCTTCTACCTCTCCATGGCATTTGACGCTGTTACACATATGATCTACTGTATGCTTTCAAACATTTCATTATGTTGCAGTTTATCTACCTCTTTCTACCGTTTTAGCCATAAAACAGTCCATAATACCTTCTGGTTTTTTTTTTTAATGAGACACAGTCACCTGAAACTCTTAACACAAGCAAATATTTTCCATGATGCTTAAAATGTGTACAGCCCTCAATTTTATTTACTCAGCAAAATTTACTGATCACTGTTCTAAGCTTGCCACTGTACAAGGGATTCTAGACAGAATGATGAGAAAATAGGTACCAGCCCTGCCTTTTATGTGGCTTTCAGTCTAATGGGAAAGACAACAACTGATAAAGTAGGCATATGATACGAGTTAACTGATAGGTCTTTCTAAGGGAAGGGTCTCAGTTCTAGCCAGCCCATCTAAAGGAGTCTGACCTAGCTGTAGGGGGTTCCATTTTAGGTTGAGCAGCAGGATGTGAAGAGGAACTGTGGCAGGAAGTATTTAATAACACGGTGTGTTTTAAGAACTGAAAATAAAAAGGTATTTATATATACAAAAGAAAAAACCAATAAGTTATGTGTCTATTAAATATATGATGCTCTGAGTAATTTATTATGTAGCTGAGGTTACTGTGGGATCTGACATCCACCCATCTGTCTGTTGAGAAGGCAATTTATACCGATCTCTAAAAATACCCTTGTTGAGGCATTTCATCAGTAAATATACTTGTAATGTTATTTTATTCTTAGTTATCCAAGTTCTTACAAATATAGACCATTAGAGTAATTAGTTACCAATGGTAGAGCCTTTGGCCTTGCGATTCCACATATTTCAAATACTTTTATCTATCTGTCTGTCTGTCTGTCTATCATCTCAATCAATCATCTATTTATCATATATCATCTATCCTATCTATCTATCTATCTATCTATCTATCTATCTATCTATCTATCTGTATATAGTTAGTGTGCTCAGTGTGTGTGTGTGTTTAGGAGGTTGGGAATTCTAGCTTAAACAAGTAGGTAAATAAAACGATGGACAGATGAATTAGGTATGGCTAATACCCCTAGAGCTACTAATAATGTTTAAGCGCAGAAGTAGTTTTTCCTTATCAGCTGTGGAAGACAGTTCTGAATGGGCATTCTGAGGACACAGAAGGAGATGTGGTTGTCTGGGGGAAGAGGCACCGAAAGGAACACTTTTCTTTCTAGAAAGTGTTTCTGAGGAACACTTTCTCTGAGGAGCACTTTTTCTTTTTCTCTTCTTGAGTCAGGGAGGACTTGGCTCTCAATAATACTCATCGTGGGATGACTCTTCAGAGAGATGCAAGATGCATTGCTTCCTTTGGAGACAACAGTTATGCCATCCGCGACCTCTGTCCCTTACAGAACTCCCAGGTAGGAGATACAATACATACAGTGATCCTAAATAGAAATCTCTGTCATATTGGCCAGGGTTTCTCATCAACAAATTGTTGGTAAAGTTTTCCTTCTGTGTGAATATATGAAACTAACCTATTTAAAAATAAAATGTATCTCAAAAAGAAAAATGTGATGTATCTTGGGAGTCTTGTACTTTACAAATATAGTCGACAGTATTAGTTCTGACCCACTAAATCAATCCATTGATATTCAGGCAAAACTCTGAAAAATGTAAACATGATTTTTCACAAAGTAAATAAAAATTACAGTCGTGTTATAAGCAATGATCTGCTCTCTACAACCTACTATAACCTTTTCATTCAATATGATCTTTCTAAACAATGTCCCCAGATGACGAAGTATGCAGTAGAACTAGGGTCCTTTAAAAAATGCTGAAAAAAGGCCAGTTTTAATTTCTATGTATATTCCCAATTAATTATATATCCTAATATTTATACCGCACTCAGCCACTTGCAAAGTGTTTTCACACTTTCACGTTTATTATTATCTCATCTCAAATTAACATCGCTCTTTGGTAAAACAAGTGGGTATTATAATTCCAATTTGAGTGGTGAAGAAGAGATTCAAAGAAGTTAATTATTTGCCCAACATCAAATAAAAAGTGATTTGCAGAGCTAATAAGAGTCGTAAGTATTTACTAGTCAAAAAACACATCCTGGTCCTTATGACAGGTGTGTCATATACATTTCCCTATAATGCTTGCCTCAGCCTTTGAAGGAACATAATATTACCTCCAACTAACTATCATCACCAAGTTAACCCAGGTAAGTAAGTAGCGGAATCTAAAATTACAATGGTGTTACAAATTAAACTAAAAACTAAACTAAGAGCATTTCACTGTGTGTTATAAAACACTTTTCTCTCATCCAGATTAGCTTTGCTTCTTTCATTTAATAATTTATATCAAGACATTTGCTTTCATAGAAAAATTTGGGTATATATTTTTCAAGTCAAAGAATGACATATAAAATAATGTATAGTGGAGGTGGTATCTTTTTAAAAAGTAACTCTTTTGAATGGTAATTTTCTATCAGATTACCAATTTCTTCTCCTCCCTGAAGAGAGCTTTAATAGGAGAGTCAGCATATGGCAGTGTTGACTTAGGTGCTGCAACATGAAATAACTGGAAATGTTTAACTCATGTTCATACTTATTTAATTATTTTAGACATTCCTCTTAGTGAATATTTAGATAATGAAGTAGAGAAGAAATCCTATGGGAGCTTTATCATCATCATCAAATATTTATTTCTAAGCACCTCACAAAATAAAGAAGATATAACTTCTTCCTAAACTTATAAATTGGAAAAAGGGGATCTAAAGACTACACATCCAGAATGAAGTATTTTTTAAATAATTAATTAAATTTATGCTTACAAATAAAAAATCAAATGAGTTTAAAGGAATAATTAAAATTAAGAAATATTGGGGAAATATTTGAAGGTAAACTTTCTATCTAAGAGGATATGGGTCAAGGTGATGTAGCTGTCAAATTACCATAGTAATTTTTAGGAGCTGCTTTGATAAGTTTATAGAGTAGAAACAAATGAAGCTACCTACGGTAGAAAAGAGTAGATGTTGTCTTCCTCAAAAAATTACATATTACACATATTACAGTGCCTGGTTTTTTAAAGTAAAGTGCCCAGATGTTGGGGAAAAGAACTATTTTTGCTATTGGTTCAGTGTGGCTGAAAATAGATTGCTTCAATTTTTGGTGCTAGGATATTGATATTATAAGATATAGCGCAGTGAACTAAAACTGGCTCATGAATTTGGGATTTTTAATGCAAAAGAATGAATCAATCACTGTGAAGATTCAACTGGAGAAAAAGCTTCAAGGGATGGAATTTATATCATCTTAAATTAGGTTATTTTTCAGAGCATTACTCTTTAGGGACGTTACCTACCTTAATTCTAGTAAGCAAGAAGACAACTAAAGATAATTTATATGTTCTTCTAATAATACTTTTGAATATTAATTCTGAAGAATTATCTAATCTCTGACTCTCATGTACATTGCTATTTGACTCATTACTTGAAAACACTTGTGTAACTCATATTAAACACTATTAGTGTTATCAATGCGGCCACAGCTCTGTAGTTATTGCTTTGCTGTGCGGACATTTTACTTCTCCATATCTCTATTGCCACTTAGTTCCATCGAATTTGATTCTCTATTTTAAGAAGCAAAATCGAGTTATACTAGGTGCAGGAGTTGATGGGGTCATTCATTCATAAACTCTCAAAGAACCAAGTAATAAGTTGGTTTCCATATGTAGCACTGCCCTCTACTGGGCAAAGAAAAATCTGATGTTATTAATGGGTTTCTAATTACAGTACTTAAGGGCAGCTTGGTAGAAAATACTGGTAGAGATATTCGAATTGAACTACCCTGATAGTTTTTAAGGTGAAGAGGCTGATAATTATTATCATAGAATATGAGAATCTTAACATTTTGTAAAGACATTTTTACTTCCTTTTGCTCTTGTTTTGATTAAACATGATCTTTGATTTGACCTTAGATTCTTTCGAAGCTTCAACATATGAAAGATACGGTATATTGTACTATAAACCAGTAATGTGATAATGAAATTAAAGTCAATTTGGCATTAATTCAAAGACTTTTTATTTGAGTTTGTTCTTGGGAGACATAAACAAGTATCTTTATTTTTTAAATTGTTTATAATTTATTTTGTTTATAACTTTATAATCAGTTTATATTTGAATGATAATATTTGGATGTTTGCTTTAAGGTATACCTTCTGTAGGATATCAACAAGAGACTGTGAAGTGTTATCTTTTCTCTTTTTCTCCTTACCCTGTTACAATGTAGGGCTGGGGTTTGAGGAATTCACACCGTAACCAGACTCTGCTAATTACCATAAAAGACAAAGGTTCGCTATAAGTTTTTAGTGTGCTCATAAACATAAACTCTAAGTAATGTTGAATAACATTGGAAAATATGATTAGTTACATCAGCAAATGTAAAAAATTTGGATCAAACTGGGTAATACAGTCAGCATTAGATGTCAGAACATACGCAGATGGCAAAAACACACACACGATATTTTTCTGCATTGTTTCCATGATTTCAAATCCAATGAAGCTCACATCTTTTTAAATTTTGCATGTCATATTAATATTTGTTTGTCTCAATAAAACTTTTACAAGATACATAATGACAGAAGACTCGGTATTATTCCCTTACAGGCATCTGTAATGATATTCCATGTATTTGTTGGGGAAGAAACAAACTTTTAACAATCAGCTGAATTAAGGTAGAATTTACACCCATCTGTGAAAACAGAGGATACATTAAAGACATTTGCCAGTTAGGCCGGGTGTGGTGGCTCACACTTGTAATCCCAGCACTTTGGGAGACCGAATGATCACTTGAGGTCAGGAGTTTGAGACCAGCCTGGCCAACATGGTGAAACTTCTTCTCATTCTCAAAAATTAGCTGGGCATGCTGGTGCACATCTGTAATTCCAGCTACTCAGGAGACTAAGGCAGGAAAATCGCTTGAAACCTGGAGGCAGAGGTTGCAGTGAGCTGAGACTGTGCCACTGTACTCCAGCCTGGGTGACAGAATGAGACTCCATTTCAAAAAAATAAGTAAAGAAAATAAAGATATTTGCCAGTTGGGAACAAAGGGGGTATCAGATGGCAGGGAAAAGATTCTTCTCTGAAAACACTTTTTGTTGACTCTTTTTGATTACAATATTACTCTAACCTGAAAGTGGAAGGTAATAAATGCCTTTCACTGAGGATTTTTTTTCAGAAAGATTTACCAACAATTTTATGAATAATGATGATCCAAAAGTCATATTTTTCAGTAGAACTATATTTATAAGAATTCTAAAGAAAATGAAATACTAATGGTATCTATTTCTTGTAAAAGTGACATGGCTGGTAGGGATGCAGTAAATGCCTTGAATTTTTAACTGCCCCAAATGCCTTAAATCCTATTACTGAGCATTCTTGGGGCTACTGTGAACACTTACTTGAGTTTCAATGCACATTCTAAGAATAAAAGCATCCATCATGACATTACCCCATCCAATATCCTTGATGATTTTCTGTTATCTATGGGTTAAAATCTAAAATCCCCCTTATTGGCATGAGACCCTGCAGATGTTACCTCTCTTTTCTTCTCACCCTTGATATCCACTATGCATGGCTGGTGTACTTACACACAGTCACCCATATCCAGCAAACAAACCATATCAAACTCTTCTATTTCTCTAAAACAGAAATTCTTCATTTAGAGTACACAGAGGAGACATGATAAGAATTTCATTGATCTACAATATAATGAATAGAAGATACTTAAAATCTTGTCTTCACAATCACTAACTTAAATTTAGCGGGTCTTTCCTTTATGAATGTAGGCAGACAACCATCATGAGAAGTAGTTGATTCGCGCAGATCACATAACCAAAAAAAAGAAGTCCTTGAGACTTTCTCACCAATGGAAATTATCTTTATTTTTATTATATATTGTACTTGTTGCAGATACTCAAATTGTCATTAACTCATGGATTACTTTAAAATTATAGTAGGTATAAGAGCTAACATTAGATCTATCCTAATAATCAGTAATTAAGCATAAATTTCATTACACATTTTTTAATGATTAGGCAGTTGTGCTTATAACTTTTTCATCATCATATTTTTAACTGTTATGACTTATTTAGTCAATTTATAATTAATGTAATTATCAATATATACATTTTATTCTTCTATTTGCTGTCTATTTAATTTTTTAAAAATCATTTTTCTAATTTCTTGCCTTCTTTGTACTAATCAAACATATTTTTGTCATTTTTCCCTATAATTATATCATTAATTAAACATGATTTTAGTATTCTTTTAATAGTTACCTTGGATATTACAATTTATGTCATTGACTTACACAGTCTATGACAAATTATTTTTTAAATGTGACAAAACTCTTAAAGGAACTAAAATAACAACATCTCAAAAAATAAACACAGAACTAATCCAAGAAACTTTTGAATGGCCTGTGTCTTCAGTCATATATACCTTCAATGGAATACAAATTAAAGATAAAAAGAAACAAACAGAAAATTTGGACTTTATTTAGGGAATTTTTTGTTGTTCGTGTCGTGAGAGTTCTAATTCTAAAATGACTTGATGTGTACAGGAGAACTAAACAAATGAATAACTGTGTAAATATTTGGGAATCAGAGTTTTTTTCTGTGGGAGAAGAGTTTATGTATATGGATGAGGAAAAGAGAGGGAGATCCTGGTGATGAATTGCACCAAAGTTGTGTTTTTTAACCAGTATTTTCTAATTGTTAGGGTGAAGTGACAGTCATCCTAGATTTGTTCATCCTATGTATTAGTTTGTTTTCACAGTGCTATAAAGAACTATCTAAGACTGGGTAATGTATAAACTAAGAAGGTTTAATGACTGACAATTCCACATGGCTGTGGAGGCCTCAGGATGCTTATAATCATGGCAGAAAGCAAAGGGTAAGCAAGGCACATCTTACATGCTGGTGAGCAGTGGGAGGAAGTGTCACACTTCTAAACCATCAGCTCTCCTGAGAACTCACTCACTATCATGAGAACAACATGGGGGAAACTGGCCCCATGATCCAATCATCTCCCATCAGGTCCCTCCCTTGACACATGGGGATTACAATATGAGATGAGGTTTGAGTGGGGACACAGAGCCAAAAACTATAATTCTGCCTCTGACCCCTCCCAAATCTCATGTTCTTTTCACATTTCAAAACCAATCATGCCCTCCCAACAGTCTCCCAAAGTCTCAACTCATTCTAGCATTAACTCAAAAGTTCAAGTCCAAAGTCTCATCTGAGACAAGGCAAGTCCCTTCCGCCTATAAACCTGTGAAATGAAAAGCAAATTAGTTACTTCCAAGATTAAATAGGGGTACAGGCATTAAGTAAATAGTTTCATTCCAAGTGGGAGAAATTGACCAAAACAAAGGGGCCACAGGCTTCATGCAAGTCCAAAACCCGACAGGGCAGTCATTTAATCTTAAAGTTCTAAAGTAATCTCTTTTGACTACATGTTTCATAACCAGGGCATCCTGAGGCAAGAGATGGGTTTGAATGGCATTGGGCAACATCACTGCTGTGGCTCTGCAGGGTACAGCTCCTGCAACTGCTTTTGGGGGCTGGCATCGAGTGCTTGCAGCTTTTCCAGGTGCAAGGTGCAAGGTGTCAGTGGGTCTACCACTCCAGGGTTTGGAGAATGGTGGCCCTCCTCTTACAGCTCCACCAGGCAGTGCCCTAGTGGGGTCTCTGTGTGGGGCTCCAACCCCTCATTCCCCCTTTGCATTACCCTAGTTGAGGTTCTCCATGAGGGCTCCACCCCTGCAATAGACTTCTGCCTAGAAATCCAGGCATTTCCATACATCCTCTGAAATACAGGCTGAGACTCCCAAAGCCCAACTCTTGTCTTCTGTGCACCCACAGGCCCAACATCACATGGAAGCCATGAGTGCTTGGGGCTTGCACCCTCTGAAGCAATGGCCCAAGCTGTACCTTGGCTGATTTTAACGATGGCTGGAAATGGAGCAGCTAAGACACAGGACACCATATCCCAAGGCTGCACAGAGCAGCAGGGCCCTGGGCTGGGCCCACGAAAACCATTTTTCCCTTCTAGGTCTCCAGGCCTGTGATTGGAGGGGTTGTCATGAAGATCCTATTATCTTGGCTATCAACATACGTCTCCTCATTACTTATGCAAATTTCTGCAGCTGGTAGCTTGAATTTCTCCCCAGAAAATGGGATTTTCTTTACTACTGCATGGTCAGGTTGCAAATTTTCCAAACTTTTTTGTTATGCTTTCCTTTTAAACATAAGTTCCAATGTCAAATGATCTCTTTGTGAATGAATATGGCTGTACACTTTTAGAAAGAGCCAGGTCATCTATTGAATGCTTTGCTGCTTCGAAAGCTCTTCTGCCAGATACCCTAATGATAACTCTCAAGGACAAAGTTCCACAGATTTCTAGGCAGGGGCATAATGCCTTCAGTTTCTTTGCTAAAGCATGGCAAGAGTGACCTTTCCTCCAGTCCCCAAGAAGTTCCTTATCTCCATCTGAGACTACCTCAGCCTGGAGTTCATTGTCCATATCACTATTAGCATTTTGGTCAAAATTGTTCAACAAGTCTCTAGGAAGTTCCAAACTTTCCCACATCTTCCTGTCTTTTGCTGAGTCCTCCAAACAATTTCAACCGCTGCCCATTACCCAGTTCCAAAGTCACTTCCACATTTTTAGGTTATCTTATAGCAGTGGCCCACTCTGCAGGTACCAATTTTCTGTATTAGTCCATTTTTCACCCTGCTGTAAAGAACTACCTGAGACTGAGTAATTTATAAACAAAAGAGGTTTAATTGACTCACATTTCCTTGTGGCTGGGGAGACCCCAGGATACTTATAATCATAGCAGAAGGTGAAGGGGAAGCAAAGTACATCTTACATGGCAGTAGGAGAGACAGAGAGAAAGAGAGGGGAAGTGCTATGCATTTTAAACTATCAGATCTCATGAGAACTCACTGACTATCATGAGGACAGCATGGGGGAAACCAACCCCTAAATCCAATCACCTCCCACCAAGTGCCTCCCTTGACACGTGGGATTACAATTTGAGATGATATTTGGATATTACACAGAGCCAAGCCGTATCATTCTAAGCAGAAGAAGTTTCTCAAAAAGATGATGTTGAAAACCTTGTTGTCAACCTTGAAAGAAAGAAAGTCCTAATGGGGCAGAAATGAAGAGGGAAGCTGCGCACCAAGTGGGAGCTGATACCATGGCCATCATAAGGATTTGGTACCTAGGTAAAGCTCCTAGGGCTGCTGGCAGGGAGGTTATTATTCAAGAAGGACATGACAGAAAATCCTTGATTGTGCACAAGGGAGGGAGCTTAAAATAAGATCCTTGCCTAATGGTGGGTGCCTCAAAGTGCTGTCCTGCTCCCTAGATAAGACAAGAGGAACTACATACTGGCACTCAAAAGTGGTTAGGATGGCTGCCACCAAAAAAAATCCTAGGATGAGTGGAGGGAAAAGCCAGCTTCCAGAACTGCAAAACTCTAGGTGTGAATTGCTGTGCATAAAAGTAACATAAAATAAGTGAAAGACCAGTGAAACTTTGTGGCTCTGAAATGGGGGAAAACAGCCCATAGAAGAGATATATTTGCCTCTCTCCATAAACAAATTAACAAACAAATAAATGTATCTTTTTTTTTTTGATATGGAGTCTATCTCTGTCGCCCAGGCTAGAGTACAGTGCTGTGATCTCAGCTCACTGCAACCTCCGCCTCCTGGGTTCAAGCAATTCTCCTGCCTCAGCCTCCCAAGTAGCTGAGATTACAGGTGTCTGCCACCACGCCCAACTAATTTTTTGTTTTTATTTTTAGTAGAAATGGGGTTTCACTGTGTTAGCCAGGCTGGTCTTGAACTCCTAACCTCATGATCCACCCACCTCGGCGTCCAAAAGTGCTGGGATTACAAGTGTGAGCCACCGCACATGGCCAAATAGATATACCTTATGTAGTTTGTGTATGTTGGTCAAATCTCATGTTGATACGTAATCCCCAATATTGGAAGTGGGGCCTGGAGGGAGGTTATTTGAACATAGGGGTGGATCTCTCATGAATGGTTTAGCACCATCCACCTTGGTTCTCTCCTTATAATAGTGACTGACTTCTCGTGAGATCTGGCTGTTTAAAAGTGTGGCACCTCCCACTCTCCTGCTCCTGCTTTCACCATGTGAAATTTCTGCTCCTGGTTCACCTCCCACCATGAGTAAAAGCTCCCTGAGGTTTTCTCAGAAGCAGATGTTGCTATGCTTCCTGTGTGGCCTGCAGAATCACGAGCCAATTAAATTTCTTTTCATATAAATTACCCAGTTTCAGATATTTCTTTATGGAAATGCAAGAATGACCTGACACCAAAAATTGGTACTGAGGACTAAGGTGTTAATATAAAGATACCTGAAAATGTGGAAACAGCTTTGGAACTTGGTAATGAGTAGAGGTTGGAAGAGTTTGGAGGGCTCAGAAGACTAGAAGATGAGGGAAAGTTTGGACCTTCTTAGAGACTGGTTAAATTGTTGTGACTAAATTGTTGATAGTAATATAAACAGTGCAGTCCAGGCTGACAAGTTCTCAGATAGAAATGAGAAACTTTTTGGGAACTAGAGCAAAGGTCACCCATGTTGTACCTTAGCAAAGAGGTTGGCTGCATTCTGTTCATGCCCTAGGGATCTGTGGAAGCTAGAACTGAAGAGTGTTAATTTAGTTCAGAGATGAGAGAAAGAAGGAGATGAGCGAAATCATATGGGAGTAAAGAAATGACCCAAGGTTCAAACTTATATTTAAAAGGGAATTACAGGGCAAACGTTTGGAGAATTTGCAGCCTTTCAATGTGGCAGAGAAAGGAAAAAACTTTTATGGGAGAGAAATTCAAGACTCTGAACAACAGCCTTCAGTCCTAGACCTTCCCTCTGATAGAGCCCACCCAAATGAGAAGGAACCAGAAAACCAACTCTAGTAATATGACAAAACAAGGTTATTTAACGACCCCCCAAAATCACACTAGCTTATCAGCAATGGACCCAAACCAAGAAGAAATCCCTGACTTACCGGAAAAAGAATTCAGAAGGTTAGTTATTAAGCTAATCAGGGAGGCACCAGAGAAAGGTGGAGCCTGATTTAAGGAAATTTTAAAAAGGATACAAAAAGTGAAGGGGGAAATAGTCAATGAAATAGATAGCATAAATTAAAAAAATCAGAACTTCAGGAAATGGTGGACACACTTATAGAAATGCGAAATTCTCTGGAAAGTCTCAGCCATAGAATTGAACAAATAGAATAAAAAAAATTCAGAGCTTGAAGACCAGGTCTTCAAATTAACCCAGTGCAATAAAGACAAATAAAAAACATCAAGAAAATGTGAACAAAGCCTCCAAGAAGTCTGGGATTGTGTTAAATGACTAAATCTAAGAATAATTGGTGTTCCTGAGGAAGAATAGAAATCTAAAAGTTTGGAAAACATATTTGAGGGAATAATTGAGGAAAACTTCCCCAGCCTTGCTAGAGACATAGACATCTAAATACAAGAGGCATAACGAACACCTGGGAAATTCATTGCAAAAAGATTATCACCTAAGCACATTGTCATCAGATTATCTAAAGTTAAGAGGAAAGAAACACTCAAGAGCTGTGAGGCAAAAGCACCAGGTAACCTATATCGGAAAACCTATCAGATTAACATCAGATTTCTCAGCAGAAATCCTACAAGCTAGAAGGATTGGGGCCCTATCTTCAGCCTCCTCAAACAAAATGATTGTCAGCCAAGAATTTTGTATCCAGCAAAACTAAGCTTCATATACGAAGGAAAGATACAGTCTTTTTCAGAGAAACAAATGCTGAGAGAATTCACCAAAACCAAGCCACCACTACAAGAACTACTAAAAGGAGCTCTACATCTTGAAACAAATCCTGGAAACACATCAAAGCAGAACTTCTTTAAAGCATAAATCTCACAGGATCTATAAAATGAAATGCACTTTAAAAAACCAAAACAAAACTAAAGAAAAACAAGACACACAGGCAACAAATAGCATGATGAATGGAATGGTACCTCACATCTCAATAATAACGTTGAATGTAAATGGCCCAAATGTTCCATTTAAAAAATACAGAATTGCAGAATGGGTAGGAATTCACTAACCATCTGATGCCTTCCACAGACTCAGCTAATGCATACGGACTTACATAAACTTAAGTTACAGGGGTGAGAAAAGACATTTCATACAAATGGACATGGAAAGTGAGCAGGAGTAGCTATTCTTATATCAGACAAAACAAACTTTAAAGCAATAGCAGTTAAAAAAGACAAAGAGAGACACTATGTAATGACAAAAGGCCTTGTCCAACAGGGAAATATCACAATCCTAAACATATATGCACATAACATTGGAGCTCTCAGCTCCCAAATTTGTAAAACAATTACTAATAGACCTAAGAAATGAGACAGACTCAAATGGGAATTTCAATACTCCACTGACAACACTAGACAGGTCATCAAGACAGAAAGTCAACAAAGAAACAATGGATTTAAAATATACCTTGGAACAAATGAACTTAACAGATATACACAGAACATTCCACCCAACAACCACAGCATAAACATTCAACAGCACGTGGAACATTCTCCAAGATAGACCATGTGATAGGCAACAAAATGAGCCTTGATAAATTTGAGAAAATTGAGATTTTATCAAGTACTCTCTCAGACCACAGTGGAATAAAACTGGAAATCAACTCCAAAAGAAACTCTCAAAACCATGCAAATACATAGAAATTAAAAAACCTGGTCCTGAATAATCATTTGGTCAAAAATGAAATAAGATGGAAATTAAAAAATTCTTTGAACTAAACGACAATATTGACACAACCTATCAAAACCTCTGGGATACAGCAAAGGTGGTGCTGAGTGGAAAGTTCATAGACCTAGATGCCTACATCAAAATGTCTGAAAGAGCACAGACAGGCAATCTAAGGTCACACCTCAAGGAACTAGAGAAACAAGAACAAACCGAACCCAAACCCAGAATAAAAAAGGAAATAACCAATATCAGAACAGAATTAAATAAAATTGAAACAAAAAAAGTACAAAAGATAAGTGAAACAAAAAGCTGGTTCTTTGAAAAGATAAATAAAAGTGATAGACCTTTAGCAAGATAAACCAAGCAAAGAAGAGAGAAAATTCAAATAAGCTCAATACAAAACAAAACGGAAGATAGTACAACTGACACCACAGAAATACAAATGATCATTCAAGGCTACTATGAACACCTTTTTGCATATAAACTAGAAAACCTAGAGGAGATAGATAAATTCTTAGAAAGATACAACCCTCCTTGCTTAAATCAGGAGGAATTAGATTCCCTGAACAGACCGATAAAAAGCAGCGAGATTGAAATGGTAATTAAAACATTACCAACAAGAAAATGTTCAGGATCACATGGATTCACAGCACAATTCCACCAGACATTCAAAGAAGAACTGTAGGAATTCTATTGACACTATTTCATAATATAGAGAAAGAGGGAACCCTCCCTAAATCATTCTGTGAAGCCAGTATCACCCTAGTACCAAAACCAGGAAAGAACATAACAAAAAAAGAAAACTACAGACCAATACCTCTAATGAACATAGATGCTAAAATCCTTAACAAAATACTAGCTAACCAAATCCCAAAATATATCAAAAAGATAATCCACCTTGATCAAGTGGGCTTCATACCAGGGATGTGGGGATGGTTTAACACATGCAAGTCAATAAATGTAATATACCACATAAACAGAATTAAAAACAAAAATCACATGATCATTTCAATAAATACAGAAAAATTATTCCACAAAATCCAGCACGCCTTTATGATTAAAACTCTGAGAAAAATTGGCATACAAGGGACTTACCTCAATGTAATAAAAGTCATATATGACAAATCCACAGCCAACATAATACTGAATGGGAAAAAGTAGAAAGCATTCCCTCTGAGAACTGTAACAAGACAAGGATGCCCACTCTTACCACTCCTCTTCAACATAATGATGGAGTTCTAGTCAGTGCAATCAGACAAGAGAAAGAAATAAAGGGCGTTCGAATTGGTAAAGTGGAGGTCAAACTGTTGCTGTTTGCTGATGATATGACTGTTTACTTAGAAAACCCTCAAGACTCCTCTAGAAAGCTCCTAGGATTGATAAAAGAATTCAGCAGTTTCCAGATAAAAAAATCTTGTATTTCTACACAAATCAGTAGCTATTCTATATATAAACAGTGACTAATCTGAGAACCAAATAAATAACTCCACCCCTTTTATAATAGCTATAAAAGAAAACTTAGGAATATACCTAACCAAGGAGGTGAAAGACCTAAATCTACAAAACACTGCTGAAAGCAATCATAGACGGCACAAACAAGTGGAAACACATCTCATGCTCATGGATGAGTAGAATCATTGTGAAAATGACCATACAGCCAAAAGCAATCTACAAATTCAATGCAATTCCTGTCAAAATACCACCATTATTCTTCACAGTATTAGAAAAACCAATTATAAAATTCATATGGAACAATAAGCAAGTCAGCATAGCCAAAGCAAAACTAAGCCTAAAGAACAAATCTGGAGGCATCACATTACCTGATTTCCAACTATACTATAAGGCTATAGTCACCAAAACAGCAAAGTATTGGTATAAAAAATAGGCAAATAGACCAATGGAACAGAATAGAGAACCCAAAAAATAAACCCAAATACTTACAGCCAACTGATCTTTGACAAAGCAAACAAAAACATGAAGTGGGAAATAAACGGTGCTGGGAAAACTGGCTAGCCACATGCAGGAGAATGAAACTGAATCCTCACCTCTCAACTTACACAAAAATCAACTCAAGATGGATTAAGGACTTAAATCTAAGACCTAAAACTATAAAAATTCTAGATGATAACATTGGAAAAACCCTTTTAGACATTGTCTTAGCCAAGGATTTCATGACCAGAAACCCAAAAGCAAATGCAATAAAAACAACGATAAATAGCTGGGACTTAATTAAACTAAAGAGCTCTTGCATGGCAAAGGGAACAGTGAGTAGAGTAAACAGACAACCCACAGAGTGGGAGAAAATCTTCACAATCTACACATCTGACAAAGGACTAATATCCAGAATCTATAACAAATGCAAACAAATCAGCAAGAAAAAAACCAAACAATTCCATCAAAAAGTGGTCTAAGGACATGAATAGATAATATTCAAAAGAAGATATATAAATGGCCCACAAACACATGAAAAAATGCTCAACATCACTAATGATCAGGAAAATTGAAATCAAAACCACAATACGATATCATTTTACTCCTCTAAGAATCGTCATAATAAAAAGATTAAAAAAATAGTAGATGTTGACGTGAGTGCAGTGAACAGGGAACACTTCTACACTGGTGGTGGGAATGTAAACTAATACAACCACTATGGAAAACAGCGTGGAGATTCTTTAAAGAACTAAAAGTAGAACTACCATTTGATCCAGCAATCCCACTACTGGGTATCCAACCAGAGGAAAAGAAGTCTTTATACAAAAAAGATACTTGCACATGCATGTCTATAACAGCGCAATTCTCAATTGCAAAAGCATGGAACCCACACAAATGCCCATCAATCAATGAGTGGATAAAGAAACTGTGGTATATACATATGATGGAATACTACTCTGCCATAATAAGAAATGAGTTAGTGGCATTCACAGCGACCTGGATGAGATTGGAGACTATTATTTAAGTGAAGTCACTCAGGGATGGAAAACCAAACATCACATGTCCTCACTCATAAGTGGGAGCTAAACTATGAGGATGTAAAGGCATAAGAATGACACAATGGAGTTTGGGGACTCAGGAGGAAACTGTGGGAAGGGAGTGAGGGATAATAAGACTACAAATAGGGTGCAGTGTATACTACTCAGGTGATGAGTGCACCAAAATCTCATAAATCACCACTAAAGAACTTACTCACACAACCAAACGCTACCTGTTCCCCAATAACCCATGGAAATAAAAAAATTAAACATCAACAACAACAAAATGAAAGCCACTTAATTAACAAATAGTACCAGAATCTATAGTACCAATAATTTGTCCTTCAATCTCATGTATTCAAGTAATATCCATTTGCTAAAATTATTTTGTTTAAAGCAGCAAGTATATCGCATGCAGGAACAGTTAAGAAATATAAATGAATCATATGATAAAAATTGGTGCGCACATACACACACTAATATAACCCATCAAATATATATATAGGTAGAAGATGAAATTAATAACAAAGTAAAATTAATAACAGATATATATCAACACATATATATTTGGTGGGTTAAAACTCAGTCTACTGCTGGCCTGAGTCACAAGGTTGCTAGCTCTTCAGTAGGTAAAAGATCTTCTTTGACTCATTTTTGGTTTTCTCTGTCTCTAATCATGACACTGTTACTCATGTAGTTCTTCAAATAACATTGAGGACATGCACCATACACTGCTTTCTATCATCAAACATAGCCACCCACCCACTGTGTCTTTCCTACTCCTAAATATCTATTGTACCAGTTTCTCTACATCTCTACCACCACCCGCCTAGTACCAGCTACCTTACCCTGCACTTTGTCAATTTTTCTAATGGTTTCCTCACATTCACTCTTGGTCCTCATTAGGCAGTCATCATCATATTTTAAAACTGTAATTCTTCTTTAAGTTCCTCCAAGGGAAGGAAAACAATTCTAAGTGAGTAATCTAGTATGAAGATACATTATAAACTTTCCTAATTAAGACATTTGGCACTGGCCCAGCCATAGGCAGACTCCTCAGAAAAAATATAATAGAGAGGGTGAAAACGGCACAGATATACAGAAATGTGATACATGACAGATTTGGCCATCTTTATCAGAAGGGAAAAAATGGATTATTCAATAAGGCATGCTGGAAAAATGAATAATCTATATGTAAATCAACAAAATTGGACCCTTCTTTTTGTATGCAAAAAATACATTTTAGGTCATTCAAAACTGAAATCAAAAAGCAAAGCTGAAACAATTTTAGATAAAATAGGAGAATATATTTATGACTTCAGTTTTTGAGTCAGTCACAAAAAGCAAAACAATGAAGTAAATGTGGATTCATATTGATGAGGTTAAAGTGAAGAAACAAAAAATAAAGCAAATGCTGTGGCTTGAATATTTGTGCTCCCCCACCCCCCTGCAAATTCATATGTTGAAACCTAATTCGCAGTGTGAGGGTATTTGGAAGTGGGGTCTCAGGGAGACAATTAGGTTATGATGGTGCAACCCTCATGAATGGGATTAGTTTCCTTGTAAAAGGGGCCCCAGAGAGATCTCTCACCCCTTCAGCTGTGTGAGGAGACAGTGAAAAGACAGGAGTCTATAGAGAGGACCTCTTCCAACACCTTGATCTTGGACTTTCCAGTTCCCAGAACCATGAGAAATAAATTTCTATTGTTTATAAGTCACCTGGTTTATGGTATTTTGTTATAGCAGGAAAATTGATGAGGACAAAATTCTTGTAATTTACTAAATAATATATACATATACGTAAATTTAAATGGCAGAGCACGGTTGGGAAAAGATATTTGCAAAACATCAAAGCCATGAACAACTCATATTTATAGTATAAAAAGATCTAAGTATAAGTAAAATATAGAAATAACTCAGTAGAAATCAGGAGATGTAAATGGACAATGTATAGGAGAGAATATCAGAATGACCGATGAATATCTGAAAGAGTTTTAAATGCATATTTAGTCAGAGAGATGTAAAACCACAGGAAACTACAATTTCATATTTATCAGACTGGCAAAAAATAGAAAATCGGATAATACTAGGTATCAGTGAGAATATGGAATAGGGGATTTGCCTATGCAGTGATTATAGATGTATAAATTGGAATACACCTCTGGGAAAATAATTGGCTAAATCTAATCAATATGAAAATATGCATAGTTTCAAACCCTTTAATTATATTCCTAAGTACTTACAACAATGCCATGACATATGCAGGAAGAGGTGTATAAAATATTCATAGTGTAATTTTCTATGATGGGACAAAACAAGTAAAAAACCTCATTCTTCCACTCTGCCTTCTAACTTCTAATACCTCTTTCAGAGGAGAATCCTGCCTGGATACCCCAGAACAGACATGCCCCCTTCAATAAACCTTTATGACCCAGTTATCTTTTCTTACTTGGAGTTACAGCAACATGCACTTTTTCATTTGCTTGGGTAACTTTTTACTAATTTTTCTCAGTATTTATATAATAAGTTCATAAGTATCAAAAGTTTTGTTGTGATATTTTCCTTGTATGTTAACACAATTAAATCATTGATATGTTTTAGACTTTAAATCAGTGTGTTCTCAGTGTATTTTTTTTTAATTTCTGCTTTTCCCCCCAAAGCATTTATAATAGCTCTAGGAACTCGTATACTCCCGAGAAGAGATGAAGAAATATTAACTTTGCCTGGCTTAATTTAGAAGAAAAGTAAATTATTCAAGTGAAAGCAACTTGAAAGTAAAACCAGAACAAAACTAGCAATTGAGGTACAATTTCTGCACTTTATGCTGCCTTGCATTTTATGAGGTACAAGATGAAAAATCACAGGTACAGAAGCTTGTTCTCTTAATCTAATAATTATTATCTGTAAAGAGTACAGTTACGTGTAGAAAATGTTTTGCTTGCACAGTCACTTTCAACTTATTCTTTGTCCACTCTTCGGTTCAAACTCTTGGTGGAATGAACAATAGTAATAGTAAGAAACACAACCAACCACGCAAGAAATAAGCAAACGAGAAAAGACAATGCTGTGAGGGAAGTCATAGGAAGTGTAGTTATTTTATGTCAGAGATTTATGTACTTTGCAGTCAATATTTGAAGAAAATATTCACCTTGTAGCTTCTGAAAGCATTTTACAAGTCACTCATTATAAATAACTAGACTGAAGAGCATTGTTTAAAACAAGTACAGAGATACTGTCTTATAAAAAGGTGTGAAGAGTGTGGTTACTAGGTGGAGAACTGTGAGAAGCTGGTTTATATTCTTGCGTTTTGAATTCTCATCACATGGCTTTCTGTTGTCACTGAGAAATGAAAGTGAAACCAAGCTTAAATATATTTGTGTAATTTTTTTATGGCCAGCAATGTATTGATGTATTAATCTTTTCTCCTAAATTCTCAGTAAGCTTTTTACTCTCTAACTATGCATTTAAATGTTCAGTGCTCATATCCAGCTGGATATTCTTACCTTAGTACATAAGAAATATTCAGTAATATTCTTGAATAAATGAATATCTACAACTACCATTATAATGTACTGACTTAGATGGGGAAATGAATACTCAGTATTAACAAGAAATCTCATGAATAAACTCGTAGTCTATGAGATATAGTTCTTTGAATTTAAATTCTATTTATGTGAGTAATTACCTTCTGAAACCCTTAAAATTCTATCAATTCTTTTAGAAGAAAAATATTATCATTAAAAAATATACTTAGAATAAAATCTGGCAAAATTTTAATTTGTATTTTAGCTTGTTATATGAATCAGAATAGCAGAATTCATTCCATTCTTTGGAATCAAAAAATAAATAGCGTAAGCACCATAAGACACGATGTGTTAGAGCACTACCAAATAGAGTATTACAATGTAGCTTGGATTCACAAGCCAAGCAGTCTGGCAAACATAACAACTGTGTGACTGTGGAAGCGAATTAAACTCTCTAAACTTTAGATTTTCATCTGAAACAATGGGATGGTAATATTATCTACTTCATAGGGTCATAGGAAAGTTGTGTGTCAAATGCTTAGACTAGAAGCTAGCAAATGATGTACTGCAATCTGTAACAACAACAGTAGCAGCAGCAACAACAGCAATAATAATGTCATAATAATTACTGGTTCAACAATCTGCGTTACCAATAATGGCAATTTAGCATTTTATACACACACACACACACACACACACACACACACACACATATATATATATTTCTTTTTTTTTTTTTTTTGAGATGGAGTTTTGCTTTTATCACCTAGGCTGGAGTGCAATGGCAAAATCTGGGTTCACCGCAGCCTTTGCCTCTCAGGTTCAAGCGATTCTTCTTTCTCAGCCTCCAGAATAGCTGAGATTACAGGCACCTGCCATCATTCCCAGCTAATTCTTGTATTTTTAGTAGAGACGGGGTTTCACCATGTTGGCCAGGCTGGTCTCAAACTCCTGACCTTGTAGATCTGCCTACTTCAGCCTCCCAAAGTGCTGGGATTACAGGCGTGAGCCACTGCTCCTGGCCCAGCATTAAATATATTGATTGGCTTAATAGGCACTTGTTTGTGGCAGATTTATCCACCTGGTATAAACAACAGTGTACACAACATTATTACCCTATATATAAATTATGAAGAATGCATCCAAAACCTTTCCTTACAATATCATCCAAGGTTCTAATGAATGAAAGGTTTGTTTTGTCTTCTTGTAGTTTTGCACAGTCCTTTAAAGCATCTGAGCTTTTTGGATATTTTCCCCTTTATTAAGTTTCCCTTTAGTGTGTTGCAAAATTTCTGAACTCTCAGTAATGATGTTTCACTGACTCCCATTATGACGGAATTGCACAATGACAAATGCATTTAGAAGTACCAACTACTTGTCTTTCAATATTAACACTTTTAAAAAGGAAATTTTCTTGCAAACCTGTAAAGTGCTATTGAATTAAAGTAATGACATATGTAGATTTGGACAGAAATTGGAGAACGTGAATGTTAAGGTTGACACTGTATAAATAATTCATGTAGAACCGTATGTTAAATTATATTTAGTCAAGTAGTAATATGATTGTCAATTTGCAGGGTTTTTTGAAATTATTAGTCCTATTTCTTTCAAATGCATGTGTCCAGAATTGGTTCCTTCTGTTGGGTTCCTGGTGTCGCTGACTACAAGAATGAAGCCATGGACCCTCATGGTGAGTGTTACAGCTCTTAAAGATGGTTTGTCTGGAGTTTGTTTCTTCAGATGTTCTCATGTGTCCAGAGTTTCTTCCTTCTGGTGGCTGCATGGTATCGCTGACTTCAGGAATGAAGCCACAGACCCTCACAGTGAGTGTTACAGCTCATAAAGGTAGTGCGGACCCACAGAGTGAGCAGCAGCAAGATTTATTGTGAAGAGCAAAAGAACAAAGCTTCCATAAGGCCGAAGCGGCCCTGAGTGGGTTGTGGCTGCTGGCTTGGGTGACCAGCTTTTATTCCCTTATTTGGCCCCACCCACATTCTGCTGAATGGTCCATTTTACAGAGCACTGATTGGTCCATTTTACAGAGTGCTGATTGGTCCGTTTTACAGAGTGATGATTGGTGCATTTACAAACCTTTAGCTAGACACAGAGCGCTGATTGGTGCATTTTTACAGAGTGCTGATTGGTGCGTTTACAGACCTTTAGCTAGACACAGAGCACTGATTGGTGCGTTTAAAATCCTTTAGCTAGACAGAAAAGTTCTACTAGTCCGCCCTCCACCCAGGAAGTCCAGCTGGCTTCACCTCTCATGCATACTTCATTGATTCCAAAAAATAAAAGATTTCTCCAAACTAAGAATCTAACATGTCATTGTGCGCACTTAGAGGAATTTGAAGGATGTCTCTCTGTCACATTAGCAGATGTACTTTTAGATTTTTCTTATAAAACCAAATAAATATCAGTAGAGAACAATATTCCAGTTTAATACAAAAATCACAGAATTATCAGATTTTTACCCTAAAATTTCCTAAATTGTTTCCAAGGAAGATAGCATTCTGAATCCTTGAGGGAAGGAGTATTTCCACTAAACCCTCCTGTAACAGTATCACGTGTTGTATCAAAATTAATTTTATGTCCCTTCCTGCCTCTAGATTATAAAACTTTTAAGAAGAAGGATACTGTGTGATATTATTGGCTGTGTCTCCACCTAAATATCACCTTGAATTGTAGCTCCCATAATTCCCATGTGTTTTGGGAGGGACCTGGAGAGAGATAATTGAATCGTGGGCACAGTTTCCCCCATACCATTCTTGCTAGTGAATAAGTCTCACAAGATCTGATGGCTTTCTAAGGGGATTTCCCTTTGGCTTGGCCCTCATTCTCTCTTCTCTGCCACCTACGTAAGATATGCGTTTTGCCTTCCACCTTGATTGTGAGGCCTCCCCAGCCTTGTGGAACTGTGAGTCCATTAAACCTCTTTTTCTTTCTTTTCTTTTCTTTTTTTTTTCTTGAGAGGCGGAGTTTAGCTCTTGTCGCCCAAGCTGGATGCAGTGGAAAGATCTCAGCTCACCGCAGACTCTGCCTCCTGGGTTCAAGCGATTCTCCTGCCTCAGCCTCTGGAGTAGCTGGGATTACAGGCGTGCCACCGTGCCCGGCTAATTTTTGTATTTTTAGTAGAGATGGGGTTTCACCATATTGGCCAGGCTAGTCTTGAACTTGTGACCTCAGGTGATCCACTCGCCTCAGCCTCCCAAAGTGCTGGAATTACAAGCATGAGCCACCATGCCAGCATCTCTTTTTCTTCATAAATTACCTAGTCTTGGCCATGTCTTTATCAGTAGCATGAAAACGGACTAATGCACAGCTTTTTCTCACTTTCCTATCTCTGTCATATTTCAGAGGGGATAGTTTATACTCTATGTGTTGAATACAGAATCTATATATTTCTGGTCATTTAAGTAAAAGTCAGTGTTAATTTAAATGAAAATATAAAGATTTCTTCATTTTTAAACTTTTTATTGTGCTATGTGATACATGTAAAGAAAAATCCATAAAGCTTATATGAAGTTATATGTTTTAACAATATTTCTCTGTGAACCCACAGAGAACTTCATTTTCTAATTATTATGGTCCTTACCAGAAGGTTCAAGAAAGAGAAATTTATTTAGTTCAATAAAAAACAATATCAAAACTCTCAACCCCCACAAAAGAAAGCAAACACACTTAAACAATTTCCAGTTGCACTTAGGATGCTTAAAACTCTCAACCTATAATTGAGACAAACTTTAAAAACTGACAAAATCATATATGTTTGGGACCCATCAGAGGGCAGAGTTTGGAGGATATACAGATGAATTGAATTCCAAATGATGGTAAGCCCCTACAAGGAGCGGTGGGACACAAAAATCATTCTGCCATTGGAATAGCAAGGCAGGGTCAGTAAAAGCCATAAAAGCAGGTGAGAAGAAAATAAGTGACATTGTAAGGAATCATAAGTGTAGGCTAGTGTGGCAATTTAGAAGCCTGAGAACCCCAGACACAAGGGCATTGTTTCCACCCACCAGCTGTTGCCACAGGCCTCCACCTAGAGTTTATGAGAAGGACTGGCAGGGGGCAGGGGGAGAGCAAAAGATTCAACAGAGATCTCTCTCTCCCTTAGTGAGCAGGACCACTAAAACCTATCCCTTTCCTGAACAAGCACTTTTCTCATCTAAGCAAAAGTCATCTGCACTACAAGAGCACCCTGGAAATCTCGGTTGCAGGCAAATGTTACCTGTGGCCAGGGGAGGAGTAGAAGCAAAAATCATTTGCTTGTGAGGAGGGGCAGAGCACCTGTTGTACCCAATTCTGCTGTGATGCTAAACAAAGAGCTGCTGCCAGAGGAGAAATGGGAAACACACTTCTACCCAAGACCTTTTCTCACTATAGAAGACAGATTTTAGGTGCCACGGAATGAGTGAGAAAGCTCCATCCATGAGACTAATTACTCAGGGCCTGCTTGTGCCTGAATCTGGAGCATAAGAACCTAAAACCTCCACCTTTTAACACCAAGAATCTGCACTAATAACAAATGATAGTAATTTGCTAGGGGAAAGGCAAAAGTATGGAGAGAGGCTTCTGTGTGGAATGTCTGTGCAGGGCCTGCTGAAGCAGAGAAACAAATATTTAGAAAAAAATCTTCAGATAATCCAGGCATCACACTAAGCACAAGGTAGAAGCAGCCCACAACTGAATAAATTTTCTGTTTTCAATGCACTAAAGGTAAGTATAACAACAAAAAATCCAAAACATATCCTAACTCCTGAATAGATGGACTTATCCCCCTATGGCAAGAATAAAAAAAAGCAAAGGAATGATCACATTTGAGTGTACATACAATTTACCTCGATATCTAAATAATCGCTACTTAATTTTAAAATTATGACTCTCTAAAAAGCAAGAAAAATAGTACCTATTCTCAAGAGCTAAAACAATAGACTGAACTAGACTTAGAGATGGTCTAGATAGGCACATTAAAATATCTATAACTAATATGTCAATGGCTCTAGTTGACAAGTTGGGCAACATGCAGCAATACATGAAAAACTTAAGCAAGAAGATAGAAATTATAAAAAGAAAAGTTTTTTTTTTTTTTTAAATCCCACATTATCAGAGATAAAGAATTCCTTTCATGAGATTATCATTACACTTACATAACTAAGTCCAGAAGGGCTAACCTTAAAGATGGGTCAGTAGAAATGGGTCAATCAGTTCGTGGTTAATAGAAATCGTTTCATGAAATAATCTTACATGAAACCCAAAGTGAAAACTGAATGAAAAGAAAAAAAAAAATACAACAGAGCACCTAAGAGCTGTGGAACACTGTTAAATTGATTGACTCATATTTACCTGTTGTTCCACCAGGAGAAAGGTGTAAAAATGGAAAAAAAAATATTTTGAGCAAAGGCTGAGTACAAAGAAAATCAGAACTGAGCACATGATAGTCAAACTAAAATCAACAACAACAACATCGAAAAGCAAATATGGAGAAAAAAGTCTTGAAGGCAGCAGGGGAAGAAGAAAACATTATATGCAGGGCAATAAGAACTAAAATGAAAGCAGGTTTCTTGCCATAAACACAGCTATGTAGACCAGAAAACAATGGAGTGATATCTTTAAAGTTCTGTAGAAATAAAGATGAAATGCTCTCAGTCTAGAAATTTATACCCAGAAGAAATACAAAAAGCCAACACCACAGAAGTTATCACCTCCCTTCCCAAACCACATCACCTTTCCCTACTAAGGTAATCGCAATACTAACATTTATGAAAATATACTCTTAATTTTCTTCATAGCTGTGCCCCTATGCATTCAACTAAAATTTAAATCTAATCATTCGTTCTTGTTTTGTATTTTTGCTCAATATTTTGTTTATAGGAATAATTCACATCATAATGTGCAGCTCTATCCATCTTCATTTTAATCTCTATGTACCATTCCCCAACATTATAATTTCTCACAATTTATTATGCACTCTTACATTAAGGGAGATCTCGTCTGTGGGTTCTCTAGCTAGGCCTCTGTGACAACTCTTTCTTTCTTGATTCACCGCTTATTTTTCTGATGACTATGGCTGAGGAATTTGGTTACATGAAGACATTCTCAAAATTTGGCCTTCTTGACCTGTATATTTATCCTGAAATAACTAATTTATTTCTATTGATTTAACAAAGAAGGTGACTTCCTAATCTGCATCTATCTATTCATTGACTATGTTGACGGTCAATTTCCAAAAAACTCCTGGACTAAGCAAAGCTTATTGCTTGAAGGTAGCATACCATTTGACAGACTCTTAGTAATGTCTTCGGAGAATGGATTCAGGGAAAGGTATTTGTAGGAATCTAGACCTTGAACTATGTGATTTTAGGTCAGTTCTTGCAAGGTGGGAATTGATTGTGATGGGGTAGAGTTTGTAACTTAATAGCTTTGGATTGGTAGTTACAACAGAGAAAGGGTATTGAAGTGAGTCTTAAAAAAGATATCAGTCTTGATAAGTAAGCAGTTTTTTAGAGTCTTGTCATCTAGGACCAGCCATTTTCTGGAGCAAGACATGAAGTCATTTTCACTTGGACCCAGCATTGTTTAACACAGAGATGGGAAAGTACATCTGGTACAAGTGTTATTCAATACAGGGAAAGTGGGTTATGTTAATGTGAGTTCTCAGACACTAGAAATTTTAAGATAAACTTATTTAAAATTAAAACTCAATGCATTTGTGTCAGGCAGACACTCAAATGGCCTCCTCTTGAGTGTGCAATGGGACCTATGACTTGCTGTTAATTACTAGACTATGACAAAGGTGATGAGAAGTCACTTTGGTGGTTATGTGACATAAGATTGTAAGTTCCCTCTTGCTCTAGACCCTCTGGCAATGAACTGAGAGTGCCCTCTGGATAACAGCCAGCAAGAAACTCTGGGCAACCTCCAGCTGACATCTAGAAAAGAACTGAGACCCTCAGTCTAGCAACATGACAACAGCCCTATGAGTCTGGAAGTGGATCCTTCCCCGGCTGAGCTTTCAGATGAACCCCCACCCTGGTTGATAGCTGGATTGCAGGCTTGTGAGAGATCATGAAACAGAAGACCTAGCTAGGTTGTGGCAGATTTATGATCTATAGGAACTGTGAGATGATACAGTAAGTCCTCATTTAATGTTGTTCTCTCTGTAGATTTTTGGAAGCAGTGTAAAGCTGGTCCCAGAATAATATAATTTTGATCAGCATTGTTTTATTATAACTTCGATGAGAAAAACATTGGTTTTGTTATATGTCATTTTGCTTCGAACCTACTGATGACATTAAGTGAGGGCTTCCTGTATAGTGTTATGTATGTTTCTTAGGCCACTAACTGTGGCAACATTGTTAGGCAATAACTAATACAGCATTGAAAACTAAATTCTCCATTTTGGGGACACAAAAAGGATTTTTAAAAATGCATTCTCTGTTTTTTGTTTTTTCTTTTCCTTCTCTTACTCCTCCCAATCTATTTATCCCAGTGTGTTTTCTCTCTTCCCGTCTCTTAACATTTTACATACTTTCCTTCCTTTTCCATCTCTTCTCTGTGCTTCTTTGTTTCTGGCAAATTACACAGTTATCTTCCTAGTCACACTGAGGCTTTGGACATATTTTTAGTATTTTATATAAATGTCCACGAGAGAATGTTTCTTCAACATGCAGAGGCCAGGGAACTGGACATATGGCTGAAAGTCCTGTGTAATGTTGTTTATTCACAGGAAACAATCAATCAGTTTAATGCATTTTCAGCCTGATTGCAAGTTTAAGCCAGAAAGATGTTCTCATGCAAAGAAGATTCCTTTGCTACTGTTGAAGCAGAATGGAGTAATAGAAAAGGCATAGGTTCTTTATTTTTCTGATTTTTACCTTTACATGATTTAATTTTACATATTGTTGTGAAAGACAGATATTGTAGATAGATTTGGGTTTTGGATCCCAGACATGGGACTTTTTGAGGAAAGTAGGTTGAGTATGTGGGGTCTGGTATAAAGGGACCAAGGAACTTATGAGAAACCAAAATAGATCCTTTTTTTAATTTCAAGTTTTCAGTTAAATTAAATTTTATAGACAGGGCCTTGCTCTGTCTCCCAGGCTGGAGTGTAGTGGCACTATCATAGCTCACTATAGCCTTGAACTCCTGGGCTCAAGCAATCCTCCTGCCTCAGCCTCCCAAGTATTATAGCTAGGACTACAGGCATGTTCCACCATGCCTGGCTGATTTTTTATTTTTATATTTATTTTGTAGATACAGGGTCTCACTTTGTTGCCCAATCTCATCTCAAACTTCCTGGTCTCAAGTGATCCTCCTGCCTCAGCCTCTCAAAATTACAGGGATGGCAGATATGAGTTACCATGGCTGGCCTGAAATAGATCTAAAGATGAGTGCTTGAGTGTACTTTCCTAACTCATCCTATAACAACATCTAGATGAAAAAGTTCAGCAGATTCTATCTCAAGATAACAGTATCTATAATATTTCTTGCTCTCACAGTGTCTTAATTTACATGACTTTCTCCTGCACGATCTTCCTACTCTGCTGGTGCCGTATCATTTCCACCAACTCGAGCCATTCCAGACCACTTATTAGCACACACCATACCATGCATAGCTGCCTTGAAAATTATTTTTGCTATTTTAGAATTTTATGTCAGAATGCTTTGCTGCTTCATCTTCATCTTGACAGCAAGAGAAGCTCTAATCATGCTTCATCTCAAAATATACCTTCACCATTAAGCCATTTCTGATCCCAAAGTCAGAATTGCAATCTGTCTTCTATCCTGCAACAGCAAGCTTCCTGATACTCAATTCTACTTAGAAGCCATTTACCAAGTAATGATGTCTGCCTGCCTCACTAGAGTACTCGCTTCTTGGTAGGCAATTACTCTTTTATTTCTTTCTCTCAAGGGCCTAACATTGTAGATTTCACAAAATATTGGCTCAATATTTTCTTGATACCAGTTCATCTGCAAAACTTAAAGTAAAAATCCACCCCCCTCCTGCAAAAAAAGAAATAATGTATTTTATTTTATTTTATTTTTTTTTTTAAGTTTTCTCATTATTTTCTTTCTTTTTTTTTTTTTAATTTATTTATTATTATTATACTGTAAGTTGTAGGGTACATGTGCATAACGTGCAGGTTTGTTACATATGTATACTCTAGGCCTTGTTGAAAAGGCACCCATCAACTCGCCATTTACATCAGGTATAACTCCCAATGCAATCCCTCCCTCCCCCTCCCCATGATAGGCCCCGTGTGTGATGTTCCCTTCCCGCAGTCCAAGTGATCTCATTGTTCAGTTCCCACCTATGAGTGAGAACATGTTTGGTTTTCTGTTCTTGTGATAGTTTGCTAAGAATGATGGATTCCAGCTGCATCCATGTCCCTACAAAGACACAAACTCATCCTTTTTATGGCTGCATAGTATTCCATGGTGTATATGTGCCACATTTTCTAATCCAATCTGTCACTGATGGACATTTAAGATTCCAAGTCTTTGCTATATTAGAATAGTGCTGCAATAAACATACGCAGGCATGTGTCTTTAGGAGCAGCATAATTTATAACTTTTGCATATCCCCCAGTAATGGGATGGTTGGGTCATATGGTACATCTAGTTCTAGATCCTTGAGGAATCGCCATACTGTTTTCCCTCTCATAATGGTTGAACTAGTTTACAATCCCACCAACAGTGTAAAAGTGTTCATTTCTCCACATCCTCTCCAGCACCTGTTGTTTCCTGGACTTTTTAATGATCGCCATTCTCTAACTGGTGTGAGATGGTATCTCATTGTGGTTTTGATTTGCATTTCTCTTGATGGCCAGTGGATGATGAGTATTTTTCATGTGTTTGTTGGCTGTATGAATGTTCCTTTGAGAAATGTCTATTCATATCCTTTGGCCCAATTTTTGATGGGGTTGTTTGTTTTTTTCTGTAAATTTGTTTGAGTTCTTGTAGGTTCTGGATACAGCCTTTGTCAGATGAGTAGATTGCAAAAAATTTTCTACCATTCTGTGGTTGCCTGTTCACTCTGATGGTAGTTTCTTTGGCTGTGCAGAAGCTCTTTAGTTTAATGAGATCCCATTTGTCAATTTTGGCTTTGCTTTTTGGTGTTTTTAGACAAGAAGTCTTTGCCCATGCCTCTATGTCCTGAATGGTACTACTCTAGGTTTTCCTAGGATTTTTATGGTATTAGGTCTAACATTTAAGTCTCTAATCCATCTTGAATTAATTTTCGTGATAAGGGAGTAAGGAAAAGGATCCAGTTTCAGCTTCTACTTATGTATTAGCCAATTTTTCCAGCACCATTTATTAAATAGGGAATCCTTTCCCATTTCTTTGTTTCTCCCAGGTTTGTCAAAGATCAGATGGCTGTAGATGTGTGGTATTATTTCTGGAGGACTCTTGTTCTGTTCCATTGGTCTATATCTCTGTTTTGGTACCAGTACCATGTTGTTTTGGTTACTGTAGCCTTGTAGTATAGTTTGAAGTCAGGTAATGGGATGCCTCCAGCTTTGTTCTTTGACGAGGGATTGTCTTGGAGATGGCTCTTGGTTCCATATGAACTTTAAAAGCAGTTTTTTCCAATTCTGTGAAGAAACTCATTGGTAGCTTGATGGGGATGGCATTGAATCTATAAATACCTTGGCAGTATGGCCATTACTCTATATATTGATTCTTCCTATCCATGAGCATGGTATGTTCTTCCATTTGTTTGTGTCTCTTTGATTTCACTGAGCAGTGGCTTGTAGTTCTTGAAGAGGTCCTTTACATCCCTTGTAAGCTGGATTCCTAGGTATTTGATTCTCTTTGAAGCAATTCTCAGAATGGAAGTTCATTCATGATTTGGCTCTCTGTTTGTCTGTTACTGGTATAAGAATGCTTTGTGATTTTTTTGCACATTAATTTTGTATCCGAGACTTTGCTGAAGTTGCTTTATCAGCTAAGGAGATTTTGGGCTGAGACAATGGGGCTTAAATATACAATCATGTCATCTGCAAACAGGGACAATTTGACTTCTTTCTTTTCCTAACTGAATACCCCTGATTTCTTTCTCTCTTGCCTAATTGGTTCTTAGCCAGAACTTCCAACACTATGTTGAATAGGAGTGGTGAGAGAGGGCATCCCTGTCTTGTGCCAGTTTTCAAAGGAATTTTCCAGTTTTTGCCCATTCAGTATGATATTGGCTGTGGGTTTGTCATAAATAGCTCTTATTATTTTGAGTAATGCCCATCAATACCTAATTTATTGAGCTTTAGCATGAAGGGCTGCTGAATTTTGTCAAAGCCTTTTCTGCATCTATTGAGAGATAACCATGGTTCAAGCCCTTGGTTCTGTTTATATGCTGGATTATGTTTATTGATTTGCTTAATGTTGAACCAGCCTTGTATCCCAGGGATGAAGCCCACTTGATCATGGTGGATAAGCTTTTGATGTGTTGCTGAACTGCTCTTGCCAGTATTTTGTATTGAGGATTTTTGCATCGATGTTCATCAGGGATATTGGTCTAAAATTCTTTTTTGTTGTATCTCTGCCAGGCTTTGGTATCAGGATGATGTTGGCCTCCATAAAATGAGTTAGGAGGATTCCCTCTTTTTCTATTGATTGAATAGTTTCAGAAGGAATGGTACCAACTCCTCCTTGTACCTCTGCAGAATTCAGCTGTGAATCCATCTGGTCCTGGACTTTTTGGTTGGTGGCTATTAATTGTTGCCTCAATTTCAGAGCCTGCTATTGGTCTATTCAGGGATTCAAACTTCTTCCTGGTTTAGTCTTGGAAGAGTGTATGTCCAGGAAATTATCCATTTCTTTCAGATTTTCCAGTTTATTTCATGTGAGTGTTTATAGTATTCTCTGATGGTAGTTTGTATTTCTGTGGGGTCGGTGGTGATATCCCCTTTATCATTTTAATTAAGGCTGGGATTTGATTCTTTCTTTTTCTTTATTAGTCTTGCTAGTGGTCTTTTGTCAATTTTGTTGATCTTTTCAAAACCAACCTGATTCATTTCGATTTTTGAGGGTTTTTGTGTCTCTATCTCCTTCAGTTCTGTTTGATCTTTAGCGCATATTTCTAGCCTTCTGCTAGCTTCGAATGTGTTTGTTCTTTTGTTTCTCTTCTAATTTTTAATTCATGTATGTTAGGAGTGTCAATTTTAGATCTTTCCTGCTTCTCTTGTAGGGCATTTAGTGCTATAAATTTCCTCTACACACTTGCTTAAATGTGTCCCAGAGATTCTGGTATGTTGTATCTTTTGTTCTCATTGGTTTCAAAGAACACTTTTATTTCTGCCTTCATTTCAAGTATGTACCCAGTAGTCATTCAGGAGCAGGTTGTTCAGTTTCCAAGTGTAGTTGAGCGGTTTTGATTGAGCTTCTTAGTCCTGAGTTCTAGTTTGATTGCACTGTGGTCTGAGAGACAGTTTGTATCAATTTTCTGTTCTTTTTGTACATTTGCTGAGGAGTGCTTTTACTTCCACCACGCGGGGTCAATTTTGGAATAAGTACATGTGGTGCTGAGAAGAATGTATATTCTGTTGATTTGGGGTGAGAGTTCTATAGGATGTCTATTAGGTCTGCTTGCTGCAGAGATGAGTTCAATTCCTGATATCCTTGTTAACTTTCTGTCTCGCTGATCTGCTCCACGTTGACAGTGTTGAAGTTCCCATTATTAGCATGGGAGTCTAAGTCTCTTTGTAAGTCTCAATGGCTTAAGTTTTATGAATCTGGGTGCTCCTGTATTGGGTGCATATATATTTAGGATAGTTAGCTCTTCCTGTTGAATTGATCCCTTTACCATTATGTGTAATGGCTCTCTTTGTCTCTTTTGATCTTTGATGGTTTTAAAGTCTGTTTTATCAGAGACTAGGATTGCAACCCCTGCTTTTTTGTTCTCCATTTGTTTAAAATCTTCCTCCATCCCTATTTTGAGCCTATGTATGTCTCTAAGTGAGATGGGTCTCTGAATACAGCAGACTGGATGGGTCTTGACTCTTTATCCAGTTTGCCAGTCTGTACCTTTTCATTGAGCATTTAGTCCATTTTACATTTAAGGTTAAGATTGTTATGTGTGAACTTTGATCCTGCCATTATGATACATTAACTGGTTATTTTGCTCGTTAGCTAAAAGCAGTTTCTTCCTAGCCCTCGATGGTCTTTACATTTGGCATGTTTTTGAGATGGCTGGCACCGGTTGTTCCTTTCCATGCTGAGTGCTTCCTTCAGGTCTCTTGTAAGGCAGGCCTGGTGGTGACAAAATCTCTAAGCATTTTGCTTATCTGTAAAGGGATTTTATTTCTCCTTCACTTATGAAACTTAAGCCATTGGATATGAAATTTTTGGCTTAAAATTCTTTTCTTTAAGAATATCATTGGCCCCCCACTCTCTTCTGGCTTGGAGAGTTTCTGCCAGAGATCTGCTGTGAGTCTGATGGGCTTCCCTTTGTGGTAACCCCGACTTTCTCTCTGGCTGCCCTATGATTTTTCCTTCCATTTCAACTTTGTGAATCTGGCAATTATGTGTCTTGAGTTATTCTTTTCTCGAGGAGTATCTTTGTATTTTCTGTATTTCCTGATTTGACCGCCGGTCTGCCCCACCAGGGTTGGGGAAGTTCTCCTGGATGATATCCCAGCGAGTGTTTTCCAACTTGTTCCATTTCACTTTCAGGCACCCTAATCAGATCGTGATCTTTTATTAATCCCATACTTCTTGTGAGTTCATTTCTTTTTTCTTTTCTTTTTCTTTTATTTTCCTCGCCTCATTTCATCTATTTGATCCTCAATCGCTGATAATTTTTCTTCCAGTTGATCGAAGTCGTTACTGAAGCTTGTGCATTTGTCACTGATTTCTCGTGGTCATGCTTTTCATCTCTTTCATATTTCGCTTATGACCTTTCTGCATTAATTAGCTCCTTAGCCAAGCCAATCTTTCCACTCTTTTTTCTGATTTTAGTTTCTTTTTAAGTGCTTAAGTAATGAATTCCTCCTTAGCTCTGAGAAATTTGATGGACAGCCTTTCTCTCATCTCACAAAAGTCATTCTGCCCAGCTTTGATCCGCTGAGCGATGAGCTACGCCCTTTGCCGGGAGATGCGCCTTGTTTTTTGAATTTCCCAGCTTTTCTGGGTCCTGCTTTTCCCCATCTTTGTGGTTTTATCTGCCTCTCTGGTCTTTGATGATGGTGATGTACTGATGTTTTAGGTAGGCAAGTCCCTTCCTGTTTGATAGTTTTCCTTCTAACAGTCAGGACCTCAGCTGTAGGTCTGTTGGAGATTGCTTGAGGTCCACCTGGTCTCTGTTTGCCTGGGTATCAGCAGCAGAGAGGCTGCAGAAGATAGAATATTTCTGGAACAGCGAGTGTACTCTGTCTGATTCTGCTTTGGAAGCTTCTCTCAGGGGTGTACTCCACCCTGTGAGGTGTGGGTGTCAGATCACCCTAGTGGGGATGTTCTGTTAGGGCTACTTCAGGGGTCAGGGACCCGCTTTTGAGCAGGGAGTTCGTCCTTCTCAGATCTCAACCGTGTTGGGAGATCCACTGCTCTCTTCAAAGCTGTCAGACAGACTGCTTGGGCCCTGCAGAGGCATCTGCTGCTTTGTTATTGCTTACTGTGCCCCTGCCCCCAGAGGTGGAGTCTACAGAGACAGGCAGGTTTCTTGAGCTGCTGTGAGCTCCACCCAGTTCTGAGCTTCCCAGCAGCTTTGTTTACCTACTTGGGCCTGAGTAATGGCGGCTTCTCCCAGCCCGCTGCTGCCTTGCCGGGTAGATCTCAGACTGCTGTGCTAGCAATGAGGGAGGTCTGCATGGGGATCCTCCCGCCAGGTGGGATATGATCTCCTGGTGTGCCTGTTTGCTCAAAGCAGTATTGGGGTGGAGTTACCCGATTCTCCAGGTGTTGTGTGGTTCCAGTTCCCCTGGCTAGGAAAAGGGATTCCCTTCCCCAAGTGCCTGTGTGAGGCAATGCTCGGCCTAAGCTTCAGCTCTCGCTGGTCAAGCTGCAGCAGCTGACCAGGGCACCGATCTTCCGCACTCCCCAGTGAGATGGTGAACCCAGCACCAGCTTTAGGCAAATGCGAACACCGGGTTCTGTGTCGCCATGCCGGGAGCTGGAAGACTGGAGCCTATTCGGCCATCTTGTTCACTCCAGTTTTCGAATAATGTATTTTAAAGTGGCAAATAAACATGTGGCTTTCTGAGGTTGTTACATAAATCAGTATTAATAAATCAAATACACCTATGGAAGTCATGTCCGCCAAGCAATTGAACAATAGTTTCCCAACTCTAATTTTTCCAAGCCATTCTCTACTACACGGAATTGGAGCGCCTATAAAATTTAGATCAATTTCCCTTCTGCTCAGCAGGAATACAACTGTAAAGTTCAGTAACTCACAGAACAAAAACTCTCAAATTTTCTTTAGAAGTCTATATATTATGAACTTTCATACTTTTCAATTATGGTTGAAATCTCATTTTCTTTTGGTATGGTTTAAATATTTATCTTTTTTTACCATCTCATTCCTGCAATGTTTCTTTGGAAACAAAAGTTAGTTAAGTTTTTGTAAATAACATTATCAGTTTAAATGCTATCTAATCAGGTAACTGCTGCTTATAAAAGTAATCAGAAAATAAAAATGTAAACTAAAAAAAAAAATCCCAAGTATTTACCTCATTATTATTTAATCACTTTTATTTATTTAGATGCTTCACATTTTCGTTCAACTACTTCCATACATTTTTTAATCATCACAGCTGTAGAAAATGTAATTATTTTTCTAGCTTAAGATATTTTCACATAATAAAAAGGGAAACATATTTCAATGCATGTTAGACACAGCCAATTCTGTGTGTCTATTAATAAAATTAAAATATCTATGTAAGTTAAAGCCTTCATATGCTAAAATGGAATTGGACTTATTTTACCTGGTAACAAAAGGCAGGTGCTCTGTAACGTTTTTATTAAGAATGTTAACCATTTTATATTAAACACACTTTCTTATCTGAAAAAATAAGAGCTCAGATGAAAGATAATAATAAAGCACTTAGTATTATATAGTGAGCACTTGGGCATTTTAACTTCACAGCTTATTTTGAAAATATCAGTATGGAAAAGGTACAATATGCTACACATATGGCTTTTAATTTTGAGCAAGGGTGTGACAAATTGCATGAACAGCTATGCTTTGTATTTTGGAAGATCATCTATTACATAACATCAATAATTTTGACACCTTGACCATCAACTTTTCTTCTGAAATTGGAAGCATGTTCAAAGTTTTCTAAAGCATAAATTTCATGAAGGTTAGTATATGGTTATTTCATAAGAAAAAGTTGATT
The DNA here is from genome assembly GCF_008728515.1 of Papio anubis. Lineage (NCBI taxonomy): Eukaryota > Metazoa > Chordata > Mammalia > Primates > Cercopithecidae > Papio > Papio anubis. The sequence continues at coordinate 11,167,889 of NC_044980.1, forward strand.
GGAGGATTAATATATGGAAGATAAAATTTTAATTTTCAAAGAAGTTCGGCAAGTAAACATGTGCTCTAATTAGTATGTTCTGCAAATTCTCATTTATTTAGAGGACATATAATTGTAAAACTGAGAGATCAGTGGATTTTATCAAACCATAGTAATTTTGATTTTGAATTATTGCCCTTTTTAGCTTAGTGTTCTATTTAATAAATTTGATGATCTCAATGAGTATCAAAGTTCCTCATTTAGTCTTTTTATTATTATTATTATTATAATACTTTAACTTCTAGGGTACATATGCACAATGTACAGGTTTGTTACATATGTATACATGTGCCATGTTGGTGTGCTGCACCCATTAACTCGTCATTTACGTTAGGTATATCTCCTAATGCTATCCTTCCCCGCTCCATGCTCCCCACAATAGGCCCCGGTGTGTGATGTTCCCCTTCCTGTGTCCAAGTGATCTCATTGTTCAATTCCCAACTATGAGTGAGAACATGCGCTGTTTGGTTTTCTGTTCTTGCAATAGTTTGCTGAGAATGATAGTTTCCAGCTGCATCCATGTCCCTACAAAGTACACGAACTCATCCTTTCTTACGGCTGCATAGTATTCCATGGTGTATATGTGCCACATTTTCTTAATCCAGTCTGTCACTGATGAACATTTGGGTTGATTCCAAGTGTTTGCTATTGTGAATAGTGCCGCAATAAACATACGTGTGCATCTTTAGAGAAGCATGATTTATAATCCTTTGGGTATATCCCCAGTAATGGGAAGGCTGGGTCAAATGGTGTTTCTAGTTCTAGATCCTTGAGGAATTGCCACACTGTTTTTCCACAATGGTTGAACTAGTTTACAGTCCCACCAGCAGTGTAAAAGTGTTCCTATTTCTCCACATCCTCTCCAGCACCTGTTGTTTCCTGACTTTTTAATGATCGCCATTCTAACTAGTGTGAGATGGTATCTCATTGTGGTTTTGATTTGCATTTCTCTGATGGCGAGTGATGATGAGCATTTTTCCATGTGTCTGTTGGCTGTATGAATGTCTTCTTTTGAGAAGTGTCTGTTCATATCCTTTGCCCATGTTTTGATGGGGTTGTTTGTTTTTTTCTTGTAAATTTGTTTGTGTTCTTTGTAGGTTCTGGATATTAGCCCTTTGTCAGATGAGTAGATTGCAAAAATTTTCTCCCATTCTGTAGGTTGCCTTTTCACTCTGATGGTAGTTCCTTTTGTTGTGCAGAAGCTCTTTAGTTTAATTAGATCCCATTTGTCACTCTTGGCTTTTGTTGCCATTGCTTTTTGGTGTTTTAGACATGAAGTCCTTGCCCATGCCTATTTCCTGAATGGTATTACCTAGATTTTCTTCTAGGGTTTTTGTGGTTTTAGGTCTAACATTTAAGTCTCTAATCCATCTTGAATTAATTTTTGTATAAGGAATAAGGAAAGGATCCAATTTCAGCTTTCTACTTATGGCTAGCCAATTTTCCCAGCACCATTTATTAAAGAGGGAATCCTTTCCCCATTTCTTGTTTTTGTCAGGTTTGTCAAAGATCAGATGACTGTAGATGTGTGGTATTATTTCTGAGGTCTCTGTTCTGTTCCATTGGTCTATATCTCTGTTTTGGTACCAGTACCATGTTGTTTTGGTTACTGTAGCCTTGTAGGATAGTTTGAAGTCAGGTAGTGTGATGTCTCCAGCTTTGTTCTTTTGGCTTAGGATTGTCTTGGCAGTGCGGGCTCTTTTTTGGTTCCATATGAACTTTAAAGCAGTTTTTTCCAATTCTGTGAAGAAAGTCATTGGTAGCTTAATGGGGATGACATTGAATCTATAAATTACCTTGGGCAGTGTGGCCATTTTCACGATATTGATTCTTCCTATCCATGAGCATGGTATGTTCTTCCATTTGTTTGTGTCCTCTTTTATTTCACTGAGCAGTGGTTTGTAGTTTTCCTTGAAGAGGTCCTTTACATCCCTTGTAAGTTGGAATCCTAGGTATTTTATTCTCTTTGAAGCTATTGTGAATGGAAGTTCATTCATGATTTGGCTCTCTGTTTGTCTGTTAATGACGTATAAGAATGCATGTAATTTTTGCACATTGATTTTGTATCCTGAAACTTTGCCGAAGTTGCTTATCAGCTTAAGGAGATTTTGGGCTGAGACAATGGGGTTTTCTGAATATACAATCATGTCATCTGCAAACAGGGACAATTTCACTTCTTCTTTTCCTAACTGAATACCCTTTATCTCTTTCTCTTGCCTGATTGCCCTAGCCAGAACTCCAACACTATGTTGAATAGGAGTGGTGAGAGAGGGCATCCCTGTCTTGTGCCAGTTTTCAAAGGGAATACTTCCAGTTTTTGCCCATTCAGTATGATATTGGCCGTGGGTTTGTCATAAATAGCTCTTATTGTTTTGAGATACATTCCATCAATACCGAATTTATTGAGAGTTTTTAGCATGAAGGACTGTTGAATTTTGTCAAAGGCCTTTTCGGCATCTATTGAGATAATCATGTGGTTTTTGTCTTTGGTTCTGTTTATATGCTGGATTATGTTTATTGATTTGCATATGTTGAACCAGCCTTGTATCCCAGGGATGAAGCCAACTTGATCATGGTGGATAAGCTTTTTGATATGCTGCTGGATTTGGTTTGCCAGTATTTTATTGAGGATATTTGCATCGATGTTCATCAGGGATATTGGTCTAAAATTCTCTTTTTTTGTTGTGTCTCTGCCAGGCTTTGGTATCAGGATGATGCTGGCCTCATAAAATGAGTTAGGGAGGATTTCCTCTTTTTCTATTGATTGAAATAGTTTCAGAAGGAATGGTACCAGCTCCTCCTTGTACCTCTAGTAGAATTTGGCTGTGAATCTGTCTGGTGCTGGACTTTTTTTGGTTGGTAGACTATTAATTATTGCCTCAATTTCAGAGCCTGCTATTGGTCTATTCAGGGATTCAACTTCTTCCTAGTTTAGTCTTGGGAGAGTGTAAGTGTCCAGAAAATTATCCATTTCTTCTAGGTTTTCTAGTTTATTTGCATAGAAGTGTTTATAGTATTCTCTGATGGTAGTTTGTGTATTTCTGTGGGGTCAGTGGTGATATCCCCTTTATCATTTTTTATTGCATCTATTTGATTCTTCTCTTGATTCTTTTATTGAGTCTATTTGATTCTTCTTCTTTACTAGTCTTGCTAGCAGTCTACAAATTTTGTTGATCCTAAAAAAAAAAACCAGTTCCTGGATTCATTGATTTTTTGGAGGGTTTTTTGTGTCTCTATCTCCTTCCAGTTCTGTTCTGATCTTAGTTATTTCTTGCCTTCTGCTAACTTTTACCCAGATGTGTTTGCTCTTGCTTCTCTAGTTCTTTTAATTGTGATGTTAGGGTGTCAATTTTAGATGTTCCTGCTTTTCTCTTGTGGGCATTTTAGTGCTATAAATTTCCCTCTACACTTCTTTAAGTAATGTCCCAGAGATACTGGTATGTTGTAACTTTGTTCTCACTGGTTTCAAGAACATCTTTATTTCTGCCTTCATTTCGTTATGTACCCAGTAGTCATTCAGGAGCAGGTTGTTCAGTTTCCATGTAGTTAAGCGGTTTTGATTGAGTTTCTTAGTCCTGCATTCTAGTTTGATTGCAGTGTGGTCTGAGAGACAGTTTATTATAATTTACGTTTGCTGAGGAGTGCTTTACTTCCAACTATGTGGTCAATTTTGGAATAAGTGCGATGTGGTGCTGAGAAGAATGCATATTCTGCTGATTTGAGATGGAGAGTTCTCTAGATGTCTATATGGTCTACTTGGTGCAAAGTTGAGTTCAATTCCTGGATATCCTTGTTAACTTTCTGTCTCGTTGATCTGTCTAATGTTGACAGTGGGGTGTTACAGTCTCCCATTATTATTGTATGGGAGTCTAAGTCTCTTTGTAAGTCTCTAAAGACTCGTGGGTGCTCCTGTATTGGGTGCATATATATTTAGGATAGTTAGCTCTTCCTGATGAATTGATCCCTTCACCATTATGTAATGGCCTTCTTTGTCTCTTTTTATCTTTGATGATTTAAAGCCTGTTTTATCAGAGACTAGGATTGCAACCCCTGCTTTTTTTTGTTTTCCATTTGCTTGGTAGATCTTCCTCCATCCCTTTATTTTCAGCCTATGTGTGTCTCTGCATGTGAGATGGGTCTCCTGAATACAGCAAACTGATGAGTCTTGACTCTTTATCCAATGTACCAGTCTATGTCTTTTAATTGGACCATTTCGTCCATTTACATTTAAGGTTAATATTGTTATGTGTGAACTTGATCCTGTCATTATGATATTAGCTGGTTATTTTGCTCGTTAGTTGATGCATTTTCTTCCTAGCATCAATGGTCTTTACATTTTGGCATGTTTTTGCAATGGCTGGTACCAGTTGTTCCTTTCCATGTTTAGTGCTTCCTTCAGGATCTCTTGCAGGGCAGGCCTGGTGGTGACAAAATCTCTAAGCATTTGCTTGTCTGTAAAGGATTTTATTTCTCCTTCACTTATTAAACTTAGTTTGGCTGGATATGACATTCTGGGTCGAAAATTCTTTTCTTTAAGAGTGTTGAATATTGGCCCCCACTCTCTTCTGGCTTGTAGAGTTTCTGCCGTGAGATCTGTTGTTAGTCTGATGGGCTTCCCTTTGTGGGTACCCTGACCTTTCTCTCTGGCTGCCCTTAACATTTTTTCCTTCATTTCAACTTTGGTGAATCTGACAATTATGTGTCTTGGAGTTGCTCTTCTTGAGGAGTATCTTTGTGGCGTTCTCTGTATTTCCTGAATTTGAATGTTGGCCTGCTCCTCATTTAGTCTTAAGGAGTAATTTACACAATCCTGTATGCTACTGACTTTTTAGGAAGAACTTGGAAATTTATTATGCATCATACTAATCAAATTTCCAATCCCAACTGAGTCTCAAATGTATTAAGTGCAGATTCAAAATAATTACTCACTATCAGAATCCTATAAATTATAAAGCATAAGAATAATTTCTTAAACATTTAATTATATAAGATATCTAATTTTTAGTGTATATTGGTTGCAGGAAAACATGCCAAGATTAGCAGCCTGTACACAAACGTTCTTTGAGCCTCTAGACACAGAGTCTCTGAGAGCTGTTTCCAGTTCCAACACAACAGCATCCCATCTTCTGCCTCCACTCCTGAACACACGACCAGGCTTCACACCACTCAAGACCTCCATATACACAGAATAGGACCCATAAGTCCTTCTGAAGGTGTGTGGGTGCATGATAAATGCTCCATAAATAGCTACTAATTGAAAATCGCCGGGCGCGGTGGCTCAACCCTGTAATCCCAGCACTTTGGGAGGCCGAGACGGGCGGATCACGAGGTCAGGAGATCGAGACCATCCTGGCTAACATGGTGAAACCCCGTCTCTACTAAAAATACAAAAAACTAGCCGGGCGTGGTGGCGGGCGCCTGTAGTCCCAGCTACTCGGAGGCTGAGGCAGGAGAATGGCGTAAACCCGGGAGGTGGAGCTTGCAGTGAGCCGAGATCGTGCCACTGCACTCCAGCCTGGGTGACACAGTGAGACTCCGTCTCAAAAAAAAAAAAAAAAAAAAAAAAAAAAAAGAAAATCTACATCAAGGTGATAGTTACAAGAGGAGTGTTAAAAAAAGGGGGTGAATAAAAATCAGATTACAATGTTTGGGGGTGAATAAAAATCAGATTCCAAAGTGTGGAGTGTGAAATAAAATCAGATTACAATGTATGGAGGGTGAGTGGGAGTTGGCTGATGAGCATGGAACACTTTTTTTTTTTTTTTTTGAGACGAAGTCCCATGTTGGTAGAGAAAGGGGGATAGTTTGAAGATCAAGGAAAATTAATATTTTGAAATGATCAGGGTAGAGGATGTTAATAAAGGATCTCTGGAATGGTAGACACTGTGAGACATGAAGGGTATAACAGACTTTATTCATAACTAATTGTTTTTTTAATGACGAAAGATCATTTGTTTTGGGAAATAGGTACTTAAATGTTCCCTTCATTCCAATGGCCTCAAAAGCTAAAAGCACTGACAACACGTGTTTAAAGATCCTCTCTGTATTGTATACAGAGACTATGATTAATGTCCAACACATTTGAAGAAATACTCATTCTAAAGGAATGACTCTGGATCCACATGCTACAAATGTGGATTTTATTAGTTATTCATATTATTTACCCCAAACCAAGTTTTGTTCTATGCACTATAAACTGTTTAATCATGATTTTCCCCTATAGGATATAATTTGTGAACAGTTTGCAGAAATGGGAGCATTATCTTTTAAAAAGTGACTTTTCTGCATTTCAGATAATCAGGGGTAAGTTAGGTATGATAATAATGATTAAAACATTTACATATATTAAATATACATTTACCAAGAAATGTTCTCAGGTATTTAAAGAAAAATGCTTAACTGAAGAATTAGCTATCCTACCCTGGTGAAGGTGGGCAGGCTTTTGTACCCTGTGTCAGTCATCAGTGTCAGAGTTTCAGGTGTAGTAAGAGGCATGTTGCCTTCTAGATGAGAGCAAGGGAACTCCTCAGAGAAGGCAGCTGCTCTTTAGCCAACTCCAGCAAAGGGGTGGGGACACCTGCCAGAAGACGGGATGTGGCAGGTTGTCTTGAAATCCACCATAAGCCTCTTGGAGAAACCAAACATTGCTCAAGGCACTGGGCATTTAATAAGGAGCAGGGTGAATTAGTTGCTGCCATCTTGGAACCTACTATCTAGGAGGTAAGAAAACAAACAAATGCAAAAATAAATAATGGAATTTCAGACACTAATGATTACCATAGAAACCAAAGCAGAGTAACAGAATAGTGATGGGGAGGAAGTTGGGAAAATATTTTTCATGTTGTTTATGAATAACTTACTTGTACAGGGAACATTTGAGCAGAGTTGAAGGATGAGAAACATCCAGCTCTGGGGAAACTTGGGAGGAAGGGTAGATTGTAGAATCTGTGACCTGTAGCCATTCTGTGGTGATGGGCATGTCCTCTTGATTTATACTGAGAAAAGTTAAGAGTGATAGAAGACGGACCTGAGGGGTCAGCAGGGATAAATGACATAGGACTTTGGTGGCCGTGGATATGTGTTTAAATTCTATTGGAAATACGATGTTGTGGATAATAATGAAAAGCCCTTCAAGAGTTACAAACAGGAAGACTGTATAATATGAAATACAATTTACAGTTTAGAACGTTTCCTTTGTTGGTTATGTAGAGACTGGACTACAGTGAGTCAAGGTGGGAGAAAAAGAAAAATGAAGAAACTGTTGGAGTTGGCCATGCGAAAGATCCTTGGCCTTGGACCAGTGTGGAACAGTGTGGCAAAGTGTGAGAAGTGATGAGGATATATTTTGAAGGTAGGAAATTCTGATGTTTTAGGTGCAGGAGATAAAGAGTTTACAAAACAAGTTATTGGAATAATCAACTATTCAATTGCATTCCATTTGACAAGATGCTGAAAATGAGTTGAGCAGATTTGGTGAGCAGTCATGGAGAGTGGAACACAGTATGTGTGACAGTGTACATAAAGTCATATGTAAAAGTATGTACACTTAGTTTAATACATCTGATAATTATAAATAATACATACATGTAATTGAGAAAGAAACTATGGAAGTTCTCTTGTTTCCTAGGAAATAAAAAATAAAACAGGTTTTTTATAAAATATTTCAGAGTTTAGACTTTGGATTATGTCAATGGTTTTTGTTTATATAATAAAAATCTTAGTGCTAACCCTTAACTCCAAGATACTGTATCCTGTAGGCAATGAACCTACATCCATTATAAGCACCAGCTAAGATAAACATAAAAAAATCAACACACTAAGATTTTACACACCTCCCTTCTCATACAGGAAGTCAAGCAGATGTGACAGCACAGACACTTCTATAATGAATTAATTCTGCATTAAGAATTAGCTGCCTGTGTTTCTAGAATTTATTAAACAGAGTGCACTTTGGCAAATGGGAGAGACTACTGCATCTGAATTTCAAAGAGCCGAGTTTGAACTCTGTTTCTGGAATTTATAACCTTGGCAAGTGAGTAAGCCTCAGTTTCTTCATCATTACTTAGAGGTAAGAATATCTATATTGTCTTGTTTGATGTAAAATACGTTATAATAGCAAGTATGATAAAAATAATTTGCCCATGTAAATATGCCACTTTATGATTCATCCCCTAAATAGAAGTAGGAGAGTCCAAGGAGACCTGGGCAAGTCTGACCTCTCACAACGCATGACATTTGCTTTACCTGTACAACCAGCCTCCTTTGGGTTTCCAATCAGACTCTGGCTGCTTCCCCAGGGGCAGGGCTTTTGGAGATATCTGTGGATTCTTAAACTGTTTCCTCCATCTTCCTTGAGCACCTGATAAGCTAACCTTTCTTGGGATCCTTCTTGTTAAGCAGCCCCAGAGCATTCTTACTGGGTAGGATTGATTTGTTTGCCTTAAGCTCTAGCCTTAGAGGGTTAAATATCAAACAGCATTCACAAATTAATATGTAAAAATACCTGATAACATTCACAGTGAATTTTCCTTAATGGTATCCTGTAGTCTTTAAGAAGGAGGACTCTAGATTCAGACTGTCCAGTTCCAAATCCTGGATCCATTAATAATCCATGTTGCTGAAGCTTTTCGTGACTAACTGTGCTCTTCTGTAAAATATAAATATCAAATATAAATTAAAAATGTGATTATTTTTAAAAGTAGAAATAAAAGTATAGACAATCTAAAATAAATATGGAAACTTTGGAAGGATGCTGAGTATATATCAGATAATGAGGAACTCATAGGAAATGCTGCATTTTTTATACATGTATTTTTCATGACATGACCGAACATTTTATTTGAGTCTAATACTTGTTTGTTACTGAAATACTGAGAAGTCATCTATTCTTAGGTGTCTCAGGGAAAAGGTATTGAATTATGTTCTTTTTATTTTGTTTTAAATTGAATTTATTATTTCTTTTATTAGAGCTTCTGTTACTTAGCCTAGATTAGATGACTATAACTTGTCAGTGATTAATTTGGTGTAACAATCACTATTGTAAAAAGCTTTTGAGAAAAAACAGGTTGAAGATGAATATATATATTTGCATGTCTATATCCTTCCTATCAGTTTTCTATCTATCTATCTATCTATCTATCTATCTATCTATCTATCTAATCTAGCTTTCCATAGACATAAAATAATTTTTACTCACATGTAATAATCTTGCTATTTACTCAACCTACATAACACTTATAATTCATGACATATAATTGGAGACTATACTTTCAAAATCCAAATATTTTACTTTTGTAAAACACGAATGTTTTCCTTACAAGTTCATTTCTGCATGCAAATTATTTGCCAGTCATGATTTTTTCTTTTTTTAAATTCAAGGTGTAATTGAAATACAGTGAAATTCACTGTTTTAGTTTAATTTTTGTGTTTTGATAGAGTTTGACAGAGTTTTGACAATCATGTAACCATACCATAATCAAAATATAGAACATTTCCATCAAACCGAAAATTTCACTTGCACCTTTTTAGGCGATTCCACTATATGTATTTTGGTATTACATTGTAGTTTTAATTTGCATTTCCCTAGTGACTAATGATGTTGAATATGTTTCAATGTACTTTTACCCAGTTTTTTATTGTGTAGCTTATTTTCTGGTTATGGAATTTCAATGGTTCTTTACATATTCTTAATACAAGTCCATCAGATATGTTATCTGCTAATATTTTCTCTAATCTGTGGCTTCTCTGTACATTTTATTTACAGTGTTGTCATTTTAAAAATAAGTTTATAATTTTTCCTAGTTTGAATTATTTTGTTGTATCTCAGAAATCTTTGCCCACTCGGTCACAATATTTTTTTGCGTGTGTTTTACTTTAAAAGTTTTGCAGATCTAGCTACTACATTTAGGTTTATAAAAGAGTTTGTGCAAACGTTTGTATAATATATGAGGTAGGCATTGATGTTAATTTTTTGTCATATGGATATTTAATTGTGTCAGCACCCTTTTGTTGAAAACAGTATTCTTCTCCACTGAATTGGTTTTGGCCTTATTAAACATCAATTGACTATGTATGTCTGGGTCTATTTTTGGACACTCTGTTTTGTTATATTGATTGATATGTCTTCATTTTATTTATTCATACCTTCTATCACTGTAACTTTTTAGTAAGTTTTTAAATCAGGGAAAATTTGCTTTCCTTTTTTCAAAATCATTTGACTACTTTAGCTCATTTGCCTTTACAAATGTCACAACGATCTTTATCTATATATAAAAGTATATTCTGTTGGAATTTTGATAGGAATTGAGATAAATATATAGACCAGTTTGTGAAAATATTCATGTTAACAATATTGAGTCTTCCAATTTCTGAATATAGTATATATTTATTTGATTTTTTTTTTATTCTTTCATCAGTATTTTGAAAATTTTAGCATATAGCTTTTGACCATATTTGGTCCAACTTATAACTCTTTTAGTTTTTAATGCTATTATAAAAGATACTTTTCCTTGTAATATTACCTTACTTTTTTTTATCATGAGTATATAGAATTGTTATTGATTTTTGCATATTGGCCTCATATCATTTTCCATTGCTAAAATTCATTTGTTACTCTAAGTAACTCTTTTGTAGATTCTTTGGGATTTTTCAATGTGAAATATCATGATGTTTGAAAAGACAGCTTTTAGTGTTTCCTTCCAGTCTAAGTGCCTTTTATTTACTATTCTTATGTTATTACATTGGAGAAGATCTCCAAAACAGTGTTAAATAAGAGTGGAGAAGAAGAACATTCTTTTTTTTCTATTTGTAATTTGTGTTCTCCCCTCCATCCTACCTCATTTAGTCTGGCTATGTGTTTATCAAATTTGTCAATTGTTTTAAATAATTGGCTTTTAGTTAAATTGATCTCATTCTTGGTGCTATTGTTGCCATAACCTTCACTTTTACCCATGCTGTAAAGATACAGTTTGTTGGTATTATCTTCACTCTATCTGCTCAGATATATTTTAGAGCAACAAAAAGGGGAAAAAGTACATTTTATAGCTATTGTTTACTTAATGCATACAATCCTTCTGTCTGAAAAACTTGCTGTAACATATCTCATAGGGCAGGTCTATTGCTAATACCCTGCCTTTTTTTCTCACGTCTAATTCTCTTTCAGTTTTGAAGGATGTTCTTGCTGGCTATGAAATTCTGGGTTGACTTATTCTTCAATGATGCCACTCTGTCATATTTTGTATTGAACATTTTCTGATTAGTAGACATCTATAATTCTTATCTTTATCCTCCTGGATATAGTATGTCCTTTTTCTCTGGCAACCTTTATCTTTGACTTTCAGCACTTTTAATATCATGTGTCAGCGTGTCAAGGTTCTTGCTTGTTTGTTGAAGTAAATATTTCTTATGCTTGAAAAGTCCACTTTTGTTCCTTTCCCAACTCCTTCCTCCCTCCCACCTTGCCCGTCTCTGTCTTCTTTTTCTCTCTCTGCCTCTCTCTTTTGAAACCTTTAGCCTAGGGGTTGAGCCAATCCATTTAGAACCTGAGTTGGGATTGTTCAGTTTGTTGTTACTGATTTTCATGTTTCCCTCAGTGCAGCGCAAACTTCAAATGCCTCCAGTGTGTTTAGGGTGAGGGCAGGTTTGCCAGATTTTATCCTCAATGTCTTCTCACCATCTGATTTAGGTCTTTCCTTTGTGCCTGAGTCTCAAAAGAAGTCTCTCTCTGAGCTTTGATTCTCCTTTGGTGGTGGATTCCTTGGCTTTTTTTTTTTTTTTTTTTTTTTTTTTTTTTTTTTTTTTGAGATGGAGTCTGCCTCTTGTCCCCAGGCTGAGTGCAGTGGCCGGATCTCAGCTTCACTGCAAGCTCCGGCCCTTTGCTGGGATATTGCCACACACACCGCATTCTCCTGCCCTCAGCCTCCTGGAGAGCTGGGACTACAGGCGCACCACCTCAGCCTGCCAGGTTTCTTGTGGTTTTGTGGTAGGAGATGGGTTTCACTGGTTAGCCAGATGGTCTGGATCTTCTGACCTCGCGGATCCTCGGGCCTGCCTCTGCCTCCCAAAGTGCTGGGATTACAGGTTTGAGCCAACAGCCCGCCCCATTACTTTTTTTTTTTTTTTTAAATTTATTTTATTATTATTATAATTGTAAGTTGTAGGTACATGTGCATAACGCGGCAGGTTTGTTACATATGTATACTTGTGCCCCCGCTGGTGTGCTGCACCCATCAACTCGCCAATTTTACATCAGGTATAACTCCCAAAGCAATCCCTCCCCCTCCCTCCCCTCTATGATAGGCCCCCGTGTGTGATGTTCCCTTCCCGAACCAAGTGATCTCATTGTTCAGTTCCCACCTATGAGTGAGAACATGCGGTGTTTGGTTTTCTGTTCTCCCTATTACTTTTTAACATTTGCTCCTCCGCAGATAGGCGTGGAAAGGCTAAGGGTGTTCTCTTTTATTCTGTCGCAACCCCAGTCTTTGGCAAAGGTTGTGTTGCTGGGTCTTGGGTGTGGGTTGTTCTCGGGGATCCTGCACCTCTTATGTCACTAGGAGACAGCTAATATTTTGGACCCCAGAGGTTTTCTTGTTCCTGCCCCAGAGATGGGGGGTTTCTTCGACAATCTAAAGAATCTTTTTTAGTTCTCTTCCGAGACCAGCTGGAATGGGTCTTTCCTGCATCCAGGAGACAGGTTTTACTGCCCTTTTCCCCAGTGACTTGTGGCTGTTTTCCTCTATGGGAGAAAGAAGGGTGAGACTTTGTGTCTTTCCCAAAGCCATTCTGTGCTCTTACTCCAGGCCTGTGTCATAAAAGATAATCTTGGGTCTCTCCTGGGTGCCTTGTGAGGGCCGTGGAGAGCCTAGATGTAGATACGAATTCCCATGTATTTGTGGCTCCGAGGGTTTCGTAGTCTCTTGGTAGCCCAGTCAGTCATTAAGAGTTTGTTAAAAACTTCAACTGACTTCTTACCAGCCCTGGTGCATCCAGCATCGGTTTCAAAGATGAAAATATTTGTGTCTTATGCCTCCTACTTGGTACCTGATTTTCCTCAGATTTCAGGTTAGTGCTCTACAACCTTAGCTCACTTAGGAATTCAAGAAAAGTTAATATTTTACAAAATATTTAGCTATTTTTGTTGTAGATATAAGGTTGAGGGGTGCAATGCTTTTTCCAAATTTCTGTGATGGAAGTGGAAGAACCGAAATCTGTGAGCCATGGTATTTGTATTTGTTTATTGATATGTGAATGGAACTATTACTTTCCTTTAAAACAATATGATTAATACTGAATTTGGCAGAACACATATCATTCAAAATTTTAGTGCCATTTGAGCCAAAAATAGTTGTATACTTTACAGTTTTGTCCAGTGGAAGTAATTAATGTATTAGGAAATTATTTTATGTTAAAGTAAAATACATTTCCACAGAATTTTCATCTGTACACAATTCATTAAATTTCAATTCAAATCTCTGATGGTAGACTCTGAATTCAATGTGGAAGTCTGATTTAATAGTCATATATAAATTAAGTCAACATTTAAGTGAAATAATACTAAAATTCTTATCTTCCAATTATAAATTAACAAATGGGAAATCTTTTTGTGTTATAAAAATGTGGTGCTATGAAATGTCAAAAGAGTTACCTGTGAAAAAATGTTTGTCTATTACAATAATAGTATATCTTCTAAGTAATTATATACTTTGATTATCAATGAGATCTTTCATATCAGTCCAACTTAACTTTCTTTAACTTTTATAAAATTAAATGTGTAATAATATACATTTTTTTTCTGTTCCTCGGTTGATTATCTTGTAAATTTCATTCAGAAGAATATTCTTCTGAATAATTTACTTCTATTAATGAAACCTATATACTCATTAAATATTTTGGGAAAATACCTTTATGTTAACCATGTTTTAAAATGACTCAGGATGGCTTATGTTTATTATAGTTTAAAATGACTCAGTATTAATCCCAGCACTTTGGGAGGCCGAGGCGGGCAGATCACATGGTCAGCAGATAGAGACCATCCTGGCTAACAAGGTGAAACCCCGTCTCTACTAAAAATATAAAAAATTATCCGGGTGTGGTGGCGGGCGCCTGTAGTCCCAGCTACTTGGGAGGCTAAGGCAGGAGAATGGCCTGAACCTGGGAGGTGGAGCTTGTAGTGAGCCGAGATCGGGCCACCGCACTCCAGCCTGGGTGACACAGCGAGACTCTGTCTCAAAAAGAAATAAATAAAAAATAAAAATGAAAATAAAATGACTCAGTATTTTCATACTGCCACCAGCTGCTTTATGTCCCTCAAGATGGTAGGTTAGATAATAAAATGTTAACTGAAGAAAAGTCTTTGATTTAACCTTAGTAACCTCTTTTTAATAGATTTGACTGCTTATTTACAAGTGTCAAACTATTTTTGGATCTTGAGTGTGTCGTTCATCAGTCGTGCTGTCCATCTTAACTTTGCCTCACTCATGTATTTTACAAAAGCAAACGGCAAATGTCTATTTTCAGTAAAGGGATTGTTAAAGTGGTTTTCAAAGCTTAAATATTGCAAACCACAAAATGGTGGATGCTTTCATTAATGTTTACATTTTAAAATACATTTATATGTCTCATGCTTTAAAATATAATAAAAGAATTTATTAAATTATGTACATATAATTGCACTGGGAGATGTTTCATTAACAGTAATATACCATTCAATCCCTTTGTGGTCTTGAAATTGATTATAAAATATATATTTGATAATAAATCTGATTATCATAGTGTACTGCAAGTGAATATTTTAATTACTAATATCCCCTGTTTTAACAACTTCAACTTGATTTTAACAAATACATAATTAGCATTTAAAATAACTCAGAAGTAATCCTAAGCTGAATAGAAGGTTTTATATGGTAAATATGATGGAAGAAAAAGGGATTCTTGGCACGAGTCCTTTTTCTTTATAAACTTGGACTAAGCTTTTTAATTTATTTTACTGAATACACTTAAATTCTTCTTGAAACTAATTACTACATTTTAAGCAAGATTACTGGTACAAAGAGAAGCTACGAAGGTCCTAGCAAAAATTTTTAATTGTGGTCTTCAAATCAGTATATCAAAAATTGCCAACATAGCTGGAGATTTCAAGGATGAATCAGAAAATTAAAAGTCATGTTATTGAGTGTACTTATTTTTAAGTCTAGGAAGGGAACTGAGCCCTATTTTATTTTAAAATAGAGAAACGTTAAGAGCTAAATCTGCATATGCAGAGGAATAAAAGTAATATGAATATTCCAAATATTAAATATATGATACATTAACATGTTTAATGGTTATTTCATGATTAAATTATGGATGTCTGCAAACATAATGACTGAATGAAAAACCAAGAAAGAAGACATTTCTGTATTAAAATGTAAGAGTAGAAAAATCCAGCTTCATTAATGACATTCTTCATGTGATGAGAATGATCAGCTAATTGACTGAAACTATGTTAATACGGGAGAAAGTCACTTTAATGAATATGCAATGGTATGCATATGAATTGAATATTGATATAAATATTTTTTCAACCTATTATTTGGAAGGCTTTAGTGCTTAAAGTCATGGGAAATAGAAAGAGTTTTTAAAAAACTTTCAGCATTTTCATGTAGCTTAGAATTTACTGTATGGCAGAGGTAGCAGCAAGGTGCCACATTAAAAGGCAAAATGACCTTTCAATAAAAAATTGTACAAAATATAGAGGCACAAAGGAGGGGTATATTTTTAATTTCCATTAGGGAAACCAGGGAAAGCACTTCATGGAGGAGATGTCTACTTAAGTGGACTCCCAAGGATGAACCCATGTACTACTATCTGCTAACAAAGAATAAGGAGAAATATGTATTACTCAGAAGAATTAGGATGAACAAATCATTAAAACCACTAAAATACTTGGAAGGAGAGAAGAGGGAATGTAGATCACAATTGCAGGGGATGCCTTTGGAAGGATCTAAGAAAATTACCCCACTTCACGGGGAGAAGTCAAAAGAGATAAAAACAGATACAGGAAGGTTAATCTAGTTGATTGAGTTTCCATCTGATGACATCTGTTTTACCAATACCGTATGAAGTGAAGTCTCAGCTGAGAGGGTATGGTGGGAGAGTTTGGACCTCTGAGGAGATAGGAAGGGGTATACAATTATTGGTTTTGTTTTGTTTTAGAAAGGGAGAAAGTAAACTTAGAAAGGACATGTAGTAAGTTCTTTTGGCTAATGATGAGGGTCCATTCAAAATCTGTGGTCGTGTATCACATGGTAGAGTAAGAATTTCCAGCAATCTTTACTTGCTAGGCTCAGATTAAAAGGCAGCTATAACTTTGCAACCAGAGTTGGTGCTTTATCAGTCAATTGGATGAGGGAGAGTAAATCAAAGATGCTGCTATTCAGAGCAGTGATTATGAAGATGGTCAATGTGTTCTAATTTAGTAAACAAGGAAGCAAATGCTTGGAAAGTGTGATAGAACACATGCCGAGGCCAAAGAATTAGCAGAGTAAAGGCCCTGGTTTCAGTAACACTGAAGGTTAAAATGATTACTTAAATAGTGGAGTATTTGGAACTGAGATTTTTGGTGGCCATGTGGCTTTACTGGTGACTACTAAGGTCCAGTATGTGATCAAAGACAAGATGACCAAAATAGGATAAAGGAAAAGGAAGTGAGGTGGCCAAAGAGCTGCCAATTCAAAATGTGGCGTGGGCTTTACATGCTGGTTTTAAAATCACTGGGAATGACTACCAGAAAATGGGGAAGGGAATGACAGTGAACCAGGAACTCAGTTTTTCAGTGAACACAGTGGAGAGTTTGTAGACATTTGACACTGGTGTGTCACAACAATTTGGAGATTACAGCTAAGTGGTCTGAAGTTCAAAAGAGCAGTAACATTTTGAGGGAGGTAGAATTGGAAATGGTTTGGCAATAATGGTGGGGGTCATAAAGGAACATGAAAAGAATAGTGACCTCCACCTGCAAGCAGAATCAGTGTCTGTCAGGGAGAGTGATGTTTGGGTAAAGGGAAGGAGAAGGGAGAGAAAAGAGAAGTTGATAATACGAGAAAATTCTGTAATCCCAGAAGAAGAGTTCCAGATAGATTTCTTCAGGGGAAAAAATGGGAAATGTTTATGGTACTTTCAAGGTCGTGTAAAGTACAGTGGGTATCAGAAGTCTCAAGATAATGGATGACCTGGAGGCTGGGATATCCAGAAGAGTTGAGACAGAAAGAGAAATAACTAGTATTACATTCCTTAAAATGCACTTCCTTTTTGATCAACACTAATACTTAAAAATCATCTGAGCAGGTTCTGCTTTATATATATGTTTAAAATTATTTATATTCAATGTATAGGTATAGCTTTACTAGCTTTTGTAAACTTTATAAATTATACATAAAATGGATCAGACATGGTAATTCACACCTATAATCCCAGCACTTTGGGAAGCCAAGGTAGCAGGATTGCCTGAAGCCGGAAGTTTGAAGCCAGCTTAGGCAATATAGTGAGACCCCATCTCTACCAAAAAAAAAAAAAAAGTCAAGAGTGGTGACAGGTGCCTGTAGTCCCAGCTATTCAGGCACCTGAGGTGGGAGGATCACCTGAGCCCAGGAGTTCAAGGTTACAGTGAGCTATGATCAAGATCATTCCACTGTTTCCCACCCTGGGTGACAGTGAGATTCTGTCTCAAAATAATCAATCAATCAATCAATCATACATACAACTGAATGAAAAGTGTTGAGAAAACAATTAATTTTTAATGTACAAATTTAAAACAACGATTCCTTTTTTCGTTTGCACAATAAACTGAGGAATAGTACTACATTGAAGAAAGATTTTAAAATTCATCCGGAACAATGAATTATTCTTTGGGCATAGGGAATGCTCAAGGAGTAAGAGAGTCAGGCTAAAGCTCTGCAGCTGCACTAAACATCAGCAGCAAGCTAACACCGGGAAGCCCTTCTCCAGGGATGCAAATGTAATTCAGGAAAATTTTATATTAGATCGTTTAGACAAAATATGTTTAGAGGAAATGACTTTGAATTGTCTATTATGCCATCTTCAACTTGACTTCTCCACTAGAATAAATGCTGCTATTAGGACTAGAATTTTTTTTAAAAGTAGCTAATAAATGACTTGTACAGTGTGCTTTCTGTTTTGATCTCCAGGTACCCTCAACTCAATCTCGTTCTTGCCTACAGAAGCAGTTGGATGAAGGATCTAGGCTTGAACCATGGCATTTAGCTTTCTGAATTAATAGTTGTCAGATGAGGTGTTTTTTTTTTTTTTTTTTTTAACAAGAAGCTAAAGAAGATTGAAATGCAATGACGAAAAATTGATTCAGAGGTGGAAGATATAATTGTTTTCAATGGAACGCCTTCTGTCCACTATATAGGATCTACTGAATGTTCACATGGCTGGCTTTAAGTGCCATTCCAGGCTAGAGACTATGTGGGCAAAAAATCTTTCTTCTATTCGTTTTATATTTTCTCAGGTCCCTTCCAAAGGACCCGAGAATATAATTATTTTTATTATTGCTCAACAAATTAACATACATTTGGTTTGGAATTTAAAAAATTAAAGACATCTTGAAAAATTAAATATCATATTGTCACACTGGAATGGTTGTCTCACCCAGCATCATCTCTTCTAGTGACTGGATCCTGTTCTTTCTGAAAATGACTCATTTCTGATAACAGTAAAACTGTAGCTCAGAATGCAAGCCAAGACCTGCCTATCAGGTCTTGGTCACAAGTGGGTCATTGTTCTGTCCAGGACAATCAGGATTCTTCCTTGGAATTTTCACACGATTTTAGCCAAAAAACTGAGAAGAAATTCTAAGATTTTCTAACGCACACTTGACTTTTCTTTCCAGCAGCCAAACTCTGTGAAGCTGAGCCTGGAGCTGCTGATGGCCATGATTCCTGAGTTATAAAATGTCGCAACGTAAAATGCACAATAAATCAAGACCAAAAACATTTAGAAACTATGACGAATGAAAATTAAGTGGTGAAATGACATTATGTTCTTCTATTTGATTCCACTTATGTGAATCTCTAGACTAGGAAAACTAACTTATTTTGATCAAAAGTAGACCTATGATTTCTTGGAGGCTTGATTTGCAGTAAACGTGCAGAAAAGGGTTAACATTAGCAGGCAGGAGACGCTGATCTTTATAACGGCCTGCTTGCAAGGTTGATCTTGGCTAGCATCTAGAAACTTATATTTCAAGAGAGTTCCCACCATTCCCTCATAAGAACCATTCATTGTCCTAAACTATTTGTTCAAACAATGGGTTTATCCTGAATATCTGTTTTTCTTGAAGTCTAAAATTTTTAGACAGAGTAGGAAGAGTGGTCCTATGTAATCAACTCGAACAAAATCCATGGACTCTGAGTCTCTCAGAAGCCGCCTTGGTAGACAGCACTTCATACTTGCCATTAGAAATTGCTACTGGGTGAATTAAGATCAGCTGGTACGACTCCAGTGGGATAAGACTCTCGGATGCTTGCACCTGGTTTCTTCCGGATATTGCTGGATGCACCTTTTCTCTTTGCTGATTTCGCTTTTTATCTGTTTTCCATAATAAATCACTGCCATGACTATGCCTGTATGCTGAGTCGTGGGAGCACTCCTAGCAAATCATCAAACCTGGGGATGGTCTCGGGACCCCTGGTACAGCACAAAGAAACGTTTTATCTCAATAGAAGTGTGATTTATGTGGCTGCATTCAATTGTCAACATTGATTGAATTGTGTACTTAAGATCTGTATATTATACCCAATAAAATTATTTTGAGCAAAAAACGATTAATACATTTGTTAAAAAATAAGATTACGTGAAGTGTTATTCTTTAGTTGCATGACCTGTCAAAAGAAAACCTGAAATGCCATGACACAAAGGACAGTGTTCCAAAGACAGATTATTGCATCGTCTGTTGAATGAATTACATAACCTCTGGAAGGGCCGCTGCAATTTCTCAACCCACGAAACCTATGGAAATGGTAACATTCAAGTAGTCCTGACAGACCTCTTACTCCACTTGGCCGTGTGGTTATTTAGAGAAAAACTTAGCATTGCATTTGAATAATGTATATTTTCAACTTTTCTAAGGTAAGAGAGGTGAGGGGTCAGGGCTTGAAAGTTGTGGGAAGACATGGCCTGATTGGATCCATACCTTTTATACCAGTTTTCCAGCTGCCAGGTGATGGGGGCATTTCATGATTTCTCAACAAACTATCCCAGGCATGGCAACTCTTCCAGTGGACAGGACCTTGTTATCACATTAAGATCTACTAAGACTTATTATATGAGATTCTTCTTTGCAAATTCTAAATGAAATTAAGATCAGTGAGCATTCCAAGATAGCTACATCATAGTTTATTCTTCTCATAGGTATTGCAGTGGAAAAGGTTCTATCATCAAAAAACAGAAATCCTTAATGTAATAATTCTCAGAAGCATTAATGTATTAGCATGAAATGTGATTATTCAAGATAGATAAAATAATTTGGTGTTTACCAACCCTTGTTTTTCTCAGACATAGAGCCCCATGAGGCTCTTTTCGGAATCTATTTCTTGAAGAAGAGATAACATATTGCCAAAGAGAAAAATATTTGCCTTTATTTCTAGTTTTTTTAAATTAAAGTCAACAATAATATAAATTTGAATTATGAACTGAATTTAATAGTTACATGATAAAACTAGTATGCAAAACGTGGTATATTTTTGTACATTACAAATTAGAAAATGAAGTTAATACTAACTTTTAAAAGAAAAGCAAGACAGTTAGATGTCTACGTTAAAACAGATTTCTCATTTCACTGACTTTCATTAAGTTTAGGGTAGCAGCTGAGGCCTTGCTAATGCTCAAATCCTCTTCTCATTGGTATATATAGTTGAATGAGAAATTTTCAGGTGTCAGATGGGTTAACAGTAAGAAGATCTTTTCCTGCTGTGTTTGCTTAATTAGAGTTGGTACTTCCAGATGTTATCTACTGGTATGCAAGAAGTTTCACCAAACACTGAGGGAAAACGTATTTTACACATGTTTTTAGCTCATGTATTTAATTTAAACTACCTCCTATAATATCTTGCCCCCCAATTTGTATACAGAATGTTGTGTTTCAGTATAAAATACTGAAAACCAAATGGAAACTTCTAGAATGCAATAATTTTATATAACACACAGAAAAAAATTATTAGTCTAAAGATCAGTTCATCATTCACTGTACCAAAAGATGGTAGAAAGAAGCCTCATAAAAATTCAGAGATACGGTTATATATTAGACAGAATAAATCTAGAGCAAAAATAATTTTTTCCCAGAAAGTTTCAAAAGTCAGTGAGAAGTGACAGAATTGATTAGAAATTTAAGAACCTAGAAGTGTCCTACAAAGTGATGGCTATAAGCTGTCATGTCATGATGTCATGTTTTTAAGTCTTAGGAACTTCTGTGAACACATGATAAAAGGAAATGGACCACATTACTTTTAAGTAAATCACTTATTTTATGATGCAATATATATTTTGAGCATAGTAATACCACAAATCTATTTGAATAATTATATTTGTAAAATCCCTAGAATTTTAAAGATATGTAAGTTTCATGTTTTATAACTACCTCTTACAGTCCAAAAAATAAGTTTACATAAATTTTCATCCAGGCGAGAGCTGTGGACTTCCAGGATTTGTGGAATGATTAGTTCAGTGGATTTTAATGGTCACAAAAGGAGGAAATGATGTGTGAAATAACCAAAATGTACCAATTTGGAGCTTACAGAAAACCATGCAATGTATAATACACAGATATCATGCTTTCCATTCAATTTACTAATTCTTTCCAGTGACATGCTGCTGCCTGTGTGACACAGCTGCTGGCCTCTTATTTAAGGCACTGAAATGCCTGGAACTGATGATGCAGACGCTTAGCCCACGCAATGCTTAGCTCCATTTAATAATTATGCATTGACAAGTGATAATGCAATCTAGCCATTATGGAAATTAAGCTATCTTAATGATGAGTGATGAGACAGATGATGGATGATTTTGGGTGACAGAATCATGATATTACTGCCTATTTTATAACTGCCTATAGATAGGCACAAATTCTTAACATGATACTCATTAGCTTTCTTTGTTCAAGCAATGAAACTTGCAATATGCTTGCAGTTATTAGAAAGATATTGAAGCCCATATGTGAAGGTAGACACAATCTTTCTTGGATCCTCAATGTGAAAATCAGATTGCATACATCGTCTTTACTACCCCTCAGAAGTGTAAATTTTGGAGGTAGTCACTGCGCCCGCAAATTTACAAGATGATAACTCCCAAACAACTAAATCAAAATTTCTATTCTGCCTGAATGGTACCTATGACAGATGTCAATTCACCTGTCATAAGTACCTTGTACAGGATCCCACCAAAGTACAGAGGCAACATTTGTAATTACCTTATATGTTATTAATTGGCTTCACTATATGATTATGGTCACAAAAGATTTTTGCTTAAAAATGATGTCCTTGAATAAGTGTATTTGTGCCCAAATAATTTCAAACATGGCCGGGTGCGGTGACTCACTCCTGTAATCCCAGCACTTTGGGAGGCCAAGGCAGGCAGATCACGAGGTCAGGAGATCTAGACCATCCTGGCTAACACGGTGAAGCTTATTTCTACTAAAAAATACAAAAAAACTAGCCAGGCGAGGTGGTGGGCACCTGTAGTCCCAGCTACTCGGGAGGCTGAGGCAGGAGAATGGCGTAAACCCGGGAGAGGGAGCTTGCAGTGAGCCGAGATCGCGCCACTGCACTCCAGCCTGGGCGACAGAGAGAGACTCCGTCTAAAAATTAATAAATAAATAAATAAATAAATAAATAAATAAATAAATAAGTAAAAAGAATTTCAAGCGTTACATCAATCCTTTCAATATCAACAAATTGTATTATACTGTTGAAAGAACATTTTAAATCAAAATCTGTGTAGGTACAGAACAGTGACCCACTAATAAGTCCACAAAACTGTTCTTGTGCATGCGCACACCTAGTTGAAACTTGGGGATTGTACAAGGCCAACTACCCTGTAAAGGTGCATTTTTCACTGTGCTCTCTTATTACATGTTAGATAGCATAAAGTATGGCAATTATCACACCGATTTATTTTATTTTATTTCTTTTTGAGATGGAGTTTCGCTCTTGTTGCCCAGGGTGGAGTGTAATGGCGTGACCTCTGCTCACCACAACCTCCGCCTCCTGGGTTCAAGCAATTCTCCTGCCTCAGCCTCCCGAGTAGCTGGGATTACAAGCATGCCCCACTATGCCTGGCTAATTTTGTATTTTCAGTAGAGACGGGGTTTCTCCATGTTGGTCAGGCTGGTCTCAAAATCCCGACCTCAGGTGATCCGCCCACCTCGGCCTCCCAGAATGCTGGGATTACAGGTGTGGGCCACCGCGCCTGGCCCGATTTTTTTTTTTTTTTTTTTAAAAACAAAGTCTCGTGCTCTCGCCCAGGCTGGAGTGGCAATGGCATGACCTCGGCTCACTGCAACCTCCGCCTCCTGAGTTCAAGTGATTCTCCCACTACTTAGCCTTCCAAGTAGCTGGGACTACAGGCCCACACGACTACACTTGGCTAATTTTTTATATTTTTATTACAGACGGGGTTTCACCATGTTGGCCAGGCTGGTCTCGAACTCCTCACCCCTCTTGTGATCCGCCCGCCTCCGTCTCCTAGAGTGTGGGGATTACAGGCCTGAGTCACTGCGCCCTGCCGCACACCAAGTTTTGGCTATCCGTTAGACTGTTTTCCTCCACAACTACATTGAAATATTACTGTAGAGAAAGACCAAGTTTTATTCTTTTTCAAAAAATGTGATTTCAGTAAGCAGCATAGTACCTTGTACACAGAAGATGACAATTTAATGTAACTGAGTAAAATGGATAAGAAAATGGATAAAAATTATCATATGTTCTTCAGAAAAATCCTACAGCTTGACTTTCCTTCATACAGTTAAAGGGCTACTTTTTTTTTTGAGTGGCTCAGGTAGCTCCTGACTTATGTGCGTCTGTCACACAACTGACACACCAAATAAACAACAATGACCTGAAGCACAAACGAGTAGTAAAGAGCAGAGAGAAGAGGAAGGTCAACATTGGAAGAAGGGGTGGTATATGAGTTTCCTGTTTATTTGGCTTTTAGCCAGAGGGCAGACTGCTGCGGCTTCCATGTAGTGTGAAAATTCTCCAAGTAACCGGCAGCAGTTTCGGCTTGAAGAGTCAAAGGAAGGAGTTTGGGGCAACTCACGGCCACTAGAAAGTGATTTTTTAAAATCCTAAAAGGAGAGACAACTTATGGAGTTTCTCAAGATCTGTAAATAAATATTGACCATGATTCAGGTTGACTCCAGAATCGGGTATGTGCTGTACAGACTTAAAGCAGTCCAGCTAAGTAGAAAAGAACTGTACTGAGATTGGAGATGTTGCCGAAGAAACAGTTTATGGTTGAAATTCAAGCAGGTTAATTGCCCTTATAACAAAAACTTAAACACTCTTTGGGGATAAGAGCAGAATTCAAAATTTCAATAGCATAATATTCACAACATCCAGCTTACTATCCAAACTTCCTTTATATAAGAAGAATAAAAAAACATATGATCCAGTATCAGGTAATAAGACTATCGATAGAAAGCAACTCCCAAATGACACAGATATTGGACTTCAAAGAGAAGGATTTTTAAATGTCTATTTTAAATATACTCAAAAAGTAAAGAAAAATATACTTGCAATAAATGAACACAGAGCAAAATTCAGATGATAAATAAAAATATTTAAAAATTCTAAAACCAAATGATAAGGTACCTGAAATTTAAAATTCACAAGATGAACCCAATCACAGGTAGATGATAGAGGAGCGACGACTAGTAAACCTGAAGATACAAAAAATAGAAATTATCCAAGTCAAAAAGAGAGAGGTAAACTTGAGAAAAAGAATGAACAGAGCCTGTGAGACAATTATCTAATATTCTAACACATGAGAAAAAGTAGTTGCAGAGAGATATGAAAGAATTAGGCAGAAATAATGGTTGAAATTTTCTCAAGTTAGGTGAAAAACATTAGTGTTGAAGAAGAATAGACACAGTTGTCCCTCTGTATTCATGGGGGATTAGTTTCAGAGCTCCTCTGTGAATGTTAAAAATCATAGATACTTCAGTCCCTGATATAAAATGGGCAAAGTATTTGCATATAACCTATGCATATCCTCCTATACAGTTTAAATCATCTCTAGATGACTTATGATACCTAGTAAAATATAAATCCTATGTAAATAGTTGTTGCATTTTTTTAGGGAATAATTTTTTTAAAAGGCTGTACATGTTCAGTGCAGATGCAATTTTTCCTGAATATTTTTGATCTTTAGTTGGTTGAATCCATCAATGTGGAACACATGGTTGGCCTACTGTACAAAGCCCGACTGTACAAAGAAAAGCATGCTTAGGCATACCACAATCAAAGTATTGAAAAAAGATAAGGAGAAAATATTGGAATTAACCACAAAAAATAATATTCTGGGGACTTGTGATTTGAAGGAAACCATAGCTACCAGAAGACATTGTAACGGTATCATCAAGTGAAGAAAAAAGAGAGATATATCAATCCAGAATTCTATACACAAAGTATTCCTCAACAATGAAAGCAAAATAAAGATACATTCAGCTAAATTAAAATTAGGATAACTTATTGCCATAAATTTAAGTTCCAGGCACCACACGAAATTTTAAAAGAAAAATTTTTAACTGAAGAAAAATAAAGGCTTAGGGAAAATTTGTTTTTCAGAAAGGAGTGAAAAACATCAGAAACAGTAAACAATGAGGGGAATATAAATATGTTTCTTTTTAATTTCCTTAAAATGCATAGTACCGATCAAACTAAACTTATATCATTATCTTAGTTGTTTGTAATATACGTAGATATAACACATATGGCAATTATGACATAAAAGATAAAGATTAAATGGACCTGTAAGTTTGCAAGGTTTCTACATTTTATGTATGTCATAGAATACTAATTCTAAGTATGTTTTGAAAAGTTAAGGATATATATTGTAATCTCTAGAGCACTAAAAAGTACTCTACAATATATATTGTTATTTATTTAAAACACATATTCTAAATATATATGGTAATCTGAAGCACTAAAATATAGTGCAAAACTCCAAGACACAGATCATTATCAAAGTAAAAATGAGCTATTTAATAATGAGCAAAAGATCAACTTGTCAATAGCAATCACAAATTTGTAAGCACCTAATAATAGAGCTTTCAAAAAAATTGGTGACAAAATTGACAGGATTAAAGGAGGAAACAGATAATAAATTGGAAATTACTTAGTATAATATAAGCAAATTGAATCCAGAAATGTGAAAGAAAAGTTAATACATCATGACCAACTAAGTAGAGTTTATCACAAGAATGCAAGTTTGACGTAATATTTAAAAATCAATCAATGAAATTTACCTCATTAGTAAAGGAGAGAAACTGTAACATCATTTCAGTAAGTGCACAAAAGCATTTGAAAATAATTCTATACCTATTCATGATGAAACTATCAGTAAACTAGAAATAGGAATAGTCTAAATGGCATCAACAATAAAGCAGTTATGGGGGATATTAGCAAGCTGGTAGCATAGGAATTTTCAGTCTTGACTCCATTCTATGAAAAGTAGCAACAATCCACAGGATAGAATATCTCTTAGAAGGTTCCAGTACTTATATACAAGCTTGAGACAAATGCATGGTGTCTATATTTATATTTATATAAAAATATATAAAATAAAAATTTAAAAATCTGATAGGAGAGATAGATTGTAATACAAAACTAGTAGGAATTTTTAACACTATACTTCCAACAATAGACAGATTATCCAGACCAAAAAAATTAATAAGAAAACATTGGAATTTAACAATACTTTAGACCAAATGGATCTAAAAAACATACACAATTAACATGCCATTCAACAGCAACAGTCTCACATCCAGGTCATGCTGATGCAAGAGGTGGGTTCACATGGTCTTGGGCAGCTCTGCCCAGGTGGCTCTGCAGGGTACAGCCTCTCTTCTGGCTGCCTTCATGGGCTAGCATTGAGTGTCTGTGGCTTTTCCAGGTGCATGGTGTAAGCTGTCAGTGGATCTACCATTCTGGGGTCTGGAGGATGACGGCCCTCTTCTCACAGCTCTACTAGGTGGTACCCCAGTAGAGACTCTGTGTGGGAACTCTGATCCCACATTTCCCTTCCACACTGCCCTAGAAGAAGTTCTCCATGAGAGCCCCGCCCCTGCTGAAAACTTCTGCCTGGACATCTAGGCCTTCTATATATCCTTTGAAATCTAGGCAGAGGTTCCCAAATCCCAGTTCTTGACTTCTCTGCACTGCAGTAGTCTCAACACCATGTGGAAGCTGCCAAGACTTAAGGCTTGCACTCTTTGAAGCCCAAGCTCTACTTTGACCCCTTTCAGCTAGGGCTGGAATGGCTGGTACACAGGGCACCAAGTCCCTACGCTGCACACAGCATGTGGACACTGGGCCCAGCCCAGGAAACTACTTTTTCTTCCTCTGGGTCTGTAATGGGAGAGGCTGCCATGAAGACCTCTGATATGCCCTAGAAACATTTTCCGTATTATCCTGGTGTCTGATTAGAAGCAACTGGTACTTTCCTCTTCTACAAAGAAGAACCAAAATTCTGAGTAGATAATCACACTTTGAGTAGATTATCTAAGAGAGAACACTGGAGTTCAACAGAGAAATGACAGGAAACATTTACAGCAAGGAAAGAGAGGAAACCAAAACAGCCTGCTTTGCTGGGACAAGTAGGGATCCTGGAGAGGTTCTATATTGTGTGGAAAGGGGGAGTGGCCTTCCCAGAATCCATATTCCCACCATGGACTCCCATGCTCCTAGCTACATGAGAGACTCTAGACCTTTGTGAACCCTGAAGCTAACATAGGGAGTCCCCTAGACACTGCATGAAGGCATTGCTCCAGTGACGGAGTTCATGCTGGGTACCACACCTCCACAAGCCCTAAGCAGCTACAACAAAGCACCATACAAACAGCCCAGTCCCCTCTAGACCATGTCCTGCCCAGGAGCCCAACAACCCCTGCATTTTCACATCCCTGGAGCCTCATTGACATCCCCTGCCCACAACCACTGTCATGGCTGGCTGCTTCTCTCAAGGCTGAAGCACAATCCATTGGCAATAACCTCACTTCTTTAAGCAGCAAAGCTACCATGCATTTTCATGCACCTTCAGCACAAACCCCTCCAGCAGCTGCAGGCTGCTGCCACTGAGACCAAAGCACAGTGAAATGCATGCACCTCCAACACCTGCATAAGCCTGTTGCCATTGAAAGCAACCCCACCCTTCACAGTATCTGGGCTGCAGTGCCATTGCTGTGGCCCCTACCTAAGAATTCTACTGGGTTCCTGGGGGTCACTTCACCCATGTCTACCACAATTAGCACCTGTGTGCCCCACCAGGGGTTCTGAGGGCAGGTTTGCCCAGCCAGGACCTAACCACCCTGTAAGTGCCTGAGCATGCCCCCTGGCAGCCTGCAGACCAACCAGCCAAGTCCACCACCATTGGTCAAGGAACACTCTTCCCAGGGGCCTGAGGTCAAGCCCACCCCGCTTGCCATTACCACAACAGCTGGCACCCACAACTGCTGGTTACCATACGTGTGCCGCCTGTGAGCCTGGAGACCAGCTCACTCAGCCTGTTGCAACCACTGCCAACACCGAAGTGAACTTCTTGTGAGCCAGAAAATTGTCCCATCCCTGCTATTGCCCTTGTTCTTGTCACACCCACTGCCCAGGGGCCGGAGGACTTGTCCATCTACCTAGCTGTCTTCTGCCATTACTAGCACCCAAGCAAGTCACTAGGAAGCCCCAAAATTGACCCTCTTGGACCTACTAACATTGATAACAACTTATACCACCCCGGGGCTCAAGAATAGGCCCATTTCATAATCCCGTACCCACCAAAACTTTATCACAGCCTCCACTAACAATTGTACCCTAGACCAATGGGAAAATAACAGATATCATCGATGTTGTTTATAGCCAGGTAAATTATATTGAGACTACACTACTGCACACACTCAGAATCAAACTTAAAGTATGTTACCCAATGAACACCAAAAATACATCTTCAGAAATATGTCCTCCCCTTAAAAAGTAAATTCAAAAGCTAAGAAGGGTGACTGTTATACCAGATGTGCAGATACCAACATAAAGACACAAGAAACATGAAAAAGTAAGAAAACATTACACCTTGAAAGGGTCACAATAATTGTCCAGCAACAGAGTCCAATAAAACAATTATAAAATTTCAGAAAGAGAATTCAAAATAATGACATTAAAGAAGTTCAGGAAGGTACAAAACAATACAGAAAAACAATACAAATAAATCAGGAAAACAATTCAAGACATGAATGGGAAATTTACCAAAGAGGTGATAAAAGAAGACCAAACAGAAATTCTGGAATTGAAGAATTAATTAAATAAAATAATAAGACATTCAAAATCTTCAACAATAGACAAGATCAAGCAGAATAAATAATTTCAGAACTGTAAGACAAATCTTTTGAAATAATACAGACAAAAAGTAAGCAAAAAGAATAAAAGAGAATGAACAAAACCTATGTGACATATAGGACACCATAAAGTGACCAAATATTTAGGGTCCCAGAAGGTGAAGAGAAAAATAAAAGAAATAGGAAACCTATTTAACAAAACTGTCCCTAAGTCTAGGAAGAGCATCAGACTTTGAGATACAGGAAGCTCAGAGACTGGCAGATACAATTTTTTGAAAATGGTGTCATCTGTTGTAAATTATAGTCAAACCATCAAAAGTCAAAGGCAGAGAGATAATTCTAAAAATAGAAAGAGAAAAGTATCTGGTCATTTATAAGGTATCCCCCATGAGGATAACTGTGATATTCTCAGGAGAAACCTTGTAGGCCAGGAGAGAATTGGATGATACATTTGAAGTATTAAAAGAAAAAACTTCCAGTCAAGGCTATTATACTCCATAAAGTTATATTTCTTAAATGAAGGAGAAATAAAGTCTTTCCCAGACAGGTGAAAGCTCAGGGAATTCATCACCACTAGACAGGCTCTGTAAGAAATGCTTAAGGGAGTTCTATATGTGGAAGTGAAAGAATGATATCTGCCACCATGAAAATGCATCAAAGTGTAAAACCCATTGATAGAACAAACACACAAACGATAAAGAAAGGACTCAAAACAGAAAACCACCAAACCAAAAAGGTAAACAGTAAGACAGGAAAAAAAGAGACAAAGGAGGTACATACAACCTGAAATCAATTAATAAAATGACAAGAACAAGCTCGTACATACCAATAATAACCTTGAATGTAAATGGATTAAGCTTTCCACTTAAAATACATAGGCTGGCAGGATGAATTTTATTTTAATTGGTCCAACTATATGCTGCCTACAAGAAAGTCATCTCACCGTTAAAGACACATAGACTGAAAGTAAAGGCATAGAAAATATTTTCCTTATAAACAGTAAAAAAAAGTGAGCAAGAGTAGCTATACTTATATAAAACAGACTTTTTGTCAAAAAGAACAAAAAGGGACAAGGTTATTATATAATGATAAAGGGATTAATTCAGCAAGAGGTCATAATTTTAAACCTATATGCACCCACCACTGGAGTATCCACATATATAGAGCAAATATTATTAGATCTATAGGGAGAGATAGACTCCAATATAGTAACAGTTGGGGACATCAATACCCCACTCTCAGCATTAGACAAATAATCCAGACACAAAATTTACAAAGAAATATAGGCTTTAAACTGCACATTAGAACAAATGGACCTAACCAAAATCTACAGAACATTTCATTCAATAGCTACAGAATACACATTCTTCTCATCAGTATATGGAACATTATCCAGAATAGAACATATTTTAGAATACAAAACAAGTTCTTGGCAAACTTTAATGAATGGAAATCATATCAAGTATTATTTCAGACCACAGTGAAATAAAACCAGCAATCAAGAAAGAGTAATTTTGGAAACTGTACAAAAAGATGAAAGTTAAACAATATACACTTGGATAACCATTGGGTCAAGAAAGAAATTAAGGAGGAAATGCGAAAATTTATTGAAACAAATGAATATAAAACC
Source organism: Papio anubis (assembly GCF_008728515.1). Classification (NCBI taxonomy): domain Eukaryota; kingdom Metazoa; phylum Chordata; class Mammalia; order Primates; family Cercopithecidae; genus Papio; species Papio anubis. The sequence goes on from NC_044980.1 coordinate 11,199,151, forward strand.
ACAACGAGATATCATTTTGCCCCAGTTAGAATGTCTATTATTTTTTTTTTTAAAAAAAAAGCAATGAATGCTGGCAAGGATGTGGAGAAAAGGGAACTTGTATACACTGTTGGTGAGAATGTAAATTAATACGGCTACTACGAAAAACAGTGTGTAGATTTCTGAAAAAACTAAACATAAATACCATATAATTCCAGAATTTATCCAATGGAAAAGAAAATCAGTATATCAAAGGGACACTTGCTCTTGCAAGTTGATTGCAGTATTATTCACAATAGCTAAGACATGAAATCAATTTAAGTGTCCATCCACAGACTAACAGGCAAAGAAAAGGTTCTATACATACATAATGGAATATTATTCAGCCACACAATAGAATGAAATAATGTAATTTGCAGCAAAAAGGATGAAACTGGAAATCATCCAGGCGCAGGAAGACAAATATTGCATGTTCTCACCCATATGTGGGAGTTAAAAATATCTTATGGAGGTAAACCACAGAATTATAGATACCAGAGGATGTGAAGGGTATGTTGGTGTGTGTGTTGGGAGAAGGGGATAAAGAGAGGTTGTTTGATGGGTAAACACATTATTAGATAGAAGGAATAAGTTCTAAGATTCAATAGTGTGACTGTCATCCAGTCCTCTCATGAGGCCCATCATGAGGCCCCTTGTGAGTTCATCTAGCCATAATTACCTCCCAAGACCCTACCTACTAATAGCATCACATTTGAGGTCAGTATTTCAGCAGAAGAATTTTTTGGGGACACAAACATTTAGTCTGGTGCCAGAAGGTAAGTGCATACAGGAGACTAGGAAAATAAAGATATTTGAATTATTTCCAAGATTTTGACCTTGATTACTAAAAACATAGTGGTACCGCGAACAGCCATAATTATATGGGAGAAGGGGAGTAAATTCAGATTTTATATGTTAAGTTTGTGTTGCCCACACGAACTTATGGTGGACTCCACAATAAGCAGGCAAATATACAAGACTGGGGCTCCCAGGAACTGGCAGGGATGATGCGGGGAGATGGCCTTGCTGTGAGCCAGTCAGAATCCAAGGAGACTGCAGAGAGTGAGAAGAAAAGGGTCTAATGAAGAAACTGACAGAAACCTAAATATCTTGAAAGGGGGAGGAAAAAAGCTCTTAACTGATATGACTGTTTGTTAAAATAAAATTTAAGAAATATATCTACTATTTACTAAAATCTCATGTCAAGTAGTATAAAATAAATAATGATGGCAAAGTTGTTTTATATGCATTCACAAATGTAATAGATTTTCAGAGGTAGATTTGACATTTGAGTAGAGCCTGTCTGGCAAACAGTGGGAAAGAGAAAAGTATTTTTGGTTGGGAAAGGAGTGGGAGCAAATAAATACAGGGAGGAAGTTATGCAAAATTATCCTAGAATGATTAATATTTTGAATGTAAGTTTGCTAGAATATATAAAAGGGAAAAAAGATACTAATGGAGAACAGATTTGGAAAAAGCAATGGAATTTGAATCGTGTAATTTAGATATTAGTTAAACAAGGAAGATTTTTGCTACACATTGTAAATTCAGATAACTGCATGATTTGTCTTGATAATTAATTTAACCACTGCTTCACGTGACGGACTGCAAAACCCTTTTTAGCACACTGTTCACTTCCATGATAATATCACTGCTTAAGAATCTTGGAAGTGAATTAAAATCTAAATTTAAAGACACAGAAATCTGATTTTTGCCAATAGTATCATGTTTATATTCAAAGGAGAGTTATGAATAGTTTTATTCTCCAGAGATTGATTGGCTTAGCATGGTAGATAATATTCTCAAGACCACTGCTGCATCTCAAAAGTAATTTAGCATATTTAGTATGATGTTTCATAGCACACCAAAAAAATACATTTTGGCTAGCTTTTTATTCTTTAACATTAAAATGTGTATCACTTTTATGAATCCTTACACATTGTGCTTTAATCATGCAATTCTATATTTTAATAAATTCCTACGTATTTATAGAAGGAGTATCAGAATTCAAAAGGTGTAACATTTTTATTCTTGCAGCACCAAATTGAAAGACTTGAGAGCTTAAATGTTTAAGACTCTAAAGGTTCTTTTTATCTATTTATTGTCACTGTAGTTCTATAACTAGGTCACGGGGAAAAGAATGTCATTTTAGCACAAAATATTAGACAGGCAGTATATTTGTTTGCACATTAAATCTTACATGCATCTGGAACAAAGCCTGAGGCACAACACCTTTGGGAAAATGTACAGTTTAACTAAATCAGTGAAATGTATTAAATGGATATTGACAAGCATTTCGAGTAGCGCTAACATTCAGTTTTAGATAACACTTATAAAATGAATACTCAAAAGTGTAAAATGCTTAGAATCTTTGATTGAACAGTATTATGTAACATGTTTAAGCCAAGCTGCTTATTAAAGCCATATGCACCTGTGTATGCAAAACAAAAAATACAAAAATGGCAAATAATTCTGAGGATTTTCAAACCAATTTTGACAAGATATTCTCAAGATGATATAGGGTTATATAGGATAAAATTGTATCTGTGTAACAAGCAATTCATTTTCATGAAACAGTGGTTAATTGTACAGAAAGAATACAATATTTTCATTAAGGTTGGCAACAGGAAATTGTGCCTCATATGATGGCTATTATTTAGCATTATTATTGGAAATTTTAGATAATATAATAAAGTCAGATAAAGACATAAGAGTTAAAAGATTTAAATGGAATTATAAGTGAAATGAAATAAAGGAAATCACAAAAAATCAGGAAAATGTATAAAATACTGCCAATAATGACAGAGTTCAATAAATGTATGGATACATAACAAAGAAAAATCATTAGTATCTTTATCCAAGAAATAAATGCAATAATGTTCATCTTTTAAGCCTGTTCTAAAGAGCAACAAAAACTCGATAGTCACTAGGAATATGTGTAAAATATATGCACATGTGCATGGTGCCTAGAATATATGATGCTATTGAAAGCCTTAAAGGAGAAAGGGAAGATGTACTAAACTGTCAATTCTCTACAGGTGATAAATTAATGCAACTTTTAGCCAAAGCTCAATAGGACATTTTGTGGAATATAAAAAATTGATTCTAAAAATTATTGAAAATCATCACAATATGTGGGGTATGTGGCGGGTTGTCATTTCAGGTTTCAGGGCATATTTTAAAGCTCTAATGGTTGAAGTTGAGTAAGGTATAGAAAGTGCATCATGCAAATGGAAATCATAGAAAGAAATTCATGTACAGTTCAAAGCAGATTACAGAAATACTATATTTAGTAAAAATGAGTAAGTTGCAGAATAATACAAATACTAAGGTAGCATTTATATAATGTAGAAATAAAAATGATAATAAGTATCTTTTTATTTTTCACGCTTCTGTGCATGTAAGCATATATATTTAGATTGGGAAGTTTGTTTCTACAAAGTGGGCAGTAAAATAAAACTAATAATTGGGGATAAAATGACCTTAAGTTTATCTGTACTCTTTTCTACTTTTAAAAACAACTTTTAAAAAGTATTTCATTTCTAATAAAAGGGAATGCTTATACACTGATGGTGGGAATGTAAACTACTAAAATCTGTAGGGAAAACATTATAGAGATTTCTTAAAGAACTATAAGTAGATCTACCATTTGATCCAGCGATCCCACTACTGGGTGTCTATCCAAAGGAAAGTAAGTCATTATATCAAAAGGACACCTGCATGTGTATGTTTATTGCAACACAATTTTCAATTGCAAATATATGGAACCAACCTAAGTACCCATTACTCACTCATTATAATGGGTGGATTAAAAAATGGTATATATATCATGGAATCCTACAAAGCCATAAAAAAGAATGAAATAATGTCTTTTGCAGCAACTCGGATGAAGCTGGAGGCCACTATTTTAAGTAAAGTAACTCAGGAATGAAAAACCAAGTATGTTCTCACTTATAACGGGAGCTAGGCAGTGGATAGGCAAAGACACATGGGGTGATATAATGGACTATGGAAACTCAGAAGTGGAGTGGTGAGGGATAAAAAACTACATGTTGAGTACAATGCACACTGCTCAGGTGATGAGTGAACTAAAAGCTCAGACTTCACCACAATACAACTCATCTAGGTAACCAAAAACCACTCGTACCCCCAAAATATTGAAATAAAAAATTAAAATTAAAAAATAATATAACAATAAGTGAACAAATATAAATTTGTGATTGTTGTAGAGGTTTTTTTTTTGCTATGTTTGTGCTTTGTAGAATGTTTCTTAATTTTCTCAAAGCAAAATATCATGTGGTTGTTAGAAATGACCAATGAATAAAGAGGTGTTGGTGATTCCTAGAGCAAGCTAGCTTTGTGTCCTGCTCTCAAGAATAAGAAATACACAACAGCAACAAGCATGCTCAAGTGAAACCCTCATAGATCAGCTGACAACCAACAGTGCTAGTATTGATAGATGAAAGACCAAAAAAAAAAAAAACACACACACACACAAAACTGTCTCAGTCTGTTTTCTGTTGCTATAACAGAATACCTTAAATTTGACAAATTATAAAGAAAATACTTTTATTTCTTACAGTTCTGGAGGCTGGGAAGTCCAAGAGCATGGTGCCCACATCTGTGGAGGGCTTTCTTTTGATGTCATAACACAGCTGCAGTATCATGGCGAGAGGGCAAGAGTGTGAGGCATCATATGGTAAAAGGGCAAGGGCATGAGCCTCAGCTGACGTTTCTCTTACTTTTCTTATCAAGCCACCAGTTCCATCATAGGGGCCCCACCTTCATGACCTTATCTAACCCTAATTACCTCCTAAAATTCCCACCTTCACTCGTCATATGAATTTGATGATTAAGTTTCCAATACGTGAAATTTGGGGGACATATTCAAACATAGCATGCACCCACCCACATATACAGTGAGACACTTTTTGGTTACTTGTTAGGTCTTCCAGAACTTTGATACAAAGAGGAGAATCTAAATTGATTCAAGGTATGTCACCTCTACCATATGAGACAGAGATTCAAACAGAATTTAAGTTGTATTACAAGAAATTGTGAAATAGTATTTTTAGAGAAATGGATTTATGAACTGATATTCATATCCACTGCAATTTATAACTTCCCCACAATTTGAATTACAAGTTGATTTAGCCTTAGTTTGGCTAATTTATTATAGTCCTTAAGTAATCTATAAAATATTAATTATGATGGCTTAAATTATATGTGTATTATATCATCCATGTAGAATACATAGATATATACATATCACATGATATACATATGATACATGTATGATATACATATCACATGATATACATATGATACATGTATGATATACATATGGTATCATACATGTATAATCGTTCAGTTCTTAAGATGGAATGTATTTAGATAAAATATTGTATATTCACTCAATTTAAAATCTGATTTTTCACTGAAATGTATTTATATATGCTAAGTATAGCCAGCATTTAATTGTATGAGCTACAGTTTTCAAAGTCATACTCATAATAGAAATACTAATTAATAGTTAGCACTTATGGGCTTTTTATCTTCCAAGTACTTTTCCAATAATTAATTTAATACTCTCAAGAACCATGTTACTTCTGTTAGATAAAAGGAAGGTTATACTAGATTCATTGGGAAGAAAATTGTATCAGGTATGTCTTCACATACATTTGCAATATGTATCAACATTAGGTAGGTAAAATAAAAGGGAAATAAAGCACGTATAATTCAGCTTATCTTTATTGTGAAGTTGCTGATTTCTAGAAAAATATGCCCTTTTCCTAAGTTAAGGTGTAATAAATTGAACTTTAACAAAGTGTAGAATTTAAATGTTCTTCTTGACAATTCACTAAAAGAAAGCCATAAATGGGGTAAAAATCTATTATAACACTAGTGGAGTTCACAATTATTTCTGATATGTACATTTTATTTCAAGATTATTTATTTCAGATTTGATTTTTTAAGCAGGAGACAAATGAGATATTTTGAAGCACAGTCTGTCATATATTTTTGGTGATGGCTGTTTTGAGCACTGGTACCATAGTCTTATCTTTGTTACAATACAAATTTTCCATAATTCTGTTGCAATTTAGAACATTCTGGCTATATGCTATTAATTCAAACTAAACATTTAATAATGTGGATGTAGGCCAAAAATAGACTCACCATGGTTTGCCATCATATTAATGTTGTGCCTATAAAACTTGGTAAATTGATGTGCTTGGGGAAAATACTAATTGTTAAAAACTGTATTTATTATCTTTTTTTTACTTTTAAGTGATCTCAATGGGTTGTCCTTTTACCTCTATTTATGAAATTGAAATATAGTTCAATTTTATTGTTGTTAATAGAGCAAAGTTTCATGTCATAAATGCACAAAAATGATTCATATCAATATTTTGAATGGATTTACCTCCAAAATTAACTAGACATTGGGTAATATAAAAACTCAGTAGAGACAGTTGTCTACCATTCTCATAGCAAAGGTCATTCTTTTCCAGGGAACTGGCTGTCTAAAGTCATCGAAGGTGTCATCATTTCCTTCAAAGAGTCAGGTGATTGTGTTCTTGAAGAATTTCAATTTAGTGAATTACATGCTACCAATGAGATCAAGAGCACCACTTTTTTCCTGCTTCCTCTCGCCCTCCCTCCCCTTTCTCTCATCATTCTACTTCCTGTTCTCTCTCTTCCTCTTCTTCTTTATAAACAGTTGTGAGTGCCTAGTTGATTAGCTTCCAGTTTCACCCACACACAGTTATTTTCCAGCTGCTAGCATGGCACCCTGCATGCATAGCTTTGTAATAAACCTTATATGTTTAGTCTGCATCTGTAAATGAGAAAGCTTTCATTTAATTGGAGAAATGTTCAATATGTCTGGCTAACACTGTGCCTAATGTGAGAAAGTGAAAAGTTGTAGCAAATTTAGGCAAAACAACTATTATTAAACAAAGTTATTTTTCTTTTGGAAGAATCATTTATGCTTACTAAAAATCTCAATTTACTACACAATTTACCAACTATTCAAATACTCACTTTACTTTAAAGTATATAGAATAAACACCTTTTATTTCTCACTCATTCATACAATCGAATATTATAACTAGTTGATACCTTAAAAAAACTGAGTTGTAGTGGTTTTCTATCATTGGTCTATTTATTCAAAAGCCTAGTTTATCTCTCATTTCTTGTTATTTGTCTAATTTTGTCAGAATTTTGTAATTATTTCAATACAGAGATGGTTACATCCAATAATGAGTTCGCTAATGAGTAGTTCCAAATATCAATGTTAGTATTCTTTTAGTGAGTTTAAGAATCCTTCCCAAGGGCTTGTCTAGAAAAGGATTTACAGGTAAGTAATCTACTATTTTCTGAAAAGTGTTGCTTCTAATGATGATACACATTTGGTAAATTATTGACATAAACCTAAAACATTTTTCAACATTACCAATGTTATTGGCTGATGACACGGTTCAACTTCCTATTTGTTCAGATATTTTAGGAAATTCTAACTGCATTTTCTAACCTGTTCATCGGTGAAAATTCTAGCATTTTTATGGTAGGCTAAATAAAGACCCCGAAGATATTCACACCCTAATCCCAGGAACAGGTACATGTTACCTTACTTGACAAAAGAGACTTTGTAGATGTGACTGAATATCTTGACATGGGGGATTACTTGTCTTATCTGGGTAGACCCTAAATGAAATCACAATTACCCTTAAAAGAGAGAGGCAGAGGTAGATTTGACTACGGTGAGGGAGAAGGCCATGGGACTACGGAAGCAGAGAGAGGAGTGATGCAGCTGGGAGCCAAGGACTGTGGGCAGCCTCTAGAAACGGCAAAACCAATGACCATATTCTTCCACAAAACTACTAGACATAACCAGGCTTGCTAATACCTTAACTTTATCTCAGTGAAACTGTCAGACTTCTGGCCTTTATAAGTGTAAGAGAATAAATTTGTACCATTTTAAGCCACCAAGTTTGCAGTAACTTGTTATAGCAGCAACAGGAAACTAGTCCAATATTCTTTAAAATCCCTTCCCCACTAAGAAGTTACACAGTCACTGTAAGCCAATAAATAACTGATCACACGTGTATAGAATACTTGCTGGTAATTATATGTCTATGCTTTATATATGAATAATCAATTTTTGTTTTAGTATTTTGTTTAGTGAGCTTATACATATATGTGTATGTATACATTTTAACTTGCATATAGTTCCCTTTTAATTTTCACAAAGCAATCACCAACATTTCTCTGTCCATCTACCCGTAATGTAAACAACTCATCTGGTTTTTAAGCACAATTCGTTTTGTAAGTGACCTCGTACAGTTAAAATGATTTTAATAAGGTATTCATAATGACGACATTTGGCTACATAACAATAAAATGTCTTCTGCTTTGCAGATAGAATATCTAAAAATTCAGAGAGATGTCTCTGTCTTAAAATCTGCCTGACATTTCACAATCCATATTTGGTTGGGTAAAATTTATTTTAGCTAGTTGAAAGAAAATACATGCCTTGTAAACCCTGAGGTGCCATCTTAGTAGCAGATTGCACAGGAAGTCTCTGATCACGCTTGTTATAGAAAACTATTGTTTCATCACTTTGCTTTCAGATTCATAAGCTTGAAGAGCATGTACTTTAAAAACATATTCATAAAACAATTTAATAATTATATTCAGCATAAAGTGTGTATGAACCAGTCTCTACATGTACTTAATCTTTTTTATAAGCATCAACAACTGGTAATGAAAAAGGGGATCATCTCAGTCTTTGCATGTCAGTTTTTTGCCATAAAGGTGGAATATTGGGCTGCATTACCTCTCTTGTCTGTAAATATTCTCAGGATACTGCTGTCTTTTTACGGTCAAATCAATAAAAAGATTCTCTTTGTGACTGTTACCTCCAAACTGTGGTGCCCACCCTGTAAGCCTGGTTCGAATCAATGAGGAACTGATTTGATTCCACAAGCAAAAAATTACAGTCAGTTAGCAACTCTCAGAGAAATGATTAACATTCTTAAAAAAAAATCATACAAGAAATAGAAGTAAATTCTTCCAAGTGAATATGCTTGTATAAATGATTTGCAATTATGACTGTTAAGAAAATTGCACACACTTCTTAATGACCCATGAATGTCCTCATGAGGTTATTCAGACTCCTATAACTTCCATATGTATAATTCAGAAATGGAAGATCTAGAGTAAATTACCTGGAATTATGCAGTTCTTAGCACTTTTACCCTCTAGGTAAAAGTCAAGCAAGTTTTGTGTGTGTGCATGTGTGTCCACACTTGTGTGTGTGTGTGTGCGCACATGCAGGCCGTGAGAAGTAAAGACGTGAATGGGTTGTTTATAAAAGGATGTTTGGGTTGGGGCAGTGTCTCACTCCTATAATCTCAGCACTTTGGGAGGCTGAGTTGGGCGGATCACCTGAGGTCAGTAGTTTGAGACCAGCCTGACCAACATGGTAAAACCTCGTCTCTACTAAATACAAAAACTTAGCCAGGTGTGGTGGTGCCTGCCTGTAAACCCAGCTACTCGGGAGGCTGAGGCAGGAGAATTGCTTGAACCCGGGAGGCGGAGGTTGCAGTGAGCCGAGATCGCACCGTTGCACTCCAGCCTGGGCAACAGAGTGAAACTCTGTCTCAAAATTAATAATAAATAAATAAATAAATAAATAAATAAATAAATAAATAAAATAAAATCATGTTTAGGAAACTGGCCTGATAACCAAAAATTTATGCCAGGAATTCAGACATATATTTTGTTTTAGAATTATTTGTTGGATTTTATTTCTAATTAAATGAACATTTCAAGCCAAAGCATATTTTTTTTCTTGGGAATTCATACATATAGTGCAAGTCAACATTTGCACAGGATTTTAAGAGGAAGGCTGTTCAGAGTGCCATAGAGTAAGGAAGGGGGAAAAAAAGAAGAGCCCTTACAGGGAATTTGATTTCAATGCCTAAGGAACCCCCCAAATAAGCTGCAGACAATTTTCTCCCAAAGCATCATGTGAAAACACTAGAAAGTGGGCAATTAAGGTGGGCCCCCACCTTGGGAGCTGGCAATGCTGCCCCCGCATATTCGTTGTCCCTGGTGGAATCTTAAAAGGATGTCTTGTGCCCGCCACTCTCTTTATTCCCTTCCTCTCTAAACTGAACACTTCCTCCTTCATGCCACAGACCGCTGTGGCAGCCAAGCTTGGCAACATTTCCGTTAGGATGCCTAAAACTGTGTCCTTATATTTTGGTTTCCATATTTTCCCCTTTTAAGTGGTTCTAACATAAAAGCCTCTTGCTGCGATTAGGGAGAGGAATGTGGTAAATCATTACAGCTCAGTATTTGCTACGTGTGAAATCAAAGGTATAGCCTTGTAGGCAGACAAGAAATACAAACCCACATGAGACAAATATTTTGCTCTTATGTTCCAGAACAGTCCATATAGTTCACTTATTTAGTGCCTATTATCTGAGAGTGTGGCCTATGACTTGGGGCAGTTGGGGCATAGCATAAGTGGAGATGAGTAAACATGGCTGCTTTCAGTCACCTGGAGCCCCATGCTGTGAATATAAGCAGCATGTTGAACAATTGAGATAAGAGACGCGACCTAAAGGAAACTTTATTTTTAAATTCGGTGGTGAAATGCTTCACCCCCAAAAGGATGAAAGCTTGAGTAGGTCTCCTCACTTGCCTGTTCCTTTATAGGAAATAAAAAGTTTAATGGTCACTTTACATTATAAATTCAGTTGACTGTTGAACAACATGGGTTTGAACTGCATGGTCCACTTCTTATATTCAAAAATTTTAAACCAAATGCATATTAAAAATGCAGAATTTGTGGCATGCAAAATCCATATATATGGAGGGCTGACTTTTCTTATTTGTGAGTTCTGCAGGGCTGACTACCAGACTTGAGCTTGCATGAATTTGGGTATACACAGGGTCCTTGAACCAATTCCCCACATATAATGAAAGATGACTCTACTGTCACATGTTATGATTAGAATAGTCATTCCAAGTTGTTAAACGACACCAGGAGTCTGATGTCAGGTTTGCTTTTATCTTTGCCAGCTCTGGCCTGCTTGAGTGTGGGCTCTAGCACTGGGAAGAGGCAGGGTTGCTCTCTTGTCTTATTCCTCTGGCCAGTTTTTTATCAACTTCCACTCATAACCCTCTTGGCCTGTTTCAGACTTTTTCAGGGAAAGAGAAAGGATGAAAAGTGTGGAAGCATTTTCTTGAACAGGCAGATATTGGAACTTTCTTCTGTCACTTTAGTGAACTCTTTGCTACTTCCATCACCCTGGGTCTTTTTGCTGCCATTCACTTTGCCTGAATAGGTGCTTGTGTACTCTGGGTGCTGGCTTGCCAGCCATTCCCAGTCTCCAGTCTCTGACATTCACCTCCAGCCTTTTGCATCCCGTTGAGCAGAACCCAAGACAGCTCTCTCTTTCATAGCCTCACATCTGCTCCCTGACTCATTTTCGCTTTTTCCTGCTGGTTCTGATAGAAACCTAGCTGTTCTCTGCATTTCCTCCACTGCAGAGAATGTGTGTCAAAGCATTACTCTGGGTAATCTCAGAGACTGTCTTAGCCCATTTTGTGTTGCTACAAAGGACTACCTGAGACTGATTAATTTATTTTGAAAAAAGATTTATGTGGCTCATGATTCTGCTGGCTGGAAATCTGGGCATCTGGTGAAAGCCTCAGGCTGCTTTTACTCATGGTGGAAGGCAAAAAAGAGCAGATGTGTGAAGAGATCACACGATGACAGAGGAAGAACGAGAGGGAGTGGGGTGGTGCCAGACTTTTTTTTAACAACCGACTCTTGTGGGAACTAATAGAGTGAGAACTCAGGCATTACCATGAGGGTGGCATGGAGCCATTCTTGAGGCATCTGCTTCCGTGATCCAAACACCTTCCATTAGGTCCCACTTCTAAATTGGGGATCAAATTTCATCATGAGGTTTGGAGGAGACAAACATCCAGACTATAGCAGAAACTGACCTCTGTTCCACATCCACTTGCATCATGTATGAGGCAGCCTGCAGATGCCTCTCCTTTTGGGTGAGGACACAAAGTTCAAAGACACCTTTCTCCAAAAACACATCTCTTCACTATCTTGCTCCACTTTCTGGTTTCTTGTTATAATTCTGATGGTGCCATAAGGCCCTGGAGATAGAATCATTTCATAATTATTCCTGTATTGATTCTGCATTTGAGGATCTTTTCCTGCACTCAACTACCTATCTCATTTCCATTGCATTGATACCTCAGTCTAAACAGAGACAACCAGCTCTTAAAATCTTGATAATAGGCCGGGCGCAGTGGCTTACACCTGTAATCCCAACACTTGGGGAGGCCGAGGCGGGTGGATCATAAGGTCAGGAGATCGAGACCATCTTGACAAACACGGTGAAACCCTGTCTCTAGTAAAAATACAAAAAAATTAGCCGGGCTTGATGGCATGTGCCTGTAGTCCCAGCTACTTACGAGGCTGAGGCAGGATAATCACTTGAACCTGGGAGGTGGAGGTTGCAGTGAGCCGAGATTGCGCCACTGCACTCCAGCCTGGGTGACACAGCAAGACTTCATCCAAAAAAAAAAAAAAAAATCTTGATAACAATACTTGCAATACAATGTGAAAAGTGAAACAATAGACACATCAGCAACTTATTAGGATAGGAAAAGGTGGAAGACACTGGCCTTGTCTAGAAGTCAGTGACTAGGGGGTGAAGAACAGGGCAATATTGAAGACAACCAAATATTTCAGCAGGGCCTTGGAGGAGGAGCTCTCTGGACACAGGAGAAGGACTATAAAGGTAAAGGCCTAAAACAAAAGCTCTGAACTGGTGATCAGGACCTCAAGGTGGTAATGAGTTTACAGTTTGGGAATCCTTTTGGTGTGATTTGAAAGATTAAATAACAAGATTCTTTCATTCTAACACTTCTCGCTCCTTGCCACGTTAAGATGTGCAAACTCTCTGGTTCTCCAGAATTACTCTGGTTTCATGCATACTTTCTTAAGGCCAATATTAAATTTTATTTCAATCAATAACAAGGTATTGGATTATCAAAATGTTTAAAGTACCACGTGAAGAACCTGAAGGCATTCAAACCTAAGTCCCTAAGGAGTGGACAATGAACGAGAGAAAGTAAGCCAGCTGCACAAAGAGAAAGAAACATTTCACTGAGCACCTAATTGGTGCCAAATACTTTCTGTACAATTCCAGGTTGGGTGTTTATTATCTGCATTTTAGAGATGAGGAAAAATGTAGACAGAAAACGAAGTAATTGACTAGATCTCAGAGATGGAAAGGGGAAGAATTTGAATTTGGATGTGCCTGCTCCAAGTCCCCTTTCCTTTCCATGATGTATTCTGTTGTCCTTAAGTGTGACAAATACAAGCTGTAATCAAGAACGAATCTTAGGAAAGAGATAAAGTATTATGAGCCTACAGAAAAGGATGGAACTCATTTCAGTTTGAAGGACTGAAAGCAGTCCTTTTTTATTTTATTTTATTTTAAGTTCCAGGGTACATGCGCAAGATGTGCAGGTTTGTTACATAGGTAAGTGTGTGCCACTGTGGTTTGCTGCACCTATTAACCCATCACCTAGGTATCAAGCCCCACATGCATTAGCCATTTTTTCTGACATGCTCCCCAACCCCGTCTTCCTCTGACAAGCCCCAGTGTCAGTGTGTTGTTCCCCTCCCTGTGTCTATGTGTTCTCATTGTTCAGCTCCCACTTATAAGTGAGAACATGCAGTGTATGGTTCTCTGTTTCTGCATTAGCTTGCTGACGATAAAGGCTTCCAGCTCCATCTATGTCCCTGCAGTGGACATGATCTCATTCCTTTTCATGGCTGCATAGTATTCCATGGTGTATATGTAACACATTTTCTTTATTCAGTCTACCATTGATGAGCGTTTGGGTTGATTCCATGTCTTTGCTATTGTGAATAGTGCTGCAATGAACATATGCATGCATGTGTCTTTATAACAGAATAATTTATGTTACTTTGCCCACTTTTTAATAGGATTATTTGTTTTTTTCTTGTAAATTTGCTTAAGTTCCCTGTAGATTCTGTATATTAGACCTTTATCAGATGGATAGATTGCAAAAATTTTCTCCCATTCTGTAGGTTGTCTGTTCACTCTGATGATAGTTTCTTTTGCTGTGCAGAAGCTCTTTAGTTTAATGAGATCCCATTTGCCAATTTTGGCTTTTGTTGCAATTGCTTTTGGGAATTTCGTTATAAAATATTTGCCCATGCCTATGTCCTGAATGGAATTGCCTAGATTTTCTTTTTGGATTTTTATAGTTTTGGGTTTTATATTTAAGCCTTTAATCCAACTTGAGTTAATTTTTGTATAAGGTGTAAGGAAGAATTCCAGTTTCAATTTTCTGCATATGGCTAGCCAGTTCTCCCAGCACCATTTATTAAAGAGGGAATCCTTTTCCCGTTGCTTGTTTTTATCAGGTTTGCCGAATATCAGATGGTTGTAGGTGTCCAGTCTTATTTCTGAGTTATTTATTCTGTTTCTTTGGTCTATGTGACTGTTTTTGTATGAGTAGCATGCTGTTTTGGTTACTGTAGGCTGGTAATATAGTTTGACGTAGGGTGGCATGATGGAAGACAGCCCTTCTTGTAGGGAGATGGTGTTTGAAGGATGTAAAAGAAGCAGCCCAAGAATTAACAAAGAAGTCAGTTGTAGCAGGGAGGAGAGGAAGAGTGTTCCGCACATGTAAGGAGAAGGGGAAAGCTGAGGGCCATTCCAGAAAAAAAAGAGTCTAGTTTGAATGCTATATGTCATGAGGTTTGGTGTATTTAGGAGATTTGTAAGATTTGAGGCTCTAAGGTCAGAATACATGGTATTCACTTAATTCAATGGAAAACAAAGACTTACTAATGTTTTTAGTAAGGGCATATAATAATTAAGTACATGTTTAATTGAACATAGATTCCCACGCCTGCTGTGTGAAGCCTGAGTACAGGTACACACAAACACACACACATACACACTCTCTCTCTCTCTCTCTCTCTCTCTCGACTACCAAGCTTTCTAAAGAGGAAGGATAATGTATTATTAAACTTTATTTAACAAGAACTTTGTCTGCCTGTGTGCACAGAGTTGGTATAAAAATATTTTTAAAAATATTAAATAACCAACAGTGTAGATAGAGATATAAGGCTTTTAAACAAGCCAGTTAAAAACCATGTTATGGCAGTGCAGGGGAGACATAGTAAAATCTGGAAACAGGATAGATGAGTGAGATTTTAAAAGCATACGTTTCATGAATTAACAGGTAAAC
This sequence comes from Papio anubis, assembly GCF_008728515.1. Lineage (NCBI taxonomy): Eukaryota > Metazoa > Chordata > Mammalia > Primates > Cercopithecidae > Papio > Papio anubis. The sequence continues at coordinate 11,214,505 of NC_044980.1, forward strand.
ACATATCAAGCAAAAGGAACAATGGGTCCAGAATACTGTCACTTTGGACTCTAATTAGAGTGGGCCAGGTTACTTTAACTTTGGACATTTACAACGGCATTATGAGGAAAGAGAAAGTCAGAAGTCAGATTCTATTTAATTTGGAAAGGGTGAATTTCTTATGCCTGTTTATACACTCACAAGTTCAGTTTCTTGGCTTAATTTGAGGTCGTGCTAACAAGAGAGTGGGTCTGGCAGGGTCAGACAACAGGAAAGTAAGACAAGACGAGGAGGAAAAAGAAGAGCATGCTGACAGCAACACGTTCCACATGGAGGTGGGGTTTGGGTGGGGGTGAAGGGATCTCAAAGAAAGGCCTTCTTTATACAGTTGATTGTCTTCACCCAGATTGGCACGAAGAATAGCAGTAAATGGTGAGGCTGAAAGTGCTCCAGGCTCTTGTCAGGAAAAATCAATCATTTTTCCAAAGCAAGAAGGAACCAGGCATTGATATTTAAAATTGCCTTTAAAGAAGAGTGAGCAATGATAGATGAAGAGAGACTTGAGTAGCAGAAAAAGAAAATGAGTACAACTAATGTTAGGTAGCAGGAAAATACTTAAGTGATTAATTCTGAACACATCGTAGAGGAACAGGCGTCATTATTTCTTCTGCTCTGATCATAATGAAAGACGAGAGGAAGGCAGGCAAGGCTGGCAGTGGTATAATCCAGAAAGATGAGGATGCAGACGACCATGTTCTTAGTAGAAAGAGAAGGAATCCCTTTCATAAATGAGACAAAACCCCACCAAATGAAAACATTCTCAGAACTAGAGGGCACTTTAGTTTTATTTTAGATCACTGCAATACAGTAGACAATGATGTGCACCAAAAACACAAAGAAAATCCCCCCTTTGTGTCAGCATGAGTAGTTCTGGGCATAAGTTCTTGAGGCAGACTGCCTGGACTTTCTTCTAACAAGCGATATGATGTTTGATAGATACCCCAGCTCTCTGCTTCTCAGATTTTTAATCTTTAGGATGGGGATAGAGAAGTGCCTACCTCAGTAATGGGATACTCAAATCCGTTTTCATATATAAAGTGCTTAAAATAGTCTTTTTAAAATAAACATAAATAAAAGTACTTGTGGGAAAAAAGTGATTCTAAATTCAAAGAATAAATTTCAGTATAAAGACGAGACAACAAGGACCCTCCTTTTCACCTAGAAATAACTTTAGTCCTGAAAGCTCTCCAAACTTCCTAATTTTTCTTAGACCTTCCAATGTCTCGAGAATGACTGAAGTCTAGAGAAATCAAAGATGAAACTCAGGGACAGGATTGGTACCCTAGGTTAATTCCAGTTTTTCCAAAATCCTTAAAATAGTACCTGGGGCTCTACTTCTGACAACCACAAAAGAAAGACTAAATAAGGAATTAAGAAGGAATGATGAATAGAAAATGAAATAATATTTATGTATATATTATCATGATTCCTCCACTCTTAAAGCATTTTCCATATCTCTATTACAAGCAAAGAAGATTTCATTTTAAATTGGATCCTGAGGGTTAAGCAGAATGAATAAGCAACTTCAGAGAGCACAGAACTTAAATTATCAATATTCTCTGGGACAATAAAATTTATCACCATACCTACCCTAGAGTGAAATTATTTTGCTTAGACATCATCAGAAACATAAATAATGAAGATCCTCACCACAGAGATTTATATTTATATCATGTTCAAAATGTAAAAGATTTTTGGAGGTAAAAAACCAAGGCAAAAATGTTCTCAAAATACAGATATGGAATGAGCTTGGTGATTTTTGAAAGGTATATAATTTTGCAAATGTTAAGGGCCTAGTACCTCTACAAAGATAACCTTAAGAGAGCATTCAATCATGAAAAAATATAACAGGCTTAGTCATTTGGGTTTTCCCCTAGAGTCCGCTATTCAGCACAGTTACATATTAAGTGGACTTGATCTAACCCCAATACTCACACCTTAGTACTCACGCATACATATCCATTGATTGTTTTATTTGTGAGTGTGACCCAGAGCAAGTTTTACGATTCCAGGTTTACTATAGGGCAAAACGATTTATAGTTAATAAAGCCTTTTCTTACCTAAGTGTAATCTGCCACTAGCTACACCTGCAAAGAAACATTTTTGGCATGGCAGGTGTGGGAAAAGGACTGAAAAGGGAGGCTATGATGAGGAATTGAGCAAGAGAAACAGGATGATACTAAATAATCATGACATGACATTGTTTTTATTTTAAATCTCTACGTAAGGTGAGTGCAAACACCTGTCTAACTGTTCACTGCTTTATTTGAGATTTGGCTCTCAGAAGATTATGTTTGATGTAACAGTATGCTAATATTGATAAGATAATAATTGTAGTATGCTTTAAAGTTCTCATTTTTGAACATTTCTTTGACTTTCTTTGCATAAATCTTACATATGCTTTGCATTCAACAGACCAAATGCTGTGTCTTGATCGTAAGAGTGGGAGGCAGATGGTCCCAAATGTGGCTGAGATGTCGTCTCTGGAACACTTACCAACTTGGGGACATTAGGCTGGTAAATGTATGTTTCTCTGTATATCAGACGATGACAATAATGTTTCCTCTCGTAGTTGCTTAGGAATTAAATGAGACAAGTATGTAAAACATGTAGACAGTGCAGAGATGCAGTCAGTACCTACAATGAGGAAATTGCACCTTGCCAAGATTAAATGACTTTTAATTGAGAAACAAACTCTCACAGGGGATAAGGGGCATAGCCAAGCTGAGTAATCAAGTTTGTCTTATCTCTGGCCACAGTTTTCTAAAAGCACTAGACATCATACAATTTGGCTTTTTATTCTGATTTTGGGCACTTCACAACTTTTTGTCTGATTGTCTAACCTCAAATGTAATGATAGATTGAGGACTTGAAACTGACTAATTGGATTTGACTAATGCTGAGATAACTGATCTTCACTGCAGTTGCTGCAGAGCTGGTAGAGATGACAGAAACATGTGAGACCATGACAACAATACCTTCTCATCAGTAGGTAGCTACTGGACACTTAGTGACAAACGCAAGTATCATGACGTTGCATACATGTCTAGGATGGCGACGGTATACATATTTCTTGAAATAATGTGTGTGCTTTATTTTGCAAAACACCATATTGAAGGATATGGGTGGAGTAAGATGGCGGTAATTCTCGGCATAAAAATTGTTGAAATAATTTTTAGTGAATATTTTATTATTTATTAAAAGTACTAAAGTGCCAACAGTACAGAAGTATATAATGATGGCAATAAAATTCACTAATAATTTTACCTACCCAAAACTGTTATTTTGAATTCTCAGATTTTTTTGTATTGTATAGGTAAGCTCTCCCACCCCTTTCTTTCTTGCCTAGGGATAATCATTACCATAATGCTGGTGCTAATCATTCCCAAGTACCATTTTGTAACTTGTATTACCATTAACAATATGTAGTAGTGTTTTATGCTTTTAGAGCTTACATAAGCTGTATGGTAATGTACATATCCTTCTGCAACCTCTGAACTTTATATTACATTTTAGTTATTTATCCAAGTTAGCACATGGAGGCCCAATTTATTTCTTTCTGCTGCTATGGAAGATTCCATTGTTTGAAACAATTATAGTTGCTTGTGTAAGTCTTGCTGAGAAGGAAATAAGCAGGTCCCCTACTTTGCTACAACAAACAATGGTACGGAGCAGATGCCCGGATACGTTTCCTTGGGCCAACATGGGAGCGTTTCTTCAGGACACAACACTGAATTGCTAAGTCACAGCATATTTGCATCTTTAATTTCACAAAATGTTTTCTAATTGTTCCTTGAGGAGGTTTTATCAATTAATATTTTCACTGGCTGTATATTAGCGTCCCCTTTTTCTCACCACCATCAACAAATGGTTGTCGAATGTTGAGAGTGATGCAATAACTTATTTTCCTGTTAATCTGCATTTTCCTTATAAGTGATGGTCAAGAACTTTACACACAATAGCCGGTGATACAAGTTTTCGGTGCTTTTCATTTTAGTGGATGATTTCACCATCAATTTAGTTGCATCTGCCAGAAATCTAGAGGTCATTCTTGGCTCTTCTATCTCTCTCATTTATCATCAGACTCTTTTGACTCTTCATCACATGTATGTTTCATTTGTTTGTATTTATACACATCTCTGCCAGTATCCTGGTCCAAGCCACCATCCTTGGTCTATATACAACTACAGCAGGCTCCCAGCTGGTCCCCCACTATCTAGTTTTGCCTCCTTACATTGCATTATCCATCTAAACATCAACTAGGATGATTACTTTTAGAGAAAATTATAATTCTATGTTATTTTTTAGTTAAGTAGTAGAAATGAGCAGGCAACATAAAAATCTCTCTCTCTTTCTTTGTCTCTCATACACACACACACCCATGCACACACACACACACATATTTGTCAACAGACATAAAATGATAGTTTGGCTTTCTAGGTCTCAATTTCATTAATCCTCTTTTTCAAAATTTAGCAGTATTTCTCTATATCAATAAGTTATTAACATAAGGCTTGATGATTTTTATGTAATATTTATTTAAACAAAATGAGATTATTTTCTATGGAATTAAGCATAATCACTTAAAAGTCTGAAGACTTTCTTTCTAGTCCTTACATATTATCATAATATTACATATTACCAGCCATTTTCCTTTCAACAAATTAAAGTCTCAGGTTACCTAACCAGGGTTCTAAACACCAAACACCTTCCTATAACTGAAAGTTATAAAATAATTTTGTAGTGATCATCCATTAAAAATTTTCATTTGCCCTGGCATTATCCTCAAATCATCATGATCTAAAATTATAGTGTGCAGTTTATCCTTTTATATAATTGTACTAAGTTAAATCTTTGATCAGATAGTATTTTTCTACCTATTATAAATCTCTGATCATGAGCCTATTAAATGTCTTTTCATAGAAATGCAAGGTGAGATAGTAATTTTCAGTTAAGTTTAGCCAAACTGTTTTGACAGTTCCTTTTACAAAAGGTTATACTTTAGATAATATTTTGGTGCATGCTTAGAGTGTTTTAAAACTCTTTTTAAAAAAAAGATTAGAATACCATTTTGTATATCTAAGTTAATGTATTGCAAGTTGAAAATATTTCCCTGTAGACAATAAGGTAAGAATATATAACTTTGGTATATAGCGTGTACCATAGATTAAATTATTGGCCATCTAGTTAAATATATTGCCTGGCTGTTACAAAGCAGTATTTAGAGCAGTGCATTATCTAAGAGATCCTGTGGATTGGAAATGCCAAAGCTACTAATTTGAGATCTATGTTTGAAATATTGTGGTTTAGGCTTGGGGATGACCTCTATTTAGGAACTTTAAAAGTTTTCATTTGGTTACTGCCCTTAGGAAAACCCTCAAGATACTATATTTGATGTCTCTGCTATATATTTGCAAGGGAGAAGATGCTGACATCTCTGATACTTCTAATCACATTAATTTGTCAAATAATATTTTTTCTCATAAATATCAGCAATGTAGTTGCCCAATATACACCAAATTGCTTCATGTTCTTTTGTTACACAGAATCTCTAACCCAATGAGTCCTAGCACTGTGAAGAGGAGACGATAGGTCACCCATTTTCTGCTGTCCCATGCCAATTGCTGGTGTCCTTCCAGGTTCACAGGGATGCCAGAAATCTGTCTTGATCCCCTAAGGAAATAGACAGCTAGTTTATGGACAGCTATTCCTCTTCCTGATGGGAAGAAATGCATTGCATATCATCTTTTATCACTTAGTAAAAAGTCTTCATGAACTTACTTGCAAGTGGTTTGTACTTCAGACTATAAACTGTCTGATATGATTAATCTGCAGTGAAGAGCTAAGGGTTGTGATGTTTATGTCGATTTCATCATACTAAGAAAATTCCCTTAACAAGTTACAATCTGTTGATTCAGTCAAGAAGTATCATTTTTCAAAATTATTCCAGAAGCTTAATTTTTAAAAATGATTATTCTACAGGTTAGTTCAGTGATGAATTATTTTGATGTTGAATTAGTTTCCTGGGACTTTCATAACAAAATACCACAGACTGGGTGGCTAAAATAAACAAAAATATATTCACTCAGAGTTCTGGAGCCACAAGTCCAAAATCAAGGTGTTGGCTAGACCTTATTCCTTCTGTAGCCTCTGGGGGAGGATCTTTCCTTGCATCTTTCAGGTTCTGATAGTTTTAGGCATTCCTTGGTTTGGGGCAATGTAACTTCAAAATTTGATTCTGTCTTCAAATGCCTTTCTCCTGTGTGTGTGTGTCATCACATACTGCTCTCTTGTGTGTGTGTGTTCAAATTTCCCGTGGATTAAGGATCCATCACACTGTAGTACCACTCAACTTAGCCAATTATATCTGCTATGACCCTTTTCCCAAACAATATCACATTCTGAGCACTGGGGGTTAGGATTTCAACATATCCTTTTGGGGGACACCATTCAACCATAACAGATGGTTATCTAAAACTACTAAATATTGATTGTTAATTGCAGGGTATAGGCATATAGAAGGTCTATTATAAAGCAACTTCATGAAGAGTAGAAATAAAATTGTTTATTTTTATAAACTGGAAATTCATAATGTATGAAAATGTTTGCTCAATTTAACCAAATAATTGTATGTTATATACAATCTGCAAGTGAAGTCGGTCATGGTATTCATCAACTCAGTCAGGGAAACACATCTGTAAGATTACTCTCATTCCATGGTCAGCTAATCATCATTCGTCTATAATTTGTTGCTTATAATGTTTCTTAATTTGTTAAGATGAAAGATGGGTATCCACATCACAATATTATTGTAATGTGTCATATGGAATACCCTGCAGGTTAAAAGCAGAATTCTGGGGATAGGGTGCATTATTTGGAATTCAGGTTTTGTCACTTATCAGTAATTCAGCCTTGGGCAATATACTTAGCATCCCTCTGCCATTGTTTCTTTACCTGTACAATAAGGACAATCATATTAGCTACCTGATGTGGTCATTTCGAAATAAGGCAAATCTTCTAAACTATGCACAAAAGAGTCTGACAAATAGAAATTTCTTAATAAATATTTTCTATTCTAGTTATTGTTAAAATATCCGTTATTCATTTGATATATAAAATAATCATTATATTTTAGTCACATAACACATCAATTAGTGACACTTAAAAAGAAACCTAGAAGAATTTAGATGCAGTGTACATAATCTTTCACCCATGCTTGCTCTAGTTGGAACTGCTGTTAGTTTGGGGATCTTCCAGATGTTCATGTCTTTCTATCTATTGTATATCTTTTGAAAATATATTGCATAGTTTACTGAATATGGTAATTCCTTTATTGAGATGGGACCATACTCTTTTAACTTACTTTCATACCCTCTCACAACTGCCACACCAGATCAATGGCAGTATGTTATAAAATTCTGACAGAACAGTCTACAATATTAGATTAGCTGTGTATTTAGAATTTCCTGATTTATGGGTACACGGGTGGCTTTCACATTTACTTATACATCAATTACAAGCACTTTTTCATGTACATATACTCATGTTTAAATGAGATAAATTTCCAAAAGCAAAAGTCTGAGTTAAAATTATATGATTTTTAATTCTGCAGATACTGTTATACTGGCCTCTATTCATTTTTCTTTATGGTTTATTTATTGTGTGTAATTATGTTAAAAGACACTATTTTTGCAGTGTCTGCTAATATTCATTTGCAAACATCCTCATAGCAACTGGATCTCCAAATTTTAATGTATAAAATATTATGTTAGGGATATTACTTTATCTTATTTTACTATAAATATTAATAATGTGGAAAATCCTTTTCTATTCTAATTAGTCATTATATTTTTGTGTGTGAATTGCCTGATCAAAGCCTTTGCTAATGTTTCTTATGGAATTCTTTCTCTCTCTCTCTGATTGATTTGTAGATTTCCGTGGACTTTCATTATTTTTTCTGGAACATACATTATTCTTAATTTTATTCTGTAAACGATTATTTTTTCTTGTGTCTTATTTTATAGGTCTACTTTAATTGATATGTAACTATATTGTTGACTTTCATGTCTACACAAATCTCCCAAAACAAATTATCACTAACTTTTTCTTAATATTTTAACCTAATTAAAAAAAAATTCATTTACACTTGTAAATCTTTAATCCACTTGAAAATGACCTTTGGAGGTTTTGAGCTATTACTATAATATATATTTCAAGACATAAAGCTTGTCATTTAAACACGATTTAGTGAATAATCCACCTATTACTTATTACATACAAATACACAACATTTTAAACAAATAGATATGTCATGTATCTAAATTGTGTCTTGGTTTTTCTCAATATATCTGCCCACTGAAGGAGACAAGGAACTTAATAAAAGTTACATTCTTTTTGTATCTATATATTTCCCCCTCTTTCTTTCTGCTTTGATGTTATTTATATGAAATAAATAATTCTAAATCGATTATTTTTTCACAAATATCTTTCATATGATTCAACAATTATATAATTATTTGAAAATCTGTGCTTGTTGACTTCAAATTTATCAGCTTGTCTTCATTTCCGTCTTACCGGGGTTAAAACCTATAGAAATTTTTTGGAGGTGATCTAGGAGAAATACATTTTAGTCCTTTCATTCAAGAAAAGGTTTATTTTCATATTTGAATTATCGTTTGTCTATGAACATAATTATATGTTCTAATTTATTTTCTTCTAGCATAGATATGTTTAATACGTAAATTAACTTTCTTCAATATATGTAACAGAATGCATATGTCCTTCAGTATATATAAAGTTAATATATATCAAACAAGTTAGTTCAGTTCAAAGATGATACCTTATTCAATAAATATTGCTAACAAAAAAGACTTATCATTCAAAGTAGATGAAATTGTATCTATTTCACACCATAGAAAAAAACGAAGTCCACATAAATTGAACATTTAAATGTAGCCTATAAAATGATACAGATCTTGACACCTGAGCGCGATTGCAGATGGGCTGCACCTGGCCTCATGGGCTGAGAAGAAAGCCAAGGTCACTGCAGGAATGAATGCTGTGGAAGAAAACCAGGGGCCCGGGGAGTCTCAGAAGGTGGAGGAGGCCAGCCCTTCTGCTGTGCAGCAGCACACTCACCCCGCATCCCCCACTGTGGCTACCACGCCTGAGCCCTTGGGCGTCAATGCTGGGGACAAGAACGCCACCAAAGCAGGCGATCATGAGCCAGAGTACGAGGACGGCCAGGGCTTTGGCATTGGGGAGCTGGTGCAGGGGAAACTGCGGGGCTTCTCCTGGTGGCCAGGCCGCATTGTGTCTTGGTGGATGACGGGCCGGAGCCGAGCAGCCGAAGGCACCCGCTGGGTCATGTGGTTCGGCGACGGCAAATTCTCAGTGGTGTGTGGTGAGAAGCCGATACCGCTGAGCTCGTTTTGCAGTGCTTTCCACCAGGCCACGTGAAACAAGGAACCCATGTACCGCAAAGCCATCTACGAGGTCCTGCAGGTGGCCAGCAGCCGTGCCGGGAAGCTCTTCCCGGTTTGCCACGACAGCAACGAGAGTGACACTGCCAAGGCCGTGGAGGTGCAGAGCAAGCAGACGATTGAATGGGCCCTGGGAGACTTCCAGCCCTCTGGCCCCGAGGGCCTGGAGCCAGCAGAAGAGGAGAAGCATCCCTACAAAGAAGTGCACACGGACATGTGGGTGGAATCTGAGGCAGCCGCCTATGCACCACCTCCACCAGCCAAAAAGCCCCGGCAGAGCACAACGGAAAAGCCCAAGGTCAAGGAGATTATCGATGAGTGCGCAAGAGAGCAGCTGGTGTATGAGGTGCGGCAGAAGTGCCGGAACGTGGAGGACATTTGCATCTCCTGTGGGAGCCTCAGCGTCACCCTGGAACACCCCCTCTTCATTGGAGGAGTGTATCAAAACTGCAAGAACTGCTTTCTGGAGTGTGCATACCAGTACGACGACGGCTACCAGTCCTTCTGCACCATCTGCTGCGGGGGCCGCGAGTTGCTCAAGTGTGGAAACAGCAACTGCTGCAGGTGCTTTTGCGTGGAGTGTGTGGACCTCTTGGTGGGGCCTGAGGCTGCCCAGGGGGCCATTAAGGAAGACCCCTGGAATTGCTACATGATGTGCGGGCACAAGGGCACCTACGGGCTGCTGTGGCGGCGAGACGACTGGCCCTCCCGGCTCCAGATGTTCTTCGCTAATAGCCATGACCGGGAATTTGACCCTCCAAAGGTTTACCCACCTGTCCCAGCTGAGAATAGGAAGCCCATCCGGGTGCTGTCTCTCAGGACCCTGCATCAATAAGGAGCTCTTATCATCATCACTGACTCTAAGCAGTGGCAATAAGGCCTTGAATAATTTCGTGCAAAGTGCCAGTTATTTAAGTCATGGTAATTAGAAGTAAACTTGGAAATTATTAAATTATTCAAGTGTAGAAAATTGTAAGTTCTCAAATTACCAACTGATCCAAATATTTTTTTCTACCAAAAGAAACACTCGTGCGTTTAAGAACTATTACTGTACTCAGAAGTGTAGATTTTAACAGATACTCATCAGAGCTTGTGTATGTTCAGAAGAGGCATTTGAAACTCCTAGATTTCAACTCTTATACAGTTAAAGGAAATATATACTTGCATCTAAAGAGATTAAAAATTCACAATGGTCTTCCATTGGTAACACTGTTTTCACGATTGAAATAGTGATTATTATTAGATCTAACTATTACTATTATCTAAGGAAACTTTCCTCACCCCAGGAACATCCTTCATACCCTTGGAGTTGCCTCCATTCTAATGCTGCTCATTGCTGTGTGTTGAGTATCACAAAGGTGAGCTATAATCCATTAAATTACTAACTGGAAATCTTAAAAATAGAAAGTGATATCCTATTTGTTTCAAATTTCTGTCATTTTCATTTTCATATCTGGGGCTTAAAATTCTGGATGTTATACATATTACATATTAACACTATTATTTATTTCAATTTTTCTAATCTCATAGAATTTCCAGAAGATAATCACACCTTTTGATTTACCCTAAAACAACTAAGGTGAAGGTAAAAAATGAGTTTGATTTGTACTGTAACCTACTTGCAGATCAGACTTGGAGCTATTATTCTATAAGCTAATATTGCATTCCTGCCTGTGAAGACTGTGGAGCTGGGGTAGACTACTTGCCACTCCTATGGAGACTTCAGGGCATTTCACCCAAGTCTGGTGCTTGTGCTTACTGCTGGGGAATCCTAGGGTGAACTTTCCTGGTCTATCTCTACCCAGCTTTATCCCCCCTTCTCAGGCTGAACAGGGAGCTCAGGCCGCTGTACATTCCACAGACTAGCCCATTGCCTGAGCCAACGAGAGCTTCTCTCAGTTAACCAAGGCCAAGCATAAACCTGACTATTACTGCTGCAATTGGCTCTTATCTGCAAGTACCATCTACTAGCCTGGAGGTTGAACTGCACAATCCAATACAAAATCTGAGAACACAGTGCATAGCACTTGGGAATGATATATCTTTCCTGAGACTTCCACCATTCCAGCCCTGTAGGAGGCCATAAGCCTGCTCACACACCGAAAGTATATGCTACTATAACCAGCATTTATGAAAGCTACCACACTAAGGCTATCTATAACCGAGAAATGCATAGAGTCTTTGCCACTGAAAGTACACAGAACCAAAGCCAAATAACCCTATGTCACATACACTATAGTCACATCCTGACGGGAAAAGAAAACCTATTCAAACAAAAATAAATTCAAAAATAAGAAGAAAAGATAGTTTATCCAGATGAGAATAAAAATATAATTCTGAAAATATGAAAAAAAGAGTGATGTGACACCATCAAAGGATCACACTAACTCTCAAGCAATGAATCCTAATCAAAATGAAATCTTTGAATGCCATATAAAGAATTCATAATGCTGATTTTAAAGAAACTAAATGAGATCCAAGAGACAGCTGAAAGCCTATACAAAGAATTCAAAAAAAGTCAATTTAGGATATAAATTAAAAATTTACCAAAGAGATAGATACTTTTTAAAAACAAAAAAACCACAGAACTTATGGAAATCAAAAGCTCATTGAAGGAATTATAAAATACAGTTGACAGCTTATAAATTGAATAGCCCAAGCAGAAGAATCTCAGAGGTTGAAGATAGGTCTTTCAAATTAATCCAGTCAGACAACAATAAAGAAAAAAAATTTTAAATGAGCTAATCTTTCTAGTGTGTAAAAAGTCTGAACTACAAGTCATAGAAATTCCTGAGAGAAAAGAAAAAGCAAAAAGTTAGGGAAACCTATTTGGGACAATAATTGAGGAAAATGTCCCTAGTCTTGCTGTAGTTTTATACACCCAGATACAAGAGGCTCAGAGAACTCTATGAAGACACATTGTAAGAGCTTAACCAGGACATATAATCATCAGACCATCTAAAGTCAATGTGAGGGGAAAAATCCTAAAATCAGCACGAGAAAAACATCTAATCACTTACAAAGAAAATTCCATCAGATAAACAGTGGACTTCTCAGCCAAAACTTTACAAACAAGAAGAGATGAGGTTCTGCTCTCAGAAAAATACTGTCAGTCATGAATTTTGTAACCTGCTAGAATAAGCTTCATAAATGAAAAATAAAGTATTTCCCAGATAAGGAAATGCTAAGGGAATTTGTCACAACTAAACCAGCCCTTCCATAAATGCTCAAGGGAGCATGGAAATAAAGGTTGATATTTGCTGTCATAAAAGTACATGAAACTATAAGACTTACAGGTCTTATAAAACAATTACACAAATGGGAATGCAAAGCAACTGGATACCAGTTAACATTATGACAGGAGCAAAACCTTAAATATCAACATTAACCTTAAACATAAGTGGATCAAATGTTCTTCTTAAAATATATAGATTGGCTAAATGGATTGAAAAAACATGATCTAATTACAAGCTGCTTGTAGGAAACCCACCTAACTGGCAAAGGCACTTTTTGGCTGAAGGTAAAGGGGTTGAAAAAAATGTTCCACACAAATGGAAATCAAAAGTGAGCAGGAGTAGCTGTTCTTATAGCAGATAAAACAGATTTTAAATCAATAATAGCAAAAAAGACAAAGAAGGTCACTGTATAATGATAAAGGGATTACTTCAACAAGAAAATATCAATTCTAAATATACATGCACCTGCCATCAGAGCAGCCAGATTCATAAGACAAATTGTATTCTACATAAGAAAAGATACGGACAGTCCTACAATAATTATAGGGGACTTCAACACCCCCTGGCAACATTAGACAGATCAGCAAGACAGAAAATCCACAAAAGAACCTTGTACTTAAATTGGACTTTAGATCAAATGGACTTAACAGATGCTTATATAACATTCTATCCAACAGCTGCACAATACACCCTCTTCTCCTCAGTGCTTTGAATATTCTCCAATATAGACAATATATTAGGCCACAAATCACATCTGAATAAAATTTTTAAAGTCAAAGTCACATCAAACATCTTGTTGGACCACCGTGGAATAAAACTAGAAATGAATTTTGAGAGGAACTCTCTATACAAATACAGAAAAATTAAGCAATCTGCTGCTGAATGTTCTTTGGTTCAAAGATGGAATCAATTAAAATGAAAATTTAAAGTTTTTGAAACAAATGAAAATGGAGACACAACATACCAAAACCAACACCTCTGGGATACAGCAAAAGTAGTGCTAGGAAAGGAGCTTATAGTGTTAAATGTCTAAACCAAAAAAACAGAAAGATCACAAAATAATAACCTAGTGTTGTACTTCAAAGAACGAGAAAAACAAGAGAAAACTAAACCCAATGCCATCAGAAGAAAATAAATAACAAAGACTGAGGCAGAACTAAATGAAATTGAGACACACATATATGTGTGTATATATATATAGGATTAACAAAATGAAGTTGGTTGTGTGATAAGATAAACAACATTGATAGACCAGTAGCTACAGTAACCAAGAAAAGAAGAGAGAAGATGGAAATAAGCACAATCAGAAATAAACAAGTAGACATTACAAATGACACCACAGATATGGAAAAGATTGTCGGAGACTACTATGCTCACAAACTAGAAAACTTAGACGAAATGAACAAATTCCTGGAACCATGCAACCTTTGAATTCGAACCATGTAAAGACATTTTTCTTGTCATTATTCCCTAAACAATACACATAATCCCCTATACAATACGTTATTCCCCTAAACAATTCCCTAAACAACTATGAGGAATTTACATTGTGTTAGGTGTTATAATATTTATATTATATTTGTAATATTTATAATATATAATATTATATTTATAATATAATGCCTAATAAAATGGTATTGAGTATACCAACAAGATTACTTATAATACTTAATACAATTAGTAAAAAGTATTAGTACCAACAGATTACTTATAATACTTAATACAGTTAGTAAAAAGAGAATGTGCAGAGGTTGTAGGTAAATATATTGCCATTTTATATAAACTTAAACATCAGTGGGTTTTGGTATCTGCAGAAGGTACCAGAAAATCCCCTGTGGATACAGTGGGACAACTGTTCTCACAACGGGGGAGTTTACTTCACCAATGTGGAATTTTCAGCAGATTACTGATGCCCATTAGAGATTGGTGCTCCCAGGGGCACTAATTTTTGGAACAGGTGATTCCCAGGCAAGAAGGATTGAATAATCTTTACAGTCAGACATTTGTTGTAGGTGAGAAACGTGGTTTGTTAAAATGCAGGTTAGCCCCTAGTTAAAGATACAATATATCAAATACCTTAATATTAGGCCAGTTAATAAATAAAATTTCAGCACATGGTAAGAATTTAGGAAACTTTTTTGACTTTTATCTAAAAACAATGTTTCTCAACCCAGGGCAATATTGCCTTCTAGGACACATTTGACAATAACTGGAGACATTCAATTTGTATATAACTGGAAACTGCTAGTGTCTTCTATCTTTGGTGGAGGCCAGGGATGATACTGTTTCCTTAAGTTAAAAAATCCCCAGTTAAACACGAATTCTCTAATGTTTTATTATTTTTAATGAAACTGTTTTTGAGATCCTAGTGTTCACTAGTAACCTTTCTTAATATGTAATCACTATACCAAAAAGCTCTTAACATTTAGATAAAATATTCAGTAACTGCTTAATGGTGACTGCACTCCTACTTATATTTTTGACTCTGATTCATCATTTCCTGATCAGCAGTTTTAAATATAATTGAAGTATCAACATTCCTTTGAGTTTAATGTTAATTAATAATATGGTTCTGTTCTTTGAAAAATGTGCATGTCTGTAATCTCCTTTGACTTTCTGTAATATTGCTGGAAGTTCCTAGTGAGTAAATTCAATTACGTTAAATCATTTATACTTCTAAACTGATGTCCTAAACCCCAAACACTGATTGAGATTAATATAATTCAATCATTTAATTGAGTCAGGAACACAAGATCTAAAATGTGAGCATATATAGAAAAATAGGTTATTTCTAAATAATAAATCAACCGTACTATAAAATTTTACGTTAACTAATTTGGACTAAATTTTGGAAATGAAGGTGAGATTTTTATGCTCACTTAAAAGAAATATTTATGGAATAAAGCAAAATGTCTTTACATCATGAAACAGTCTTGTTATATTCAGAGGCCTAAATCTTTACTTTGCTAAGCCCTGTACCACTAAATTTTGGAAAATTTTTGTTTTAATCCAAGTGATAAATGACTAGCCATGAAAATGTTGTAACGTATGTGGTAAATTAGGAAGAATACGTTGAAAAAAAATCATTCAAGTTATATCAGTTTGGAATGGTGACCCAAATTACAGCTGTTGAGGCAGAAATAATTTAATAATAAAGATTTATTGGCGGCCAAATGTGAGGACTGACCTGGGAAGACACACCAACAAGGTTAGGAGTTTCCAGAATCTGTTACAAGTTGGAAGGTGTGAATAGGAAGCTTTAGGAGAGGGAGGAGAGGCTTCATACCAGAGTTGTCCCTTCTTATTTGAGAGTGTGATACAGAGGTTACAATCATTGTATACAGATGGCAACATACAGGCTAAAATGTCTACCTGCAAGACCATCAGTAAAACTTCATGTTTCAGAAATAAATCGGAGTCCTTCTCAGTGTCATTAGGTTATGCATTAATCTGTACATCAACAATTTGAGAAACTAATGATAAGATTCTTTACTCAGGGACAGAATGTCACTGTGACTCACAAAACTGTCACACGAGCAGTTATTTTGGAGGCCTGTTTACTTTTAAAGGAAACTGTCCTGTATGACCTGACACTGTGACCTAACTTATCAGAATACAGACCTACAGTAACAGAGATGGAAAGAGAGATGGTTATTTTAAAGAGGAAGGCCATAAGGAAATCAGAGTGTGGACAGCTCTCAGCAGGAGGTTGATGTACCAAACATGATCATTGTTGTTACTGTTGTGAAATTAATGGCTAGAAAATAATCACTCTGAAAATTCTGGATGCTTCACAAACAGGCAACAAGTAACGGTAAGAGCCAGACACTGTCAAATACTATGAGCTATGAATTTAGAAGAAAACATGTTTAGGTTTAGATATTAAGTATATGATGATATTATTATACACTAGTTTAATATTTGCACATTGGACATATTATTCATTGTAGTGGAAAGTGTGGCATTGAATGTATATGTAGTAAATGGTGGTTCTTTAAATTTTATGTTAGTCCACTCTGTAATCGTGTGCTTCTGTGCATCTAATTATTTATTTTATATTTGACCTATGTATATTTGAAATATATATGTATGTTAGTACATTATCTTTAATGAATGTTTTCTCTTTACATTAAATCAAATGTTGAACTGACTGTACCGCTCACTCACAGAAAAACTGGCTTTCACAGGTCTTTCATAGCAGAGAAGTTGAAGCTTGTAGTGGAGTTCTCACTCAAACTTTTACAAATTCAGAAGTAACTGACACACATCCGCACATGTGCATGTGCACACATACACAACACGAACATACTAGGGATAAAGAGAACAGCCAGGCCATCAACGCATTCCAGAATCCCATTCCTGCCTTGTAAAGAACCTAGTGACAAGTCACTGGGAAGTTTTCACATATTGTTTTGTAATTAGAGACTTTACTTACAATTACCTAGAAGACATATATAGATGGCTAATATTTAATTAAAAATAATTTAGTTATCAAAACAGACCAACATTTTAAGTAAACACTATGAAGAAAGCATGCTGTTTAATTTTGACTGATTTTATTTGAGAAGACATTAAATATATTTTATTTGAAAGAAGTCTTGAATATGGATGATCATTTTTGACATAAATAATACAAGATTCTACATAAATTCCCCTCATAAATAAGAGAGAAGGAAAAATGAGACACTTCATGGTCTGGTGGCAAGAGAACAATGAACTAAAGAGCTGCTCTAAATAAGCTTTGCAGGACAAAAGTGTCTTCCATTTGTCAGTGTATTGTAACTATAACTCCTTTCTCAAATTTATTGAAAATGGGACAGAGAGTTGCCAGAGATCACTAAACAGTTTTTTGGTTTTTTTTTACTGTCCCCAAAGTTAATGATTAACTAGAATGCATATATTCGAGATTTGTAAAACATATTTGCTCTTAAAAATCTTAAAAGAAGTGAGGAAAAAAGGCACAATACCTTCAAAAGGATGACCTGAAGACCACCCTGGATTTCCCCAGAGAGGCAGGGAAGCCAGAAGACAACAGAACGGGAGCTTCAAAGGGGGAAAAGCAGATATCAGCTGACTTCGAATTTAAACCCATCAGAATATCTTTCAGAAAATAAACATAGAAAGACATTTTTAGAGAAATAAAGTGGCACCGGATTTGTCACTAGTAGAAGTACATTAAATAACTATATTTTTTAGGGAGAAGGGCAGGGATGCTGGATAAAAGCTTGAAGATGCAAACTTGAAAGAAGAGCATTTGAAATGGCAAATATATTAGTAAATATGAATGGATAGTTTCTGTTAGAACTGTGGTGATTATGACTTGTGGAGAAACCCCCAATAATGAGAAAAGAGAACTAACTTAGAAGAATCAAATCACATGAGAGAGGTAGGCTATAAGTCAGGAAGAGGACAAAGGAAATGAAGGTGATTAAAGGAAATTGTCTGATATGAGAAGCCATAAAGGTACTAAACTGTGATAACTCAAGAACATGTGCTATAATTGCTGGGTAATCATTAAAAAGCATAGTAAAACAATCTTGTAATCTTGCAAATCTTGTAAATCTACCAAGCCAACCAGAGTAAATAGAATAATGAAAAAATAACTCAAGAGAAGTTAAAAGAAAAAAGAAAAGGAAGAGTAAAATGCAAGATTAAGATAAATAGACATGAATCCATACTCATCTAAGTAAGTCATTTAACTACAAATGGACCAAATTCTCAAATTAAAGAGCTACCTTATTATATTGGAGGAACACATCTAAAATGTAAAGAATAAGAAATCTGAAAATATTGGACAGTACAGATCTAAACTTTAAGACATGATTGCCCTTATAAAAATATATTTATAGCCCTATAACTAAAGGATATGTACACAAAACATTCTAAAATTTGTTCAGAAAGTATTTGTAAGCTCTTACTATACACTTTCCTTAAATGTATAGCGTATCAATAGTTAGCTGTTACATTCTGTATCAACATTTTTGCAGAAATATTAACTTTCATTTTCCATTTGAATTCACAATTTTCAGGCTGAATTACTCTCCTCTCCCAATTTCTCCCCTGGCTTATTTGGTATTCTTTATATCATTTAATGGCATCATTCACCAAGTCACCAGGGCTAGCACTTGAGTGTATACACAATATTTTTTTTTCCCCTCCAGTCTCTTCACTTCCTCAAAACCACTGATAGTGAATATGCAGGCAATTTATCTTGCTTGGAACTACTTCAATTAAAGACTGTCACAATATCTTTGAGTCTTCAAAGGAAACGGCATGGGCTTTGTGATAGTCTGTTTGTACTGCTCTGACAATATACCAGAGGTTGGGTAGTCTATAAAGAATGGAAATTTATTTCTAGATTTGTTTTCACAGTTCTGGAGGCTAGGAGGTTCAAGATCAAGGTGCCAGCAGGCTCAGTGTTTGGAGAAGGCCTGTTCCTCAGAGATGGTGCTGTCTCAGTGTCCTCATGTGGTGAGAGAGACAGGGCAAAAAAGGACAAATTCTGTGTCCTCACATGGTGGAAATGCAGAAGAGAACAAACCCATCCCCTCATAGTCGTGTGTAAAGGCTCTAATCCCAATCATGAGTGCTTCATCCTCATGGCTTCATCCTAAAACCTCATCTATTAACACTATAACTTTGGCTACTTAGTTTCAACACAGGAATTTGAGAGACACATTGAGACCATAACAGGCCTCAACCTGCTGACTCCCTAGATAACATTTCCACCTCTTGCTTGCAGTATTTGAAATCCGCATGCTATAAAGTTTGCATAGTTGGAAGACCTTCGTCAAGTTAAAAACTTGTCCCCAAATACTTGGTTTGCACAGCTATGTTTCTTCTAATGAGAATTTAAAATTATATCAAGTAGAAATACAAAATATGACTATATTTCCTTGATTCTATGGTGACATCAATCATAAGGGATACTGTATGTGTATGCACATAAATACATCTATGTATGTGTGTACAGTCTTTTAAAAAAAATTTCAAACATGTCAAAGTGAATAAAAGGCGAGACTTGGAATCACAGAAATGTGTTATTGTACCACAGTGAATTACTCCCCTCAATTCTAGGTCCAGTGTAAAGAAATTCTATGGATAGTAATACCTTTATGAACTCATCAACTGACATTATTTCTAAGTCTGTTCGATAGGCCAGTCGAGGTTTTTATCTAATCCCCATTCCCATGCATGTAATTGTCTGCCTAATATTCCTACCTGGTCATTTGGCAAATGAAAATAAGTTGAACAAGCCCAACATTAAATCAATATTCTCCTCCTTTCGCCAGACAAGTTCAATGCCCAGATTGATTTGTAGGGATATCAGCATTGCTACATTCTCTCATTCACACTGTAGAAACGTATCTTCTAATCTCATGAGAAATGTTAAATTCTTCTTGGGAACACAGTTATTTTGTCTATCTGCTACTCTCACCAAATTGTAAGTGTTTGGGAATCTGATAGGACCAATTCATGTGATGGACCTTGTAGGTTAGTGAAGTAGATTGAATAAAATATGTTATATGAGATTTTCAGACAATAAAATGGTTACTTTTGTGTACCATAAAATTATCTGCAGTCCTGTTATTTTCAGATTTACCCTCCAAACATGAAATATGAGATTCTACCTTCATTGTATTGGCCTAATTCTTTGAACGTTTAATATCTATGTCAACTCTTTCCTCCGCCCCCTTCTGAGATAAGAATACACACATGTACACACACATGCAGATACAGAGAGGGACTGAGACCACAAGGAAGTTTAATGAAGCAAATTGAACATATATATGTATAATACCATAAAAAAGAAAATAAGACAAATAACACAATTTTTCCCCTTTCTTTCTCTCTCTCTCTCTCTATCTGTGTGTGTGTGTGTCTCTCTCCCTCCTTCTTTGTGCTTTCCGGTATAATTATATGTGAAAATGCCCATTATACTGATTCATTAGATTTAATGAAGTAGATAACTTTTTAATTTTGGAGAATAAATTATCCTATAAATATACCAAATTATATGTTTTTGAATAGCTGTATTTCATGCTAATTTCATGCTCATGAATACAAAATTAATTCCTTTCATTGATGTTAGCAACGAAAATACTAAGTGTGCAAATTACAACTCCATTTTCTCCCATATTTTGTAGTTATTTGACTAACATATTTCTTATGTAACCTGTACTTCAAGATTGACTGAAAGAAATTTGTCTATAAAAAGAATATATACAACAAACCCCTAGAGTAGTGAAATCTTCCTTTCTTTCTGTCTCTTTAAGCTTTGTTGATTAAAACATGGCTGCCTTTTCTGAATTAGACTGGCAAAGTGTCAGAGTCTTGATGAATTGTTTAAGTTCTGAATATGGTTGCAATGTAAGTGGGAGGAAACATAGAAACCCTTGGGAAAAGGAATGTCTTCTTAGAATACAAAATAAGTAATGCAACCATGTTACAAATAGATGTGGAAAGAGAAGACATGAAATATTTGACTTTAATAGAAGTAATTACTTGAAAAACCAAACACAGAGAAAACTGCTTAAAAATAGATACTCAATATGCAATAAACCATCCTCCAGATTATGTGTGTAGTCAATCAAAGACTGCTAAAAATGTTAACAGATTGAAATATATCTAACTCTGATATGGAATTGAGCCAGGATTCGATGCTAGTATATCAAACAAGTCTTGCGAGGTGAAGGGGGTAAATCTCTTTAGCTTTGGAAATTATTATAACAATTTAGTTGCCCTAAAGTTACTACTGGACTGAGCACCCGGGTAACTTATCCTACTCCCAGTTACATACTTCATTTTAGGAAAAAAGTAAAGTGATTTATCACCTTAAATTTGGTTCCCTTAAAGTTATCAGTCAATTTCTTCCATAAAGATAGAATGCAACAATATATTAAGGAGTACTTTGTAAATACCAGTGTGCAATACTAACATTTGATTTCAGTTATTATAACTAATTCTCAAACTCTGGAATATGAAAGATTTCTATTGCCAGAGAAAATTATTGTAACCATATGCAAATGTAAAAAATATCAAATAATTATACTTTATTAATATTATTTGTTATTCAAATAATGTACTTTATTTTGGTGGCAGGTAAACATTGTTTCACTTTCTCAGTTTTGAGTATGCATGTGTAACTAATGATTCAGTTTTAGGAATCTTAGGTGAGAATCTATACATAAAGCACTGTAGTTGGCTCACTAAAATCTCTACTAAGATTCACAGAGGAAAATCTTTTCATATGAGGTTGACTGGGATCTTTCTTATTTTAAGAAATTCATGGCATTTAGGTTACATAGTTTTCCATAATTAATGCAAATATTTAAGCATATTTATATCAAAATATAATCAAAGTTTCTCCTTCAATGTTACCCTGTACCCCAGGCCCTTTGCCCCATTCAAAATTTGGGGTCTTCTACCTTTATCATCTCAGAGATGGGTGACATAGCAGAACGCAACTATTGTTGGCCTTTGTTTCCAAAATCTTGATGTTGAAGATGGGGGTGTTAAGAACAACTCTCTGGGCTTGAATAATATATTTTAGAGAATACTTAGTGAAGACTTCCTGATCTTGATTCAGGAAAATCATCCTAGTTGGCAGGATTAAGAGTTCTGGTGGACAGTTTTGAATATTGAAAACATATTTACAACTGAATATTTGGGAAGGAGATGTGTAATATTCAGTGCAGAGCACTGAGCTTTGCCCAAGAACCCTCTGACTCCACCAAGGATGTGAAGTCCAGGTGTGGTGGGAGAGGGGTAGTCAAATGCCTTGGTATGTTTAGAGAATCCCAGGACAGAAGTAAAATGAACCACTACTCCAAGGCAGAGGCTCAGCAGTGCAGAAAGACCTCAATGAAGGAATGGCTCATGGTATATCCAAGCAGTTATGACTTCAAACATCCAAGGCTTAAGGAGTGAAGAGAGCTTAGAAGTAGCTGAGAGACATGAAGAGATCTCATGATTCAAGAGGATATCATTTTGTGAATCCTTGACCCAAAGTTCGATAGTAAGTAAAAATAAGTGGAAATTCATGAAGATGGGCTCCTTCCCATCTCTTCAATCTTGTTATTCTTATACAAGTGCAGCCAAAACACTTGCCCCTTGTAAGCCTCCTGGAACTTGACACAACTCTAGAGAAAGGGATAAAGGTGAGAATTAGAAAGTGACCTATTTTAAATTTCTACCATCCCTCTAAATGGGGGAGAGAAATGGAAATAATGTTTAGTTATTGTAAAAGATAATTAAGAATGCTACTTGAATTTGTGTTCTAAGCTACAAACTTGTTAGTAAGAATAAAAGTAATGGGTGCAGGAAACTGTCTCCGAGCCTGACAGAGGGTCTTAAGGAACATGACTCCATCATTTAGGTCAAGGTAGTGAACAATAGTCCAACAGAGACTCTGGTAATGTGATTGACTCTGACTCCTTCAGCAGCAAGCTCTCCTACTCCTTGCTCTAGTGCTTCAACTAGTGACTCAGCTTTCCAATTTCTGCTCTGAAAGTTCTTGGCAATCTCCAGTGACTCTTATCTTTTTCTGCCTCATGATCTTACTTATCATCTTGCTTACAGATCCCGTTTTGCTACTCCTCTACTTTAATGTTTGCATTTTTCTCCACTTATCTGGTATTTAATCTTTCTTCGAAATTGGGTTAGCTAGGTTCCATCCAGTCTAGATTTCATTCCTTTCAGGCCACATCTAAGCTAAATTACCCTCTTTGGCTAATCACGTTGTGGTCTAGGTCCTTAACTCACATTATACCAAGGCAGGTACCTTCAGCATAGGTGATCTTCAGGCTGTACTGTAAGTAGGACAGAGGCTTCACAGACAAGGAGGGGTTAACTCTCAAGTATCCATTATGGTCTATATATACATTCTAGTTCTTATCTGCCAGGCAGTTAAATAGCTTCAGAAAAGGCTACCTAAAATAATACAGTAACAGGGACACATCCTTACCCTTGTTCACCCTCATCTAAAAGGGTTAACAATCCAGACAAGGTATAGTACCCAGAGGTGAAGCAGAGAAGTCACTATATGAGATGCTTTCCCTGAGCCAGCCTCTGCAATTTCAATGTTAATTCATTCATGAATCTGTTTATTTAACTTTTATAGGGCTTTGGGTGCATCGATGATATGAGATAAACATCCCGACTCATGAATTCCATTTTAGTATGAGAAGAGGGACATACCAAATAAACACACTAAATAAGATAACGTATAGTGCGTCAGAAGGCAGTATGTGTTACAGGATAAAAAGAAAGGAAGAAAAGGCAAAGGACATTGGAGTTGAAATTTATAAATAGGATGATCAGTGTGAGCCTCATTGAGAAGATGGCATTTGAGTTCGCCTCCAGTTCTATTTTGATCCTATCCAGTGACTTTTGCAGTGACTACTCTATTTAGGAGAGGACAAGGGATGATAAACAAGAACCATCTATTCCTGATTCTTGAGCATATCAGCCTCGGCTTCAGAACATATCTTACAAAGTAAAAAAATGAAAGTCAGAACATCTTGGAAGGATGTGTGGGCTATCCTCCAACCTCCCAACTCTGGTAGATTCAGGATGAGGCAAATCTGGTATGAGTTTAGTTTCTTGGGGCAAGAATGCTTGACTATAGCTCTAACATATCACTGGAAATGTTGGGAAAAGTTGAAAATGTTTTTGACATCACTCCTTTATTGGGGACGCTGTATGTTTTCATGTGATCGACTTTGACACCCTGAGGAGGTCAGGAGTCTCATTAGGTTTCACCTGGTGAGGTCAGAGTTCTCAAGTGATGCTATAATGCCTTTTAAAGAGGTGTATCTATGTAGTCACAGGTATTTAGTTTTGCTAAATGAGGTTCTCATATTTGTATCTAGTCTTTATATATAGTGGGAATGTGTTAGTTTGCTGCTGCTCCTGCTGCTGTAAAAAATGACCACAATCTTGATGACTTAAAACAACACAAATTTATTATCTTACTCTTCTGGAGGTCAGAAGTCCCAAGTGGCTTGACAGGGCTGCTTGCTTTCTGGAGGCTCTGAATATTGTGTGGGGACAATTTCTTGCCTTTACCTTTTCCAGTTTCTGCACACCAGCAATGCCCTTGCTGCGACTTTTGTTTCCATCATTGCATCACCTCCTCTGACTCTGACACTCCTGCCTCCCTCTTATGAGGACCCTTGTGATTATATTGAGCCTACTGGAATTCAGGAAGATCCATTCTCATCTTAAAATCCTTAACTTAGATCCATCTTCAAAATCCCTTTTGCCGTATAAGATAATGTAGTCACAGTTCTCTGGATTAGAACAGCTTTGGGTGTCATTGTTCAGTCTATCATAGAGAGGAGGCCAATATCAAGAAATTCTGCTTCACTTCCATTCCCTGACTTACTGAATGAATTACTCACTTCTCATTGTAAACAACTGTTGAACAATGTTTAAACATTTTGAAATATTGGTGTGAAAGAGCACCAAATTAATGATCTCTTTAGGAAACCAACATATCTTAGTCTGGAGTAGGAGTAAAGAGCTGTTTGAACATAGGCTCAATGCCTGACATGTTTTACCTACATGGTCACCTTATTTATCAGTCTACTCATACCGGTTTGAAAGAAGGGAGAACTTATGACCACAGCTGGAAAACTACTACAAGGGAACTCTATTATTGTTGTATTTCTAATTTACGGCCGTTGAAATTCTTTGCATTATGCTCATGAATAGTCTGATTCTTACCCATCTGCCTTTAAAGGCCATGACTAACTGAATCTAATTTTTTTTAATCAATGAATATCAAGCTAAATCCTCAATCAGTTGCCTATACTTAACCTTTATACATGCAAACTGCTTGTCTCCCAACTACCACCAAAGTGACTAATGTAGCAAAATTTTAGCTTATACTACTTGGTAATTTTCTAGGAAGGTTTAAAATCTCAGTCAAGCCAAACTATTGATAGTTTTAAACTGACTTTTATTTGGTTTGATAATTGTATAGTCTTATATTTTATATAGTTGTTTATTAGAAGAAATCATCAAACCAAATAATTTAAAAATGTTAGTGTCAGAGGAGACGTTGTTGTTCAGTTTAACTTAAATGAAGATTTAAAAATTAATTCCGCTATCTTATTTCTCATTTATACATTGCTACTTTAAAACAGTACTTTACATATGATCACATTTGACAAAAGAGATCTCCATGCCTATTCACTTGTAATCATTTAAAAATTCATTTCTAGAACGAGAATGTACAGAGTGGTGGTTTATTTTCTGTGTCAACTTCACTGGGCCATAAGGTATTCAGATATTTGGTCAAAACTTATGCTAGGTATTTCTGTGAGGTATTTCTGGGTGAGATTAATATTTAAATTGGTAGACTGAATAAAGCAGATGCCCTCCATAATGTGGATGGGACTCATCCAATAAGTTGAAGGCCTGAAAAGAACAAAATGCTGACTCTTTCCCAAGTAAGAGAATTCTCCTGCATGACGGCCTTGGAACTGGATGTTGGCTCTTCTGATTTTAGACTCCTCAGCCTCCATAATAGCATGAGTCAATTCTTAATAATAAATCTCTATCTATCTATCTATCTATCTATCTATCTATCTATCTATCGTCTATCTCTCCATCTTCTTCATCGGTTTCTCTGGAGAACCCTGAAAAATAATACATAAAGTCTATTTGAGCGAAACCCTAAGTAAGATGGTTTAAAGAATTTATTGGTGGTTTCCTGAGTTACTTGAGGGAAGTCACATAAGTTCGGTCAGGTGCCTTATCTGAAAGGAGTTTGCTTATAACTAAGCAGTAGTTATTTTGTCTCACCTATGCAACTCAAACTATTAGATACCTCTTGTGTGTCACCTAATTTCCACTGTCGACTCACCTTTTGTTGTATCAACAAACTTCACAAAGGTAACCTAATGGATCTTGTTTCAAATGCACTACATGCCAGTGGCTCTTGTCCTGTACCTTCTCTGATGCTGCAACCTGGCTGTCTGTAGGACCAGTTTGGCACTGACTTTGTGCATATCAAGAAGTGTGAGGAAGTTAATTCCTCGTGAGTCAGTCCTTAATCAACCCAACCCAACGGGGACTGTGGCAGGCACTGGTAGACACAAGCTCCCCTTTTTATCCCATTGCTAGCAAATTCTATGATGCGTTCTACCTGATTCCTCAAAGCGTCCAAGTAAGGTCGAACCCCAGTTGCCCTCAGTGATTACCAGCTTGAAAGGTCCACCATTGTATTGGTTTTTTCACCTTCTATTTCTTTGTCTTCCCAGTTTTCTGCTTCTATTACTTCTATTCAATTCTCAAAAGAAATTATTGATACAAAATTCCTTGTCCTAGACTCTGTTTTCTGGGGGCAAACTAGGTGAAGACATCCATTATCTGTGTTTATTTCCTATTGTCTTCTTTTGTGTCTTACTAATTCTTTTTATACATTCTTACCATTCTCAATGTCCTTATTTTTTTTAATCTTCATTTTGACATTGTGCGTTTTTGGAGATAGAAGTGGGCTTTGCAGTTATTAAAGGTCAAGATGAGGGATACTTGTGATGATGGAACTGTTCTTTACCTTGACTGTGGTGGTGGATATGGAAGCCTACCCAGGTGATAAAAATGAATAAAAATCAACACACGCACACACACACACACACACACACACGTAAATTTTATGGATTGGATCAATGTCAGTATAATGTTTGTAATATAGTTCTGCAATTTGTTATTATTGGAGAAAATTGGCCTAGGGTACATGAAATCTCTCTGTATTGTTACTTAAAACTGCATATAAACCTACAACTATCTCAAAAGCAACTTTAAAGAAACAGCTATTTTACATTCTTTTGTGAATATCTCCTAAATTTACACACACATAGAAATTGCATTCTTTTAGCAGGTTATTAGCCAGGTTAAACACTTATGTATACATTTGTAAGAGCACCTTATTTAAATTATGAACTGATACTCAAATGCCCATTTGCTTTTAAATATAAGCCACCTATTATTCCTCCGTGCTTTGAGTGAGCTGGAATTTAGTGGAAATAGTGACATATTCTATAAAGGATTAAGTCAGAAGAACATTCTCATTTGCTGCTTTCAATATTTAAGAATAAAATCACTCCTAAGCTATTATACCTGTACTAAGAGAGAATACCTGTTATAAAGGAGGCTTATAAAAGCATGTTAAGTTAGAGGTTTTTATTTCCACCTTAAAAATTTTTATAAGAATGTCTGTACTCAGTTAACTCCTGGTTTTTCAAATGAAAGATATCACTGACCATTTATATTAGAATAAAAAAAAATCATCTGGATGGAACAGCTACATGCCTGCTTCCTAAAACTCCAGTTCAGAGACTGAATTTATGTTATGTAAAAATTATGGGTTTTCCCCCTTTAAGCGCTAGTTAAGCATATACTAAAACACAAATATTACATGCAATGCATTATAATTTTAAAGACTCATTTTCTTTGGAATTATTTGTAGCAACCCAGGAAAAAATTAAGCAAGAAAAGAAATGACAAAAAAAATGATATGGTACTTTCTTTTACTATCATTTGTTTAAAATCTGGCTGGTTACATTTTTCTGTAAATGGGCCATTCCCTACCCCTAACACATATCTAATCCACAAAGTTTGCATCTGTGTACATCACTCTCCAATGCTCTCTTTCCCTGTTTTAGTTACCCTTGGCCTATACCTTGACACTCTGTTACCTGTCTCAATAAATTCAGAACACAAGCATTTACCTGCAGCAAATGTGAATGGCTCCCCTAGAAATATAGCATCCTATAAAAACTAAAGCCAAAGGAAATAAAAGGGTGAGGTCAGGTGTAATTTTCTCGTCAGAGCCTCCCTCGTCTTTTTCTTTTAGGCTCAGTTCACTGTGTTGACCTCTGTCTATTTTTATGGCTAGATTAATTCTGCTATTTCAATGAGTTGGAAATTTCAGATCATGTCGTTTAGATGACCTCAAGAATTGCTGATCTCTATAAAGATGATATGAAAAAATAATAGAAAGATTAAAAAAAAAAAAGTTGAGACTTGCAGACCAAAAAGATACCTTAGAGATGATCTTAGGCAAACTTTCAATTTTATAAAGAGGGAAATGAGGAAGAGGTAGTTGCATGAGGGTACGTTAGGGTTGTATTCCTCTTAGGCTGGCTGACTCAAGTCCAGGCTCAAGTCCTCAGAGCCTGTTTCAGCAGTAGTGCAGATTAAAGGCCAGTCATATCCCATGTCAGAGAAGTAGGCAGGATTCCAGGCTAAGGGTTGAATAGTTCATATTAAAATCAGAATTTCTAGTGCTTGAACTTTGACTATCCATCCACCCGTGTCCGAGTGTTAGGATTTTAACCTGTTGTCAAGGCCCTGCTTTGTGCATCACTATTGTCCATGACTGGGTGACTTTTACTCTTGTCTCTCAAGTGTTCACTTCTTTCCCTGCATCATGCCCTTTGGGACTACTGTGCTTCTGACTTGCCTCCTTGTCTTCTCATGAACTTTGCATGGCCTCTAAACAGACTCATGCTTATCCCAATGGATGAAACACACACCTGCATCTGAATCTTAGATGCTGATGCTCTAACTAACTGCTTTGGGGTCTCTTATCTGAAAAGGTCTGTCTGCCTCTGTGGATCTATTTGGGGCCAGGATTAGCCCTCTTGGATGTGGCTTTCCACTACCAGCTAAGGCGATTCCATAAATGTCTTATAGTCTGGAGACAATGCTGGAGACAATGGTCTTTCAAAAGTTTGTCTTTGGGTTTAGAGATCTACCTGAGAGGTGTTCTCTACTGTTGTCTTAACAGGTTACCTTCTGCCCAAATCTTGGTCAAATTTAACCTTAAAATTCGATTTTGGAGATTATAAGGGAAGAGTAGGGAATGAGAAAAGCCCATATGTGGAAGTGATGCTACTAAAATGGTGAAAGAGAATTAAAACTATGATAAAAAACAGAATTGTTGTATGTTCCCAATTTGATTATAGTCAAGCACTCCATAACAGCGTTTTGCTTGATGGACCACATGCACAACAGTGGTCCCGTAATATTATAACGGAGCTGAAAATTTCCTTTTCCTATCACCCAGTGACATTATAGCCATTATAATGTAGTAGTACAACAAACTACTCACATATTTGTAGTGATGCTGGTGCAAGCAAACCTACCACACTGCCAGTTGTATAAAAGTATAGCACATGCACTTACGTACAGTATGCAATACTGGATGATGACAATAAACAATTCCTGTCTATATATTTACCATAATATACTTTTATTGTTATCTTAGAGTGTACTCATTATACATTAAAAAAAAAAGTTAGCTATGAAAGAATCTCAAGCAAGCTTTTCAGGAGGTATTCCAGAAGACATTGTTATCATAGGAGATGACAGAGATGTTATCTACATGTGTGTTATTGCCTTTGAAGTCCTTCTACTTGGCCAAGATGTGGAGGTGGAAAATAGTAATATTGATGATGTTGACATTGTATGGGCCTAGGCTAACGTCTGTGTTTGTGTATTCATTTTTAACAAAAAGTTTAAACAGAAAAAAAAATAAAGAAGACTTTACACCTTTATACAATTAGAAAATAGAATATATTTTACAGTTGTACAATGTGTTTGTTTTAAGCTACATGTAATTATAAAAGAGCCAAAAAGTTAAAAAAACAAAAGTTTATAAAAATGTTACAGTAAACTAAGATTAATTTATTGTTGAAGAAAGAAAGTGGTCTTTACAAATTTAGTGTAACTTGAGTGTCCAGTGTTTATAAAGTCCACAGTAATGTATAACAATGTTCAAGGCCTCCACATTCACTTGTTACTGACTCACTGATTCACCCAGAGCAACATCCAGTCTTAGCAAGCTCCATTCATGGTCAGAGTCCTATATAGATGTACCTTTTTTAACCTTTATACTGTATTTTTACTGTATCTTTTCTGTGTTTAGATATGTTCAAATACACATATACTTACCAGCGTGTTATAGTTGCCTACAGTATTCAGAATGGTAACATGCTGTACAGTTTTGTAGCCTAAGAGCAATAGGCCATACCATGTAGTAGGCTGTTCCATTTAGGTTTGTGTACTCTACGATGTCCATGCAATGATAAAATCACCTAACCACACATTTCTCAGAACACATCCCTGTCATTAAGGGACACATGACTGCACTTCTCCTACTCCTCCCTTCCAGGGGTGTCTTAATCATATTTGGCTCTGAAAACACAATAACTGTAATGGTAGGTACTGTACAAGACCCGTAAGAGGCACTGAAGAAATAACCATCCTTCCTGAGTTTTATAGATTATTAATAAAAAATGCTTTATTGTCTATCAAACATCATGTGAATGTGAGATATACAACCTCTTTTTATTTCTTTTTTCTTTTTCAAAAAATGTATTTATTTATTTATTTTTAAAACTTTGGGATACATGTGCAGGATGTGCAGGTTTGGTTCATAGGTAAATGTGTGCCATGGTGGTTTGCTGAACCTATCAACCCATCACCTGGGTATTAAGCCCAGCATGCATCAGCTGTTTTCCCTAATGGTCTCTCCACCCCACCTTCCCCCGACAGGCCCCAGTAAGTGCTGTTCACCTCCCTGTGTCCATGTGTTCTCATTGTTCAGCTCCCGCCTATGACTGAGAACATGTGGTGCTTGGTTTGCTGTTACTGCATTAGTTTGACCCAGCAATCCCATTACTCAGTATATACCCAAAGGAATATAAATCATTCTATTATAAAGTTACACACATGTGTATGTTCATTGTAGCACTATTCACAATAGCAAAGACATGGAATCAACTCAAATGCCCATCAATGATAGACTGAATAAAGAAAATGTGGTACATATACAACATAGAATACTATGCAGCCATAAAAAGGAATGAGATTATGTCCTTTGCAGGGACTTGGATGAAGTCAAAAGCTATTATCCTCGGAAAACCTTTTTATACTGAAGAAAAAGACACAATACAAATTCAGCAATGTTACAAATTTGAAATATAATTATTTTGGATATAGAAATTTTAATATTTACTGTAGAACTAGTTAACAGATGTTTTAATTTTTTTCTTTTATGATATATTTCCATCTGTAATACTCCTTAATAAAAAAGACATAGAAAATTATAGTAACAAAATAGTTCTACGTAGTAGAAAATGCAATATGCTTTTAGATACATTTCTAAAATTGAATAAATAATTCAGCATGGTAATGTCAATTCCTCAACAAAATACTGGCAAATTACTCCAGCAGCACATCAAACAGCTTATCCTCCCTAATTCATTTTATGAGGCCAACGTCATCCTCATACCAAAGCCTGGCAGAGACACAACAAAAAAGTCGTATTTTTGACCAATATCACTTATTAACAGCAATGCAAAAATCCTCAATGAAATACTGGCAAACCGAATCCAGCAGCACATCAATAAGTTTATCCACCAAGATCAAGTTGGCTTCACCCCTGGGACTCAAGGCTGGTTCAACATATGCAAATCAATAAATGTAATCCATCATATAAACAGAACCAAAGACAAAAACCACATGATCATCTCAATAGATGCAGAAAAGTACTTCAACACAATTCGACAGTCCTTCATACTAAAACTCTCAATAAACTAGGTATTGATGGGACGTATCTCAAAATAATAAGAGCTGTTTATGACAAACCCACAGCCAATATCATACTGAATGAGCAAAAACTGGAATCATTCCCTTTGAAAATTGGCACAAGATAGGGATGTCCTCTCTCACCACTCCTACTCAACATAGGGTTGGAAGTTCTGCCCAGGGCAATTAGGCAAGAGAAAGAAAGAAAGAAAGGGTATTCAATTAGGAAAAGAGGAAGTCAAATTGTCTCTGTTTGCAGATGACATGATTGTATATTTAGAAAACCCCATTGTCTCAGCCCAAAATCTCCTTAAGCTGATAAGCAACTTTAACAAAATCTCAGGAAACAAAATCAAGTGCAAAATCACAATCATTCCTATACCCCAATAACAGACAAACAGAGAGCAAAATCATGAGTGAACTCCCATTCACAATTACTACTAAGAGAATAAAATACCTAGGAATACAATTTACAAGGGATGTGAAGGACTTCTTCAAGGAGAACTACAAAGCACTGCTCAATGAAATAAAACAGGACACAAACAAATGGAAGAACACTCCATGCTCATGGATAGGAAGAATTGATATCCTGAAAATGACCATACTGCCCAAAGTAATTTGTAGATTCAATGCTATCCCCATCAAGCTACCATTGACTTACTTCACAGAATTGGAAAAAACTTCTTTAAATTTCTTATGGAACCAAAAATGTGCCCACATAGCCAAGACAATCCTAAGCAAAAAGAACAAAGTTGGGGCATCATGCAACCTGACTTCAAAATAAATTACAAGGCTACAGTAACAAAAACAGCCTGGTACTGGTACCAAAACAGAGATATAGACAAATGGAATAGAACAGAGGCCTCAGAAATAACGCCACACATCTACAGCCATCTGATCTTTGACAAACCTGACAAAAACAAAAAATGGGGAAAGGATTCCCTATTTAATAAATGGTTCTGGGAAAACTGGCTAGCCATATGTGGAAAGCTGAAACTGGATCCCTTCCTTATGCCTTATGTCAAAATTAATTCAAGATGGATTAAAGATTAAATATAAGATCTAAACCATAAAATACCTTAGAAGAAAACCTAGGCAATACCATTCAAGACATAGGCATGGGCAAAGACTTCATGACTAAAATGCCAAAAACAATGACAACAAAAGCCAAAATAGACAAATGGGATCTAATTAAACTAAAGAGCTTCTGCACAGCAAAATAAACTACCAACAGAGTGAACAGGCAACCTACAGAATGGGAGAAAAATTTTGCAATGTATCCATCTGACAAAGGGCTAATATCCAGAATCTACAAGGAACTTAAACAAATTTACAAGAATAAAACAACCCCATCAAAAAGCGGGCAAAGGATATGAACAGACACTTCTGAAAAGAAGACATTTATGCAGCCAACAGACACATGAAAAAATGCTCATCATCACTGGTCATCAGAGAAATGCAAATCAAAACCGCAATGAGATATCATCTCATCCCAGTTAGAATGGTGATCATTACAAAGTCGGGAAATGACAGATGCTGGAGAGGATGTGGACAAATAGGGATGCTTTTACACTTTTGGTGGGAGTGTAAATTAGTTCAACCATTGTGGAAGATTGTGTGGTGATTCCTCAAGAATCTAGAACTAGAAATACCATTTGACCCAGCAATCCCATTACTATGTATATACCCAAAGAATTATAAATCATGCTACTGTAAAGACACATGCACACATATGTTTGTTGTGGCACTATTCACAATAGCAAAGGCTTGGAACCAACCCAAATGTCCATCCATGATAGACTGAATTAAGAAAATGTGGCACATATACACCATGGAATACTATGCAGCCATAAAAAATGATGCGTTCATGTCCTTTGCAGGGACATGGCTTAAGCTGGAAAACATCATTCTCAGCAAACTATCGCAAGGACAGAAAATCAAACACTGCATGTTCTCACTCATAGGTGGGAATTGAACAATGAGAACACTTGGATACAGGACAGGGAACATCACACACCAGGGCCTGTCAGGGGTAGCGGGGGCTGGGGGAGAGATAGCACTAGGAGAAATACCTAATGTAAATGACAAGTTGATGGGTGCAGCAAACCAACATGGCACATATATACCTATGTAACAAACCTGCACGTTGTGCTCATGTACCCTAATACTTAAACATAATAAGAAAAATAGTACAAATAAATAAATAAAAAGAGTATTAATAAAAGTGTTTATGTTGTTACTAATAATTTTTAAAAGTGACATAATTATTTTCTGTAAATATAAAACTCAGGTAGCAGTAACTATTTTTCACAAAATAATCTGACAAAATTATTCTTATGATTATAAGAATATAGAAAGAATGGTAGGTGCCAAGATGGTCTACAGGAAGCATCTCCTGTGTGCTGAAAAGAACTAGTGATACTGAATCCACAGGCCAATCATCCGAGAAAGCACATTGGGATTCATCATAGCAGCAGGGGAAGACAGTGCAGATAGAAATGAGGCTGGACCCCAGCCTGTCCGGGCTCAGGGTAGAGCCAGGAGAACTTCTCCAACATGGGAAAGGCTGAGTGGGTGAGTAAGAGTGCCTGAGAGATTCACACTTTCTACAGGGACCTGTGCTAGACTGGGCATGAGAAAATCACTGCACTTCTAGACTGAAGCAGGAAGGTGTCAGATATTTTTTCGGGGCAAGTCTCAAGTTCAAGGGGACCTCTATAAGCCCTGGGTCCTGGAGCCAACCAGCATGGGTGCCGCATTCCCAGTAGAGGTTGCATGTGTTGTGCCTGGGAATGGTAGGATTGCTCCAACCCACCTTGCCAGAGAGGACTTGGCTCCAGCAGTCCCGCCTAGGCCCAAATTTGGCCTGCCACATTGCCCACCCTCACCATGGGTAGCCAGGTGAGCAACATCTGCTAGAGCCTCCAGTCCAGCAGTCTTATTTTGTGTGTACTCAGCTGGAGAGTG
This sequence comes from Papio anubis, assembly GCF_008728515.1. NCBI lineage: Eukaryota > Metazoa > Chordata > Mammalia > Primates > Cercopithecidae > Papio > Papio anubis. The sequence goes on from NC_044980.1 coordinate 11,249,834, forward strand.
CAGCCTCCTGATGTTCCAAGAAAGACCCTGACAGCAGGGTGAGTGACTGCATCCCAACCGCTCCCCACCCCCAAAGCCACTGATAGCCAGGAGGGCAATATTTGCTACAACTTCCCTCCCTCACACAGGTTGAGTCCTGTGTGAACTCAGCCAGGAAACACAGCTTCCATTTGGGCCAGTCCTGATTCTGTGGGAACTCAGTTGATGGACACAGCCTTCTGTTGTCCCAGGAAGCATCTGGACTGCAGGGTGAACATCCCTACCTACCTCTGGCACTGGTAGCCAAAGGAGCCATGCCTCCTAGACTTTCTGGCTCAGTGGTCCTACTTCTGCCTAAATTTGCTGAGGAATGCAGCCTCCTGTTGCCATGGAAACACATGGATGATACGATGGGCAACCCTACTCCTGCCCGCCTCCTGTAGCCAGAAGGGCCACACCCACTAGAGCTTACAATCCAATGTCCTCTTTCACTTGAACTCTGTGGACAGGTGCAAGCCCATGTTTTCCTAGGAAGCACACAGACATCAGATTAGGGTTGACTTCTTAAGGATATGGCTTACCTGCCAACTGTGGCCCCTGCCTGAGGGAGCCCTATGGACCAGAACACTCAACAAAAGAAACACAAGCATGGGGAGAGTAATTGGAGAGGGCTCCTCCAAGACTCAGGAGATGACTAGAACCAAAGCCAGCCAACTTAACACATGTTATAACATAATCAAACTGCCAAGGACATTAAAGAAGAAAAAAAGCAAAAAAAAAAAAAAAATCCATCCAAAGGACAGAAACTTCAAGTATTGAAGCATAATCAGCCCACACAAATAAGAAAGAATCAGCAGAAGAACTCTGCTGATTCAACTCAAATATCCAGAATGCCTTCTTTCATCCAGGCAACCACATTAGTTCCCCAGCAAGGTTTCTTAACCAGGTTGAAATAATAGAAATAGAATTCAGAATTTGGATAGCAATGAAGATCATCGAGATTCATGAGAACATTGAAACACAATTCAAGGAAGCTAAAAACCACAGTAAAACAACACAGGAGCTTATAGATGAAGTAACCATTATAAAAAAGAACCAAAATAAGCTGATAAAGTTGAAAAACATACTACAAGAATTGCATAATGCAATCACAAATATTAACAGCAAAATAGAACAAGCTGAGAAAAGAATCTCAGAGCTTGAAAACTGGCTCCTGAATTAATCTAGTCAGACAAAAATTAAGAAAAATGAATTAAAAAGAACAACAACAAAAAAAACCCTCCTGGAAATATGGGATTATGTAAAGAGACCAAATCTGTGACTCATTGGCAACCCTAAAACAGACAGGGAGAAAACAAACAACCTGGAAGACATGTTTCAGGATATCATCCATGAAAACTTCATTGACCTCACTGGAGAGGCCAACATTTAAATTCAATAAATGCAGAGAACCCCTGTGAAATAATACACAAAAAAGACCATTCCCAATACACATAGTAATCACATTCTCCAAGGTCAAAATGAAATTTAAAAATGTTAAAGGCAGCTAGAGGTTAAGGGACAGGTCACCTACAAAGGGATCTCCATTAGACTAACAGTGGCCCTTTCAATGGAAACCCTACAAGCCACAAGAGACTGGGGCCTATATTCAACATTCTTAAAGAAAAGAATTTCCAACCAAAAATTTAATGTCTAGCCAAACTAAGCTTATAGGTGAAGGAGAAATAACATCCTTTTCAGACAAGCTAATGTTAAGGGAATTTATTACCACCAGACCTTCATTACTGAGGTCCTGAAAGGAGCATTAAATATGGAAAGAAAAGAGCATTACCAACCACTACAAAACATACTTAAGTACACAGACTATAGATAATAATACAAAGCAACCATGCAAACCAGTCTTTATAACAACCAGTTAACAACATGATGACAGGATCAAATCTGCACCTATCAATACTAACCTTGAATGTAAATGGGCTAAACGTCCCAATTAAAGGGCACAGAGTGGCAAACGGGATAAAGAACAAGACCCAATGGTATGCTGTCTACAAAAGACCCATCTCACATGCAATGACATCCATAAGCTCAAAATAAAGTAATGGAGAAAAATCCACCAAGCAAATGAAAGACAAAAGCAAGTGTTGAAATCCTAATTTTAGGCAAAGTAGACTTTAAACCAACTAAGATAAAAAGAGATAAATAAAGACATCATATCATGGCAAAAGATTCAATTCAACAAGAATATGTATCTATGCTAATCTATATGCATCAAAAAGAGGAGCACCTGGATTCATGGAGCAAGTTCTTAAAGACTTACAAAAGAGACTTAGATTCCCAAATAATAAAAGTGGGAAACTTCAACACACCACTGACACTATTAGACAGATTATTGAGGTAGAAAATTAACAGATATTCAGGACTTGAACCAACACCTGATAACATGCATCTAATAGCCATCTGTAGAACTCTCCATCTAAAAACAATGGAATAGACATTCTTCTCATTGCCACTTGGCACATACAGCAAAAATGATCACATAATTAGACAAAACAATCCTTAGCAAATTCAAAACAGCTGAAATCATACCAGCCATACTCTTGGACCACAGGGAAATGAAAATAGAAATGAATACTCAGAAAATCACTTAAAACAATACAATTATATGGAAATTAGACAACCTGATCTTGGATGACTTTTGGGCAAACAATGAAATTAAGGCAGAAGTCAAGAAATTATTGGAAACTAATGAAAACATAGGTACAAAATACCAGCATCTCTAGGACATACCTAAGGTAATGTTAAGAGAAAAATTTATAGCACTAAGCATTAAAAAGGTAGAAAGATCTCAAATTAACAACCTAACATCACAAGTAGAGGAGCTAGAGAAGGAAGTACAAACCAACCTCAAACCTATCAGAAGATAAGAAACAACGGAAATCAGAGGTGATCTGAAGGAAACTGAGATAAGGAAAACTGCATAAAAGATCAACAAATCCAGGAGCTGGCTATGTGAAAAAATTAATAAGATACATTGCTAGCTAGACAGATAGAAAAGGGAAATTATTCAAATAAACACAATTGTAAATGACAAATGGATTTTGCTACTGAACCCACAGAAATACAAAAAGAAAAAAACATCAAAGACTACTATGAACACTTCTGTGCAGACACTCTAGAAAACCTAAAATATATGAATACATTCCTAGAACATACAGCCTCCTAAGTCTGAAAGAGGAAGAAATTGGATTTGTGAACAGACAAATAATGAGTTTTATAATTGAATCAGTAATGAAAATCCTACCAAGCAAAAATCACCAGGACCAGATGGATTCACAGCTGAATTTGACCAGATGCATAAGGAAAAGCTGGTGCCATAACAACTGAAAATTTTATAAAAATTGAACAGAGACTTCTCAAATCATTCTATGAGGCCAGCCTCATCCTGACACCAAAACCTGGCAGAGACACAAGAAAAGAAGAAAACTTCAGGCAAATATTACTGAGAACACAGAGAAAAAAATTATCAAAAAAAAAAAAAAATACTAGCAAACTAAATCTAGCAACACCTCAAAAAGCTAATCCACCATGATGAAGTAGGGTTTATCCATGGAATGCAAGTTTGGTTCAACATATGCAAATCAATAAATGTGATTCATCACACAAACAGAATTAAAAGCAAAAACCACATAATTATCTCAATAGATGCAGAAAAGGCTGTTGATAAATTCAACATCACTTCATGTTAAAAAATCCTCAAAAAACTAGACATTGAAGGAAAAATAATCAAAATAATAAGATCCATCTATGACAAATCCACAGCCAACATCATGCTGAATGTATGAGAGCTAGAAACATTTCCCTTGAAAACCAGCACAAGACAGGTATGCCTTCTCTCTCCACACCTATTCAGCATAGTATTGGAAGTCTTGGACAGAGCAATCAAGCAAGATAAAGAATTCAAAGGCATCCAAATAGGAAGAGAGAAAGTCAAACTATCCCTATCTGCAGGGGTCATGATTCTGTATCTAGAAAACCCCATAGTCTCAGCCCAATAGCTCCTAGATCTGATAAACAACCTCAGGAAAGTTTCAGGATACAAAATCAAGGTACAAAAATCAGTAGCATTCCTACACAGCAACAACATCCAAACTGAGAGCCAAACCTGGAATACAATCCCATTCACAATGTCTGCACACACACAAAAGCACTTAGAAATTCAGCTAACCACGGAGATGAAAGAGCTCTAAAACAAGAATTACAAAACATTGCACAAAGAAATCAGGAATGAGACAAACAAATGGAAAAATATTCCATGCTCATGGATAGGAACAATCAATATTGTCTAAATGGCCATGCTGGCCAAAGGAATTTAAAGATTGAATGCTATTCCTATCAAACAACCAATGGCATTCTTCACAGAATTAGAAAAAACTATTTAGAAATTCATATGGAACCAAAATGAGCCCAAATAGCTAAGGCAATTCTAAGCCAAAATAACAAAGCTAGAGGCAGCACGTTACCCGACTTCAAAATATATTACAGGGCTACAGTAACCAAAAATGGTATTGGTACAAAATGAACACATGGATTAATGAAACAGAATAGAGTCCATAAATAATGCTGCACACCTACAACTGTACAATCTTCTACAAAATTGACAAAAACAAGCAATGGAGAAAGGAATCCCCATTCAATAAATGGTCCTGGGGTAACTGACTAGCCATAGGCAGAAGATCAAAACCAGAGCTCTATCTTATCCCATATGCAAAAATCACCCAACGTCGATTAAAAGACTCATATGTAAAACTTGAACCATAAAATGCCTTGAAGATAACCTATGAAATACCATTCTAGACATAGGACTTGGCAAAGATTTCATGGTGAAGACATCCAAAACAATTGTAACAAAACCAAAAATTGACAAATGAGACCTAATTAAACTAAAGAGCTGCTGCACAGTAAAAGAGTAAGTAAACAACCTACAGAATGGAAGAAAATATTTGCAAACTGTGCATTCCCCAAAGGTCTAATATCCAGAATCTTTAAGAAACTTAAAAACAAACTTAAAAGCAGAAAGCCAACAATCCCTTTTAGAAGTGGGTAAAGGGCATGAACAGACACTTTTCAAAGTAAGACATGCAAACAATCAACAAGCATATGAAAAACTTTTTGGAGTTACTAATCATTAGAGAAATGCAAATCAAAACCACAATGGAATACTATCTGACACCAGTCAAATGGCTATTAATAAAAAGTCAAAATATGACAGATACTGGTGAGAAAAAGAGATGCTTATATACTGCTAGTGGGAATATAAATTACTTCAGTGGTTATGAAAAGCAGCGTGGTAGTTCCTTAAATAACTTAAAACAGAATTACCATTCGACCCAGCAATCCTATTATTGGGTATATAACCGAAGGAATATAAATCGTTCTACCATAAGACACAAGCACACTTATGTTCATAGCAGCACTATTCACAATAGCATGGAATCAACTTAAATGCCCATCAGTGGTAGGCTTGATAAAGAAAATTGGGTACATATAGACCATGAAATACTATGCTGCCATGAAAAGGAATGAGACCATGTCCTCTCAGCAACATGGATGAAGATAGGCCATTATCCTCAGCAAACTAATGCCGGGACAGAAAACCAAATACCACAGGTTTTCACTTATAAGTGGGAGCTAAACAATGAAAACCCATGGACACTAGGAGGGGAACAACAGACACAGGGGCCTACGTGAGAGTGGGGAATAGGAGTCGGAAGAGGATCAGAAAAAATACCTATTGTGTACTAGGCTTATTACCCTGGTGATGAAATTATTTTTATGCCAAACCCCGAAAATGAGCAGTTCACCTACAAAACAAACCTGATCATGATTCCCTTAACCTAAAATAAAAGTTAAAACAGGATATAATAATATTTACTATCTTATTTATTAAAGAAAAAATACATTATTTTATTTTTAACCTTACATTAAAATAATAAAAAATACTAACTTTAATACAAAATAATAAAATACATTATTTTATTTCAGATACTGATGCATACTGATTTTTGCTTCTGCTATTCTATATAAAATATTAAAATATTTATAATTTTAATTCATTTGCTTCATCTTATCTAAATTCTAAGTCATTTTTTGCTCTTTTGTATTTTCTGTATTGTTGTGTTTTATGTCAGTTAATTATTATTGAATAATAAGTCACCCTAAAACTTAGTGGCTTCTAACAATAAAAAGTTATTATTTCACTCATATCAATGTTGATTTGATGGTTTTACAGATTGACCTGGACTTGGCTGGGCTGGGATCATGATCATTTAGTTATCTATAGTCATACGTTGGGTTAACTGGGAATGGGCTGGTCTGGGAAGACCTTGACTGAGAGGCTTCTACTTCATTAGCCTGGGTTTTTGTCTCATGGTGGTATAGCTCCAAGCAAGATGGCACAAGTGAGTATTCTAAGGGCTAAGGGAAGTCACAGTCTCAGTCCAGAGTCAAAGGAAGAATTTCAAAGTGACGTGGTTAAGGATGAGATGACACAGGAATGACTGGAGAAAAGGGGCCATTTTTTGACATCAGTTGAACACATATTATAAGCTTTTATTTAAATTACTACAAATCTTTCAGGAATTGAGAAGGGATTTTTTTAAATGACAATAACCACTGGTTTTAAAGAAGACAAACCATTATTTTAATATTTCTTTATTATTGATTATTGTTGGCAGTTGCAAATTATACAATGTCTTAAGGTAAGATAGTTTGCAGACACAAAGATGAAGCACCATCTACTTTACTTTCAGCGAGTTTAATTTATCAGGAAGACAGTAGAGACACAAGAAAAAATCACATCACGGTTTTTAAAATGCAAACTAAAATTTATTGAGGAAGTCATGAATAAAGGAACAGTCAGGCCTTTCTGTGGGAGTTAGGGAACGTTTCCTATATATGGGAGAGCCCTAGCTGAAGAGATGAATAGGCATTCATCACTGTGTGTGGTGTTGGGCAGGGTGTGCCAGGGCAGGAAAGCATGAAGAATGTGTTACAAATGTATGGGCGCATGTAAGTCAGTGTAGCCAGCAGTTGGGAGGAGAGAATCTGAGAGTACAGTTGGAAAATGATGTTGGACTAGACTGTGAAGAGCCTTATAAGCCATAGCAAGGAATATGGACTTAAGAGAATTGGCACAGCCTGTGAATGCAGATTCCTAGCACTATCGAGAAAGTAGATCTTTTCCAACCCCACTGGGCATTTTTTAATCACAAAAATTTGCTATTCTTGCTTTGGACTCTAAGAAA